>NC_134788.1:17557953-17620453 GCF_046742065.1 Oratosquilla oratoria | reverse complement strand
GAAAAATATATGAAAAGAAATGAACAATATAGAAAAGGAAGAATGATGTATGAAAAAACAAACTTTGATAAAATAAGAGAATTCTTCCAACAAGAAAACTGGGAAGAAATATACAAAGAAGAAACATCAGTGGAAGAGAAATGGAATATTTTGACAAAAATTTACAAAGAAGGAGTGGAAAAGTATGTCCCAAGACAAAAACAAGAAAAAGAATATGTAAAATGCTGGTACAACAAAAGTTGTAGGGAGTTAAAAGACAAAAGAGACAAAGCCTGGACCGGATGGAAAAAAGACAGAAGACCTGAAAAATGGAAAATATATACTGGTTATAGAAATGAATATGTACAAAAGTGCAGAGAGGAAAAAAGAAAATATGAAAAAGATGTTATAGAAAAGTGTAAAGATCAACCAAAACTATTCTACAGATTTGTAAACAATAAACTGAAAAACAAACAAGACTTGGAGAAATTAAGACAAGGAGGAGTTGAATACACTGAGGAAATGGAAATGGCAGAAATTATGAACAAACATTTTAAATCAGTGTTTACAAGGGAAAATATACAACCTGAAGAGATTGAGTGGAAGGAAAAAGTCCCCCCTATGGAAGAAATAGAAGTAACGAAGAATGAAATATTGACACACTTGGGTAATTTTGATGTCAGAAAATCGCATGGGCCAGATGAAATAGCAAACTGGATTCTGAAAGAATGTAGGAATGAACTGGCAGACAAAATACATAGCATAATAAGCAGTTCCTTAAAAGAAGGAAAAGTTCCAGAAGATTGGAAAAAAGCAAATATAGTACCTATATATAAAGGAGGAAATAAAGAAGAACCTACCAACTATAGACCAGTCTCTCTAACAAGTACAATAGCAAAAATATGTGAAAGAATTATCAAAAGTAGATGGGTAAAATACTTGGAAAAAAACAACGTACTAAATCCAAGGCAATTTGGATTCAGACAAGGACGATCATGCGTCACCAATTTAATATGTTTCTATTCAAGGCTAATAGATATAATACAAGAAAGAGATGGATGGGCTGATTGTGCATTTCTAGACCTAAAAAAAGCTTTTGACAAAGTACCACATAAGAAGTTGCTTAAGAAATTAGAATATGAAGGAGGAATACAAGGTAAATTGCTAAATTGGATGGAAGACTTTTTGCAAGAAAGAAAAATGAGAGTAGTGATAAGAGATCAGCACTCAAAATGGAATGAAGTAATAAGCGGTGTCCCGCAGGGAACAGTTCTGGCCCCAATAATGTTTGCTATATATATTAATGATATGGATGAAGGAATTGAAAGCTATATGAGCTTCTTTGCAGATGATGCAAAATTACTGAAAAGAGTGAAAACTGAAGAAGATTGTGAATCACTACAGAGAGATCTAAATAAAGTACAAGAATGGAGTAGGAAGTGGGAGATGGAGTTCAATACAAAAAAGTGTAGTATAATGGAATTTGGAAAAAGCAAAAACAGAATAACAGGATCATATAATTTGGGAGAAGAAGGAATAAAAAGAGTAGAAAATGAGAGGGACCTGGGAGTCATTGTTATGAATAATATGTCACCTGAGAAACATATAAATAAGATTTTTGGAGAAACTTATAATTTAATAAGAACAATCAAAGTGGCATTTACATACCTGGATGAAGAAATGGTGAGGAAAATCCTAATCACCCTGATAAGACCAAGATTGGAATATGCAGCAACGATATGGTCACCAAGTACAAAAAAATGTATAAAAAAACTTGAAAGAATACAAAGAGCAATTACTAAACTGGCACCAACACTCTCAAAACTATCATATGAAGAGAGACTACAAAAACTTAAACTACAGACACTAGAGCAAAGAAGAGAGAGAGGAGATTTGATAGCTATTTACAGAATCATGAAAGGCATAGAAATTACTGATAGAGAGAATCTGATAAAATGGGATGACAGAAATACAAGAGGACACGGAAAGAAAATAAAAAAAGACAACTATAGAAGAGATTTGAAAAAGAACAGCTTTCCTCACAGAGCAATAGACAGTTGGAACAAGTTAGATGAGAAAGTGGTGTGTGCAAAAACAATACATGAATTTAAAAATAGTTTAGATAAAATGAGATATGAAGACGGGACCTCACGAGCATAGCTCCCCTTCCCGTAAAATACAACTAGGTAAATACACACTTTCAACGAACGGACGGCTTGAAGAACGTTCCGAAGAAAAGTGCCGATTGTGGATCCCAACGCAAAGAGAAGTACCTTCTTGTATTTGCAGGGTGGGGGGAAATTGCTCGTGAGGCAGTAGGTAAGTAGGAAAAGAGGAGAAGGGGAGGGATTGCTGGGGAAATGGAAGGAAATGAGGATGTGGAGGACTTGGCCCAGGCAGACGGGCGTAAGGTCAACATGAAACGACCACCGGACCAGCTCAGTGATGACGAAATGGCAAATAAAAATGTAAAGATTAGAAGTATAGAGAGGAGCAATACAGTAGAAAGTGACGAGAATATGTTCCAGGGATTTAAAGAGGGTGGGGGGGACACAACCCCCCCCCGACTGATAAGACTAGAGGAGAGAGTTGATAAGGTGATCGAGGACTTGGAGCGTAAGTTAGGTAACGTAGACTCCATTTTCCAAAGAATTGAAAGGTTGGAACAACTAGAGAAGGCTAACAGAAACTTAACTGAAGAAATAGAGGACCTAAAAAGACAGTTAGGAAATGTAAAGGAGGAGAATGAGAAATTGAAGAAGAATAGTAATGAAAACAGAGAGAAAATAGCTACAGAAGCTAAAAATTGGAGAATAACTCAAGAAGGGAATAAGGTTTCATTCACTGACATAGTCAAACAGCAATTGAAAGAACATAATGAAGACTCAGTTATTAAAGTGATGAGACAGAAGGAGAATATAGTAAGAGAATTAGCTGACAAAAAGAAATGTATAATTATATTAGGAATGGAAGAGAAACATAACCCAGATAGAACCGCAAGAATCAAGGAGGAAAATGAAAGGGTAAGCAGTTTATTAAAATTAGTCCAGGAAGATGAACCAGAAATTATAAAGGAAATCGAGGAAAAATTCAGACTCGGAAAATATAGTACAGATAAGACCAGACCAATTAAGATTAAATTCAGGTCACAAACAACGGCAGAGAAAATTCTATCCAAGACAGGGAAACTAGCAACAAATGATCAATATAAAAAGGTATGGATAAAAAGAGAAATGAATAAGGAGGAAAGAGAGGCAGAAAAGCAGAAAAGAATTGAAGCTAAGGCAAAAAACGAGGAAAGAACGGAGTCAGAGAAAGAGAGATTCTATTGGAGAGTAGTGAACATGAAAATAAAGCAGTTCGACATACTAAAGAAAAACATAAGGGAAACAGAGAACACAATGGAAGTGGCAGAAAACTAAGAGTGTCTTACACAAATATAGATGGATTGATAACAGGATTGAATGAACTGAATGATTATTTGAAAGAAAAAGAACCGGACATAATGGGAATTGTAGAAACAAAATTAAAAGGCCCACTACCACCCAACAGTGTAGGACATGATACATACAATTATTGGATTAGAAACAGAGAGAAAAAACAAGGGGGTGGAGTTATGTTCCTGACTAAGAAGGATATAAACGTGAAAGGTGTCATATATGGAAAGAATACAGTAGAGATGATTATGATAGAAGTGGAAGACCGAGATAAGAAGAGCAGAAAATTTGTGATCAATTATGTGCCTCCGAAAACAGCCTCATGGGAGGAGAGTGAACATAAAAGTATGTTAGAGGACACAAAGATAGCATTAACTAAAATAATGGAAGACGGAGGAAGAATAGTTATGATGGGCGACTTTAATTGCAAAGAAATCTGATGGGAAGAAATGACAGTAAAGAGTGGTGATGACTCATGGGGAAATGCTCTACTTGAAATGATTACTGACCATTCAATGACACAATGGATACAAGAGAACACTAGGTATAGAAATGAAGAAGAACCATCGAGGCTAGACTTAATAATTACATCTGAACCTAGAATAGTGGACAAGATTGAATATAAAACACCAATAGGTAAAAGTGACCACATATCGATTGAACTGGAACTTAATGAAGAAAAATATATGAAAAGAAATGAACAATATAGAAAAGGAAGAATGATGTATGAAAAAACAAACTTTGATAAAATAAGAGAATTCTTCCAACAAGAAAACTGGGAAGAAATATACAAAGAAGAAACATCAGTGGAAGAGAAATGGAATATTTTGACAAAAATTTACAAAGAAGGAGTGGAAAAGTATGTCCCAAGACAAAAACAAGAAAAAGAATATGTAAAATGCTGGTACAACAAAAGTTGTAGGGAGTTAAAAGACAAAAGAGACAAAGCCTGGACTGGATGGAAAAAAGACAGAAGACCTGAAAAATGGAAAATATATACTGGTTATAGAAATGAATATGTACAAAAGTGCAGAGAGGAAAAAAGAAAATATGAAAAAGATGTTATAGAAAAGTGTAAAGATCAACCAAAACTATTCTACAGATTTGTAAACAATAAACTGAAAAACAAACAAGACTTGGAGAAATTAAGACAAGGAGGAGTTGAATACACTGAGGAAATGGAAATGGCAGAAATTATGAACAAACATTTTAAATCAGTGTTTACAAGGGAAAATATACAACCTGAAGAGATTGAGTGGAAGGAAAAAGTCCCCCCTATGGAAGAAATAGAAGTAACAAAGAATGAAATATTGACACACTTGGGTAATTTTGATGTCAGAAAATCGCATGGGCCAGATGAAATAGCAAACTGGATTCTGAAAGAATGCAGGAATGAACTGGCAGACAAAATACATAGCATAATAAGCAGTTCCTTAAAAGAAGGAAAAGTTCCAGAAGATTGGAAAAAAGCAAATATAGTACCTATATATAAAGGAGGAAATAAAGAAGAACCTACCAACTATAGACCAGTCTCTCTAACAAGTACAATAGCAAAAATATGTGAAAGAATTATCAAAAGTAGATGGGTAAAATACTTGGAAAAAAACGTACTAAATCCAAGGCAATTTGGATTCAGACAAGGACGATCATGCGTCACCAATTTAATATGTTTCTATTCAAGGCTAATAGATATAATACAAGAAAGAGATGGATGGGCTGATTGTGCATTTCTAGACCTAAAAAAAGCTTTTGACAAAGTACCACATAAGAAGTTGCTTAAGAAATTAGAATATGAAGGAGGAATACAAGGTAAATTGCTAAATTGGATGGAAGACTTTTTGCAAGAAAGAAAAATGAGAGTAGTGATAAGAGATCAGCACTCAAAATGGAATGAAGTAATAAGCGGTGTCCCGCAGGGAACAGTTCTGGCCCCAATAATGTTTGCTATATATATTAATGATATGGATGAAGGAATTGAAAGCTATATGAGCTTCTTTGCAGATGATGCAAAATTACTGAAAAGAGTGAAAACTGAAGAAGATTGTGAATCACTACAGAGAGATCTAAATAAAGTACAAGAATGGAGTAGGAAGTGGGAGATGGAGTTCAATACAAAAAAGTGTAGTATAATGGAATTTGGAAAAAGCAAAAACAGAATAACAGGATCATATAATTTGGGAGAAGAAGGAATAAAAAGAGTAGAAAATGAGAGGGACCTGGGAGTCATTGTTATGAATAATATGTCACCTGAGAAACATATAAATAAGATTTTTGGAGAAACTTATAATTTAATAAGAACAATCAAAGTGGCATTTACATACCTGGATGAAGAAATGGTGAGGAAAATCCTAATCACCCTGATAAGACCAAGATTGGAATATGCAGCAACGATATGGTCACCAAGTACAAAAAAATGTATAAAAAAACTTGAAAGAATACAAAGAGCAATTACAAAACTGGCACCAACACTCTCAAAACTATCATATGAAGAGAGACTACAAAAACTTAAACTACAGACACTAGAGCAAAGAAGAGAGAGAGGAGATTTGATAGCTATTTACAGAATCATGAAAGGCATAGAAATTACTGATAGAGAGAATCTGATAAAATGGGATGACAGAAATACAAGAGGACACGGAAAGAAAATAAAAAAAGACAACTATAGAAGAGATTTGAAAAAGAACAGCTTTCCTCACAGAGCAATAGACAGTTGGAACAAGTTAGATGAGAAAGTGGTGTGTGCAAAAACAATACATGAATTTAAAAATAGTTTAGATAAAATGAGATATGAAGACGGGACCTCACGAGCATAGCTCCCCTTCCCGTAAAATACAACTAGGTAAAACTAGGTAAATACATACACAGACACACACACAACAGTCTAGATAAAAAGAGATATGAAGACGGGACACTACGAGTATAGCTCCCCTTCCCGTAAAATACAACTAGGTAAACACACACACACACACACACATACACACACACACACAAGCACACACACACACATTATATATATATATATACATATATATATATATATATATACTGATAAGACAAATGTAGCCATACAGTAGGTTCAAATAAGCTTAACCCTTAACTGAGTGGGGTTCAATCTCAAATAGACAAGATAACATTGTGATCGCCAGACCAGATCCAATAGATGTACAAGACAAGAGGAAATGTTCCTATAAAGTCTATAGGAAGAACACAATCCTGTCATAGGCACATATTTAGTAACAAAGTGGCTGTTTTTATAAAGTGATTTCTGATTTTCGTCAGTATATATTTGGAATGACACTTAGGGATATTATTGTGTTTTGTTGCTCAGGTCCGAGGATAGCTGCGTTGGTTGCGTGTCAAAAGAGAAGAGGATGCTGCTGCGTTTTAACCTTGCACTGACTTGCTTGGCATTTGCACAGAAATCAAACTTAAACTGCATTAATTTGATTTTATATACTTTACCTTTTCAAAAGACTGCTGTTTTATTTTTATAAATGCAGGCTGCGTTTTATTGCACTCTGTTTGTTGCCCAGATAAGGGGCACGTTATGCACGTTCCATTTTGTTGTTGTTTTTTCGAATCCTCATAATAAAAATGACATAAAATATTTCTTTGTCGCGGCTCGTGCCGCTTAAATTCTTCTTATCGGCTTAAGAAACCTGAACAGCGAAGCTATAGCGATAATCCCATACCACACTCCTGGTCATATGGCCATTTCCCGAAGGTTGAGTGTGGTTTGAATCTTCCGCCAAAATCATCGGAAATTAAAAATTTCCGGCTCTGTGCAGGCATGCGCATAGTCGGCCCCACCTCCCCCTCCCTTCTTAACGGGCTCGCTGAGCCGGGCCGTCACTTCAATGAGAAATGAAGGCTTCGCCTGTGGGAGGAGGGAGGGACCCTAAATCTGTGCAGGTTTCTTAAGCCGATAAGAACAATTTAAGCGGCACGAGCCGCGACAAAGAAATATTATCGGCTGAAAGAAACCTGCACAGCGAAGCTATGCATGAGACGAGGACAGGTGGGAGGAGAGGTGAAGCCTGATTCAGACCGTTATTACGTGTGTCTTTCGTATGGGAGACTTATTCATTTTATCACACTTGAGGGGAGAAAGAAACGTCAAGTACCCACGCCGAAGAATGTGACATGCACAACATTGCACTGTTCACACAATGCGTAAATTATACGAAATTTGTATCCTGTTCAACGGTTCCTGACCCCTCCCCACTCCTCGGTCGCCCTTTGCCCCCTCCACTTTTTTGAGATGAGAGGGGTGGAGCCGTTTCCATGGCGACACATGGGACAGGGGCGACCGATTGGTAGAGACACCGTGTCCCCAAGGGAGTCGTCGGTGTCCAGTCCCTAGGTCCCGCACCCGCTCCACGGAGTGGGTGCGGAGAAACTCCAGCGATGCCACAAAGTCCCTGATGCTGTGGGCGTGCGGGGCATGGCCCGGGTCGGCTCTCTCCCAAAAAGCGGAAGGGCAGGTGCGCCCGGGACCTCGGGGTTAGAGGAATCCTAAATTTCGAGTTGTAGAAGAGATGATCCTCAGAAATCTCTTCCGTGTGGTTCACGTAGTCTTGGAACGCACGGACCGGGCGCAGTGGATGTGGGCGTCCTCCCTCCCGGAAGGATTGTATTCTGAGAGGGCCGATCATGTCGTCCGCTCGGCCGTTCCTGGCCAGGAATGTTGGTGATGGAGAGAGGGTTAGGGCCGAGCTGTCCTCCTCCAGTTTGGAGACGGACGGGTGGCGGGTGATTGCCGCCAGCTGTGAAGCCCTGTAGTCCGTAGTCAAGGCGAGCAGAAAGGCGACGCGTCGAGGGAAGTGTTCTTCCTCCATAATGGCCCTTTCGAACGCCAGGTACTGCAGAACACTATGCAAGGACCAGGCCAGGACCGGTTGATGTCTCGGCTCTCTCGAGGCGCTGATCCCCTTCATTAGGAGGGTTCACGCCCTCTGTGGCACTCGGATGTTCATGCCAAAGCGTAGCGGATCAGTGAGGGTTGTATAGTGAGGCAAGATAGTCGCCGGTGCCCTGTTGGTGGAGGTAGCCAGCCAAGTCAGGAAGTCCGGGACCATGCTGGCGGAGATGGTCACCATCGCGCGTCTCCGAAGGCAGTTCCGGAATCTCCGTCAGCAGGACCCACACTGCCGCACTGAGGACGGAAGGTGAGCTCTGAGCATCTTGTCTGCTGCCTCTGTAGAGAAGAGTTGGCTGAGAGCTCCCCGTAGAAACTCCAATTATCAAGTTGGAGTGACGCTTGGAGAGGCGCGGTAAGGCTGTTGGCTAGGCAGGCTGACCCCAGTAGAAGGGGAGAAGGGCCCCATCTCATTAGCTCCCCGAACCACGGCTGGGTTGGCCAGTAGGGAGCTATCAGGAGGACCTGACCCTTGAAGGATCTGAGGGTCTGCATCACCTTCAGGAGGACTAGTGTCGCTGGAGGAGGAAAATGAATACGTACCTCCAGCTGTTCCAGTCCTCCGTGAAGGCGTCTGGGCCTCCTGTGCGTGTCCTTTGGATGCAGGTGAGGTAAAGGGGGAGCTGGGTCGTGTTTGGGGAGGCAAACAGGTCCACCTCTGGGGTGCCGTAGCGGAGGGAGAACGACTCGAACACTTGTGGGCGTAGTTGCTACACTACGTAGATCTCTTGAAACCTGGATAGAGCGACCGGCGTAGGGCCCCCGACCGAAGCCAGGGACGCAACAAGCTGTGGAGTGCTGAGGGTATCGGCCCGGGCAGGTCACGCGGGAGAAGCAGTATGCTCCTGTCGACCTCCCGTACCAGCCGTCGGCGCCCCAAGCGGCTCAGTGGAAGGGCCGGGGTCGCGAAGTTGAGGCAACCCCCCCCCCCCCCGCCACCGAAGGAGGGAGGACGTGTGAGAGAAGCACGCTCTTTTGGCGCAGGGGAGCACCCGAAGGACGCTGACTGTGTCCCACTCAATCCCGAGCCAATAAAGTCTCTGTGTGGGAGCAAGGGCAGACCCGTCCCAGTCCACCCCGAACTCCACGTCCGCCAACACACTCAGAGCCACTGAGATGTCGGCCGATGCACCCTCCCCGGTGGGCAAATGCATCAACTAGCCGTCTAGGAACACGAGTGTGGAGACGCTTGCTTCCGTCCAACGTACGCCTACCACTCTCACTAGTTTCGTGAAGATCCTCGGGGTAAGCGAGAAACCGAAAGGGAGTATGCGAGGCCAAGTTCGTTTCCGAGCGACCTCGTCCGTGGGCGTTAGTCAAGAGGCTTCGTCCTAGGTGAAGACGTTCCCTGAGCGTCTCCCACGAAGACGGGCCTGGACCCTCGGTATGTATCCAACTCACCCCAAGTCTTCCCGCGGGAAGTCCTCGAAGCCCGTGGCGAGCGTCTTCATCCAATAGTGTGCTATGGCAATTTGTGACGTCTCATCACCCACAAGCGGACTTCTATATGTTTAATACCTAGTGACATCATGTGATTATACTGTGACGTCACCGGATTGATCATGGCGCCATAGGATCGTCTCGTGACGTCACAGGGACACAAATTGACGTCATAGGACATGGTGACGTCAATTTATCACATAATGACGTCATCTTATCATACCGTGACATCACTGAGTCACAGTGAGCGTTGAAATAAATTTTGACATGGTAAAATTCTGGACCATCATGACTGTAGATTAAATTAAGTTGAATAGGAAAAGTCATGTTCATTTCGACCTAAGTCACAGTGAGCGTCGAAATTAATTTTAACATGGTAAAATTCTCGACCATAATGACTGTAGATCAAATTAAGTTGAATAGGAAAAGTCATGTTCATGTTGACCTGAGTCACAGTGGGCGTTGAATTAGTTTAACATGGTAAAATTCTTGACCATCATGACTACAGATTAGCTTAAGTTGAATAGGAAAAGTCATGTTCATTTCGACCTAAGTCACAGTGAGCGTCGAAATTAATTTTTAACATGGTAAAATTCTCGACCATCATGATTGTAGATTAAATTAAGTTGAATAGGAAAAGTCATGTTCATGTCGACCTGAGTCACAGTGGGCGTTGAATTAATTTAACATGGTAAAATTCTTGACCATCATGACTACAGATTAGCTTAAGTTGAATAGGAAAAGTCATGTTCATTTCGACCTAAGTCACAGTGAGCGTCGAAATTAATTTTAACATGGTAAAATTCTCGACCATCATGACTGTAGATTAGCTCAAGTTGAATAGGAAAAGTCATGTCCATTTCCACCTGAGTCACGGTGAGCGTCGAAATTAATTTTAACATGGTAAAATTCTCGACCATCATGACTGTAGATTAGCTCAAGTTGAATAGGAAAAGTCATGGTCATTTCGACCTGAGTCACAGTGAGCGTTGAAATTAATTTTAACATGGTAAAGTTCTTGACCATCATGACTATAGATTAGCTTAAGTTGAATAGGAAAAGTCATGTCCATTTCCACCTGAGTCACAGTGCGCGTCGAAATTAATTTTAACATGGTAAAATTCTCGACCATCATGACTGTAGATTAGCTCAAGTTGAATAGGAAAAGTCATGGTCATTTCGATCCGAGTTACAGTGAGCGTTGAAATTAATTTCAACATGGTAAAATTCTTGACCATCATGACTATATATTAGCTTAAGTTGAATAGGAGAAGTCATGTCCATTTCGACCTGTGTTTTTTTTTTCAAGGTCAAGGCATTTTATTTATGTAATACCTAGCACTTTGCGCCAACTTAAACTGTACTATTTAAAACTGATTTTCCTCTTCTCATTACAAAAAAGGATTGTAGTTGCTAAGAAATAATTTATACTCATTTTAACTAACACTAGACTCCCTAAGTCTAAAGTTCTTTTGTGTTTTACTTGGGGGTGGAACATCAGGTAAGTCATCTTTAAACTCAAGCCAAGTGAAGTTGATAAGAGGTTGGCTGTGGCTCATGAGAAGGGCTGGGTGGTGATTTTTTTTTTTTTTTTTTTTTTTTTTTTTTTTGCTTAAGAAACCTGGAAGGAGGGTGGTGCCGTGAGGCGTTAGAAGACCATTGAAGCTCGGAGGTATGGGGCTGCCGAGGCCTGATGATCCTCGGGGAGCCACCCTCCGTATCATAAGACACGTCCCCTTGTCCTCCAAGAGGCCCGGGTTCTTACCACAGACGACTTGAGGACGTATGGGGAACGGAGTACGAGTGGAAAAGGTCAAAGTCTACGCCTAGGGCCTGCCAAAGAAAGTTATAAGGCGTTAAAGGACCATTATTGGTCGAAGGTATGGGGCTGCCGAGGCCTGATGACCCTCGGGGCGTCACCCTCCGTATCATAGGACACGTCCCCTTGTCCTCCGAGAGGCCCGGATTCTTACCACGGACGACTCGAAGACGTATGGGGAACGGATTACGAGTGGAAAAGGTCAGTCTACGCCTAGGGCCTCACAAAGGGAGCCATTAAGGCGTTAGAGGACCATTATTGGTCGGATGTATGGGGCTGCCGAGAGGCCTGATGACCCTCGGGGGCACCCCCTCCGTACCATAGGACACGTCCCCCTGTCTTCCGAGAGGCCCGGGTTCTTACCGCGGACGACCCGAAGACGTATGGGGAACGGATTACGATCGTACAAGGTCAAAGTCTACGCCTAGGGCCTGACGAAGCAAGCTATGAGGCTGTTAGAGGACCATTGATGACCGGAGGTTTGGGGCTGCCGAGGCCTGATGATCCTCGGGGAGCCACCCTCCGTATCATAAGACACGTCCCCTTGTCCTCCAAGAGGCCCGGGTTCTTACCACGGACGACTTGAGGACGTATGGGGAACGGAGTACGAGTGGAAAAGGTCATAGTCTACGCCTAGGGCCTGCCAAAGAAAGTTATAAGGCGTTAAAGGACCATTATTGGTCGAAGGTATGGGGCTGCCGAGGCCTGATGACCCTCGGGGCGTCACCCTCCGTATCATAGGACACGTCCCCTTGTCCTCCGAGAGGCCCGGATTCTTACCACGGACGACTCGAAGACGTATGGGGAACGGATTACGAGTGGAAAAGGTCAGTCTACGCCTAGGGCCTCACAAAGGGAGCCATTAAGGCGTTAGAGGACCATTATTGGTCGGATGTATGGGGCTGCCGAGAGGCCTGATGACCCTCGGGGGCACCCCCTCCGTACCATAGGACACGTCCCCCTGTCTTCCGAGAGGCCCGGGTTCTTACCGCAGACGACCCGAAGACGTATGGGGAACGGATTACGATCGTACAAGGTCAAAGTCTACGCCTAGGGCCTGACGAAGCAAGCTATGAGGCTGTTAGAGGACCATTGATGACCGGAGGTATGGGGCTGCCGAGGCCTGATGATCCTCGGGGAGCCACCCTCCGTATCATAAGACACGTCCCCTTGTCCTCCAAGAGGCCCGGGTTCTTACCACAGACGACTTGAGGACGTATGGGGAACGGAGTACGAGTGGAAAAGGTCAAAGTCTACGCCTAGGGCCTGGCAAAGAAAGTTATAAGGCGTTAAAGGACCATTATTGGTCGAAGGTATGGGGCTGCCGAGGCCTGATGACCCTCGGGGCGTCACCCTCCGTATCATAGGACACGTCCCCTTGTCCTCCGAGAGGCCCGGATTCTTACCACGGACGACACGAAGACGTATGGGGAACGGATTACGAGAGGAAAAGGTCAAAGTCTACGCCTAGGGCCTCACAAAGGGAGCCATTAAGGCGTTAGAGGACCATTATTGGTCGGATGTATGGGGCTGCCGAGAGGCCTGATGACCCTCGGGGGCACCCCCTCCGTACCATAGGACACGTCCCCCTCTCTTCCGAGAGGCCCGGGTTCTTACCGCGGACGACCCGAAGACGTATGGGGAACGGATTACGATCGTATAAGGTCAAAGTCTACGCCTAGGGCCTGACGAAGCAAGCTATGAGGCTGTTAGAGGACCATTGATGACCGGAGGTTTGGGGCTGCCGAGAGGCCTGATGACCCTGGGGGGCGCCACACTCCGTACCATAAGACACGTCCCCCCGTCTTCCGAGAGGCCCGGGTTCTTACCACGGACGGCCTGGAGACGGGGAGGGATTGCGATCGGATGTGGTCAAAGTCTACGCCTAGGGCCTGATACAACCCGTGAGGCAATAGAGGACCGATGATGGTCGGAGGTATGGCGCTGCCGAGAGGCCTGATGACCCTGGGGGGCGCCACACTCCGTACCATAAGACACGTCCCCCTGTCTTCAAAGAGGCCCGGGTTCTTACCACGGACGGCCTGGAGACGGACGTATTGCGATCGTATATGGTCAAAGTCTACGCCTAGGGCCTGAAACAAACCGTGAGGCAATAGAGGACCGATGATGGTCGGAGGTATGGCGCTGCCGAGAGGCCTGATGACCCTGGGGGGCGCCACACTCCGTACCATAAGACACGTCCCCCCGTCTTCCGAGAGGCCCGGGTTCTTACCACGGACGGCCTGAAGACGGGGACGGATTGCGATCGTATATGGTCAAAGTCTACGCCTAGGGCCTGATACAAACCGTGAGGCAATAGAGGACCGATGATGGTCAGAGGTATGGGGCTGCCGAGAGGCCTGATGACCCTGGGGGGCGCCACACTCCGTACCATAAGACACGCCCCCTGTCCTCCGAGAGGACCCGGGTTGTTTACCAGGGACGGCTCGAAGACGGGGACGGATTGTGCTCGTATAAAATCAAAGTCGAAGAATGGGACAAACCAGCAGCCAAGCGGAAAGCGATAAAACTAACAGACGATTAACCAGCAGGAAACGGGACCGCCTGCTCCCATGTGGGCAGCGAGTTAACCACTCCGTCCCGTTTCCGCGATCTAAGTGACGCGACGCCCGGCTCGAGCTAGCCGGGTAAGAAGGGAGGGGATAGGGAGGGGGAGGTGGGGTCGACAATGCGCATGCCTGCACAGAGCCGGAAATTTTAAATTTCCGATGATTTTGGCGGAAAATTCAAACCACACTCAACCTTCGGGAAATGGCCATATGACCAGGAGTGTGGTATGGGATTATCGCTATAGCTTCGCTGTGCAGGTTTCTTTCAGCCGATAAAATCGGATTTCTTTATTGTATTTCTTTAATTTCATCCAAGCAATGAAACATAATTCATTAATATTGTAATGAAGTTAAACTTGAGGTGGCATCGTACAACAGAGTAGTCACGTGGTGCGTCTTCCCCTTCAGGATGCGCTGCAGCGAAAATAAACATTTAATCATGAAGGCTCATTATGTATTTGTAGCCAACTTAGTCATTTTGACAGTAGGCTAATATAGCTAATATAGATACATACAGCATGTGTTGCCTTCATTATAAGGCTTATATAAGGCTTTTAATCTTTTTTGCGGCTCGACATTTTTTTTTTTTTTTTTTTGTCTTTTTTTTGGGGGGGGGGTGCTCTTTCAACATTTTGGGATGCCGATCCCTGCAGTATAGACGATGCAACTGCTGAGGAAGGAAGGAAGGAAGTGCCAAAGCGAGGAGACTCTTTAGCTCCATCTTTCGGCTTCCACAGATCTGAAGTCCCGGCCTTCCCGATCGTCGAAGGTCGGAGGTCGGAGCGCTGGGCCTCCGTGGGATGATGCTCGGATGTGATCGACTTTTGTTTGGTTTCCCCCCAGTCCCCCCATCTCCCATCTTCTTTCCTACTTTAGCATTACAATCGCCTATTACCAACGTGTATTTACTTTTTTCTTGACCCATTACCTGATTTAAATCATCATAGAAGGGCTCGATTTCACCCAAAGGTCCACGCCGTCATTATGACGGTACCCCATACATCTATGAGGAGTTTCCCTGATCGCCATCAGGGACGTGCCAGTTAGCAGTGTTCGATATGGGTGACCCTCCAGAGATTTTCTCTCTAACGCCATAGCTTTTGTAGTCATTAAGATTCTCAGGCGTATCCACCACGTCAAGGTGGATATATATATATATATACATATTTATATATATATATATATATATATATGTATATATATGTATATATATATGTATATATATATATATATATATATATATATATATGTGTGTGTGTGTGTGTGTGTGTGTGTGTGTGTGTGTGTGTGCGTGCGTGTACATACACTTATACAAATACATACACACATATCCACCCTCCTCCCTCCGTCTTATCTTGGCACCTCCTGGATGACGGGTCATCCCTGCATCCTGTCCACTGCCCTTGGTCAGAAGCA
Organism: Oratosquilla oratoria; assembly: GCF_046742065.1. Taxonomy (NCBI): domain Eukaryota; kingdom Metazoa; phylum Arthropoda; class Malacostraca; order Stomatopoda; family Squillidae; genus Oratosquilla; species Oratosquilla oratoria. Next base: position 17,604,874 of record NC_134788.1, on the reverse strand, counting down.
GTGTCGCAAGACACATTACATTCACAGCAAGGCCGCTTTATAAATTCGACGACCCCCCCCTCTCCGTCCCCTCATGCAGAAAAGGAGAAGACGGGGAGAAATCCCATCGGGCTGCGTCAAATTTCTCATATATACTTCCTCACCCCCCATCCCCCACCCACTCCACCTCACGCATCATAGCATAATCTATACACAACCCTTCTCCATTCACCCCTATCTTCTGTCCTCTCCCGTCGTTCCTCTACAGACATTCCTCTCTTTTGTAATGCCCCTTTCACCCCATCCATCCATCCATCCATCTCAGCCCAGGACGCCCCCTCATATTCAGTCCCTCCACCTCCATCTTCCACACTTCTTTTACTGATCCATATATATATATATACAGTATATATATATATATATATATATATATATATATATATATATATATATATGCATACCCCGTCTGGGGTATTAGCTGTATGTTATTGTGGCAAAGTAGCATGCAGTTGATACTTTAGGGTCTATATGGTGCGACCCTACGGACCAGAGCCTCACGTCATTTTGTCTGTGATAGAGGAAAACTCTTATCATAGAGAAATGGTGACACTTTTATACTACGACTATCCCTCCGTTATGCTGTCCCCCAACCCCTTGTTATTGTCCTATACCATTTCTCTGAATATGCATTTCCTTTTTTCGCCTACCCTGTGGTGGGGGAAGAGAATGCTACCATCAAGTCTTTCCACTTGAGTCGTAAAAGGCGACAAAAAACGGGACGGGGATGGGATTAGGAGTCCTACTACCTGTAGCCCCAAAAGGGAACATTAAAAAAATAATAATAATAAGTAAAGGCATAAGAGGGTCTGGGAATTTTCCAACCAGTACCCTAAGGTTTGGGTCTTTTAATGTGCGTAAATGTGGTACAGATGAGAGTAAAAGGGAAGAGATAGGCAGTATGTTTGTGAGAAGAAAGATGGGTGTGCTGGCTTTGAGTGAAACTAAAATGAAAGGGCAACTGTGAGTTTGGGAGTGTAGCTGGAAGGTACTCAGGAGTGAAGAGGGGACGAGGGAGAGAAGGGTTGGCTATACTAGTAAGTGAAGAGATAAGTAAGCTGGTAGTGGAGTGGGAGGAGGTTTCATCAAGGCTGATGTGGATGAAGGTGAGGCTGGGAAGGGAGATGTGGGTTTTTGTAAGTGCGTCTGGGCCTGGTAGTGAGAAGAGCGTAGAGGAAAGGGAGGCTTTTTGGGTAGATATGAGTGCAATGTAGTTGTATAGGGAGATCTTAATGCTAGGGTAGGAAATGAACCAATAGACGGAGTGATTGGGAAGTATGGAGTTCCAGGTAAAAATTGCAGTGGAGAATTGATGGTGGAGATGTGTCTTGAAAGAGAGTTGATGATAGCAAATACAGTGTTTCGGAATAAAGTCAAGCATAAGTACACATTGGAGAGGGTGGTGGATGGAAGGGTGGTAGATAGAGCGTTAATGGACTATATAGTGGTGACCAGGAATATGGCAGGAAGAGTTAAGGATGTACATGTTCTAAGGGGAGAGAGAGGGGTAATATCAGATCATTTTCTGGTGAAAGGTAAATTGAGAGTGGAGAATAAGTGGAGACAGAGGTAAAGGGCAGAAGGTAGGGAGGTACTTAGAGTGAACTGCTTCAACGAGAAAAAAAGGAGAATGAGTATAAGAAGAAGCTGAGAGAGGAGTGGGAGGGAGTGAAGGATAAAGTAGAGCTAGGAGTGGAGGAGGAATGGGGATGGTTCAAGGAGGGAGTCATAAGGTGTGCAAAGTTGGTGTGTGGAACAAGGAGGGGGGTGGAAATAGAAGGAAGGGTAGTGAGTGGTGGGATGAGGAAGCAAAGATAGGTGAAGAGAATAAGCAGGCATTCATAGATTGACTACAAATTAGGACTAGGGAATCGTATGAGAGGTCCAAAGTAAAGAGAAGAGAAGTTAAGCATAAGATAAAGGAAGCAAAGAGGAGAGCAGATGTGAAACGGGGTAAGAGTATGACAACAAATTTTTGAAAGTAATAAGAAGATGTTTTGGAAAGAAATTAAAAGAGAAAGAGGGGGCGAACCAAGTAGAGAAGAAAAGGTAAAAGGTGTAGATGGAGAGATGATAATGGAAGAGAAGGCAGTGAGAGGAAGGTGGGCAGAGTATTTTAGGGAGTTGCTAAATGTGAAGGAGGGTAGGGAGGGAAAGGTAGTTGCAGTGGGAAGCGCTAAGAAAATGAGAGTGATGAGTGAGGAAAATGGAGGAGAAATAGAGAAGGATGAAGTGAAAGCAGCTGTTAAGATGATGAGAGCAGGTAAGGTACTTGGGTTGGATGGATGCCATGCAGAATGTCTGAAGAAAGGAGGTACAGTTATATATATACTGTATATATATATACATACATATATATATACATACATACATACATACATAAATATATATACATATGTAATTACATATATGTATATATACATATATATGTATATATATATATATATATATATATATACATATGTATATATATGCATATATATATATATATATATATATATATACATATATATATATATATATATATACATATATATATATATAGACCAGACTTTTAGTCAACTTTGTTTATTGCGAGCATTCATAGTCAACCCGATTGGTGTTGATATGTAACGGGACCGAAAGTTGATGACAGAGATTGTGAAAGTTGATCAATGAATCGCTACCGAACACCTGGTCTGGTGGAGGTTGAGCCTTGAAACTCGAGTGTGAAGTTGCAATAGACGGAACATTGACTATGGTTCAGCTTCGAACTTCATCAGCGTCGTTGGGCAATTCCAAAGGAATTTCTTTAATAGAAATTCGAGCCCATTATTGGAAAATAAATGACGAGTAGCTTATCCAAAGAGTCACTGGGAGTTTGTTAGCATCTAACACAGATCACCGTAATTGCGGAGCAAAATTAAAAATAAGAGGATTAGTTAAAAATCTAACATACTAACATAATCTATGATTTAGGATATATCTATATTCTGTTTATATACAGTAGGACTACAAATGATCTCCTACAATTCACTGGAATACTTCATTCCCTTAGGAACACGCTGAACATTCTCACAAACAACATTACTATTACTAATCCAAATGATATCCATTCACTCATGGTGCCTGTTTGTTTGTTTTTCTTTCAGTGCTATTTATACCTTATCTCTTGTAATGGCTTCATCATTCTTCTCTTCAGTAACAGTCATTCTCCTAGGACATCCTACGGCCACAGTCAAATTATCCTTGTCCTGATCTACAATCAACAACACGGAATAATTTCTCCATCTCCTTCTCACTGCCTTCTCTACTATTAACAACCGCCCATCTGCTACCTCTACTCGTACCCTTTCCTGTCTATCCAACTCTCCTCTTGCGCACGTTCCTTTCCTCCAAAACACCTTTCCTTTCCTTAGAATGAAAGTCATACACCAATCCCATTTCACATTAACTTGTCTCTGGACCTTCCTCACCTTGCTCTTTGGTTCCATTTTATTCAATCTATACCATTCCTATGCTTGCTGCTCATTTCTTCTTTGCAGACATTCCTTGTGCTGCGCACTTTATCTTGATATTTCTCACAATTCCTTTCATTCCCATTCTCAGACATTATTTAAGCACACTTAAATTCTACCTCACTGAAAAACGCTCATTATTTTTCCAATAGCAATTTTTCCATTCCCACTACATTCAACATGTCACTCAGTTTAACTTAGCATTCATCTTCTGTCCACTTGTAGTTCAGTTCACTTTAAAGACCTCTCTACCGCACTCCTATTTCCTATTGTCCACCTTACGAATACTCTAAATATTCCTTAAAATGTATGCGTGCACGCGCGCGCTCACAGAACAAGGGATCACAAAATGAGATTCAAAAAACGTTTGTTAAGACGCAACGTCTTTGCTCACACATTTCTTGCCCTTTGGGTTCGAGGATGACTTTCACGACAAAAATCAAAAGTCGGCGTCATCACCGCTTCCGACCCTACCCGGTGGTTATCCGATTCCACAGGATCTCTTCCACTGAACTGGAAGAACGGAGGATTAGGAAAACAGTCAGGAAGTTCTTTAAAAAGTTTGAAGAATCCAGATGCCAAGATCAGAACAGCAGGAACCAGGACTCGAAGAACGGGGTCAAAAAGCCAAATGATTTTGAAGGATTCCGGCGATGGCTTCGACAACACGACCCGAGGTTCCACAGCTGTCATGGTTGCATGCCAACAGCCGTTTTCTTGCAAAACCGGAAACCCTTTGAAGTCATGGTTACGAGGACCCATCAAGACCGGAATGGCTTTACTGATGACCGTAGAAATGTCACATGGAGTCTTAATTAATTATCTTGAGGAGGGCCAGTGGGACTGTGACGAGCCTGCTTTGTGTTGATGTTTTCAATTTGGCTATTTGTTGATCTACGAGTTGTAAAGAAATTAAGCTTGAATTATGTCAGAGAAGTGTAGTTCAAGCCATGACTAGCTTAATGATCAAGACCTTAATCAGTTCCATTCAATCAGTTTCTACAATCAGCTCCAAAGATATTTTAGAATGAATTCTAAAGAGGAGACCAAATAATAATTTGCATTTCTCTTAAAAAAAAAAGGAAGAATCATAGAATTCTGTTCAACCGCTGCCTTCATTTTCTTTGTTGGAGATTTTTCTCCAAAAAAGGAGAAAGAAAATATATACATATATATGGCAAAAAATTCAAATGATAGAATCAGTTAAAAGAAGTGCACTAAACTTTACTATCAACATTTGATTCTTATTTCTATTCTGGCTCTGGAGAGCGGCTTCTTTTATTCGAGATGAAAACTTTTCATCCACCGAGGGTTATTGTTCAGCTGAATGAAACATCATCTTCAAAATATATAAAATCTTATTCGTCACAGAGTCGAAATTCATGGAAATGTTCTATGCCTTTCTACACTATTGAACGCATTCTTCTTCGTAAAGTCTCCTATTAGATCATAGCTACTTGCTGGAGACTCCTTCATATTTCGAAGTTCAGTATGTTGTGTTTCAAAACCAAAATGTTTTTACATTGCCTGTTTGCCAGGTTTATCGCAACAAGCCTCCTCGTTTATCCGGGACCGAGACACAAATAATACTGGCCAAGACCTTTCCTATGGTTGACGAACATTTTCGTGGTTGATTCAGTACTCTAGGGTTTCGTCAGCATCAAAAGACTGCTTTTCTAAAAGCATTCACTCGGCATCAATCACAATAGACTACATGAAGGTCATAATTTCTGGGAAATTCAGGTGAATATCGCATAATTCAACAGTTATCTGTTACATGCTGTATATCAAACACACAAGTTTCTTGGCTTTCAAACAACGTCTCATATCTAGAAAAAAAAATTGGTAGGAAGGTCTACATGCACTCCAAAATAGTGTAGGGCGTGTGTATTTACCTAGTTGTATTTACCTAGTTGTATTTTACGGGAAGGGGAGCTATGCTCGTGGGGTCCCGTCTTCATATCTCATTTTATCTAAACTATTTTTAAATTCGTGTATTGTTTTTGCACACACCACTTTCTCATCTAACTTGTTCCAATTGTCTATTGCTCTGTGAGGAAAGCTGTTCTTTTTCAAATCTCTTCTATAGCTGTCTTTTTTTATTTTCTTTCCGTGTCCTCTTGTATTTCTGTCATCCCATTTTATCAGATTCTCTCTATCAGTAATTTCTATGCCTTTCATGATTCTGTAAATAGTTATCAAATCTCCTCTCTCTCTTCTTTGCTCTAGTGTCTGTAGTTTAAGTTTTTGTAGTCTCTCTTCATATGATAGTTTTGAGAGTGTTGGTGCCAATTTTGTAATTGCTCTTTGTATTCTTTCAAGTTTTTTTATACATTTTTTTTGTACTTGGTGACCATATCGTTGCTGCATATTCCAATCTTGGTCTTATCAGGGTGATTAGGATTTTCCTCACCATTTCTTCATCCAGGTATGTAAATGCCACTTTGATTGTTCTTATTAAATTATAGGTTTCTCCAAAAATCTTATTTATATGTTTCTCAGGTGACATATTATTCATAACAATGACTCCCAGGTCCTTCTCATTTTCTACTCTTTTTATTCCTTCTTCTCCCAAACTATATGATCCTGTTATTCTGTTTTTGCTTTTTCCAAATTCCATTATACTACACTTTTTTGTATTGAACTCCATCTCCCACTTCCTACTCCATTCCTGTACTTTATTTAGATCTCTCTGTAGTGATTCACAATCTTCTTCAGTTTTCATTCTTTTCAGTAGTTTTGCATCATCTGCAAAGAAGCTCATATAGCTTTCAATTCCTTCATCCATATCATTAATATATATAGCAAACATTATTGGGGCCAGAACTGTTCCCTGCGGGACACCGCTTATTACTTCATTCCATTTTGAGTGCTGATCTCTTATCACTACTCTCATTTTTCTGTCTTGCAAAAAGTCTTCCATCCAATTTAGTAATTTACCTTGTATTCCTCCTTCATATTCTAATTTCTTAAGCAGCTTCTTATGTGGTACTTTGTCAAAAGCTTTTTTTAGGTCTAGAAATGCACAATCAGCCCATCCATCTCTTTCTTGTATTATATCTATTAGCCTTGAATAGAAACATATTAAATTGGTGACGCATGATCGTCCTTGTCTGAATCCAAATTGCCTTGGATTTAGTACGTTGTTTTTTTCCAAGTATTTTACCCATCTACTTTTGATAATTCTTTCACATATTTTTGCTACTGTACTTGTTAGAGAGACTGGTCTATAGTTGGTAGGTTCTTCTTTATTTCCTCCTTTATATATAGGTACTATATTTGCTTTTTTCCAATCTTCTGGAACTTTTCCTTCTTTTAAGGAACTGCTTATTATGCTATGTATTTTGTCTGCCAGTTCATTCCTGCATTCTTTCAGAATCCAGTTTGCTATTTCATCTGGCCCATGCGATTTTCTGACATCAAAATTACCCAAGTGTGTCAATATTTCATTCTTTGTTACTTCTATTTCTTCCATAGGGGGGACTTTTTCCTTCCACTCAATCTCTTCAGGTTGTATATTTTCCCTTGTAAACACTGATTTAAAATGTTTGTTCATAATTTCTGCCATTTCCATTTCCTCAGTGTATTCAACTCCTCCTTGTCTTAATTTCTCCAAGTCTTGTTTGTTTTTCAGTTTATTGTTTACAAATCTATAGAATAGTTTTGGTTGATCTTTACACTTTTCTATAACATCTTTTTCATATTTTCTTTTTTCCTCTCTGCACTTTTGTACATATTCATTTCTATAACCAGTATATATTTTCCATTTTTCAGGTCTTCTGTCTTTTTTCCATCTGGTCCAGGCTTTGTCTCTTTTGTCTTTTAACTCCCTACAACTTTTGTTGTACCAGCATTTTACATATTCTTTTTCTTGTTTTTGTCTTGGGACATACTTTTCCACTCCTTTTTTGTAAATTTTTGTCAAGATATTCCATTTCTCTTCCACTGATGTTTCTTCTTTGTATATTTCTTCCCAGTTTTCTTGTTGGAAGAATTCTCTTATTTTATCAAAGTTTGTTTTTTCATACATCATTCTTCCTTTTCTATATTGTTCATTTCTTTTCATATATTTTTCTTCATTAAGTTCCAGTTCAATCAATATGTGGTCACTTTTACCTATTGGTGTTTTATATTCAATCTTGTCCACTATTCTAGGTTCAGATGTAATTATTAAGTCTAGCCTCGATGGTTCTTCTTCATTTCTATACCTAGTGTTCTCTTGTATCCCTTGTGTCATTGAATGGTCAGTAATCATCTCAAGTAGAGCATTTCCCCATGAGTCATCACCACTCTTTACTGTCATTTCTTCCCAGCAGATTTCTTTGCAATTAAAGTCGCCCATCATAACTATTCTTCCTCCGTCTTCCATTATTTTAGTTAATGCTATCTTTGTGTCCTCTAACATACTTTTATGTTCACTCTCCTCCCATGAGGCTGTTTTCGGAGGCACATAATTGATCACAAATTTTCTGCTCTTCTTATCTCGGTCTTCCACTTCTATCATAATCATCTCTACTGTATTCTTTCCATATATGACACCTTTCACGTTTATATCCTTCTTAGTCAGGAACATAACTCCACCCCCTTGTTTTTTCTCTCTGTTTCTAATCCAATAATTGTATGTATCATGTCCTACACTGTTGGGTGGTAGTGGGCCTTTTAATTTTGTTTCTACAATTCCCATTATGTCCGGTTCTTTTTCTTTCAAATAATCATTCAGTTCATTCAATCCTGTTATCAATCCATCTATATTTGTGTAAGACACTCTTAGTTTTCTGCCACTTCCATTGTGTTCTCTGTTTCCCTTATGTTTTTCTTTAGTATGTCGAACTGCTTTATTTTCATGTTCACTACTCTCCAATAGAATCTCTCTTGCTCTGACTCCGTTCTTTCCTCGTTTTTTGCCTTAGCTTCAATTCTTTTCTTCTTTTCTGCCTCTCTTTCCTCCTTATTCATTTCTCTTTTTATCCATACCTTTTTATATTGATCATTTGTTGCTAGTTTCCCTGTCTTGGATAGAATTTTCTCTGCCGTTGTTTGTGACCTGAATTTAATCTTAATTGGTCTGGTCTTATCTGTACTATATTTTCCTAGTCTGAATTTTTCCTCGATTTCCTTTATAATTTCTGGTTCATCTTCCTGGACTAATTTTAATAAACTGCTTACTCTTTCATTTTCCTCCTTGATTCTTGCGGTTCTATCTGGGTTATGTTTCTCTTCCATTCCTAATATAATTATACATTTCTTTTTGTCAGCTAATTCTCTTACTATATTCTCCTTCTGTCTCATCACTTTAATAACTGAGTCTTCATTATGTTCTTTCAATTGCTGTTTGACTATGTCAGTGAATGAAACCTTATTCCCTTCTTGAGTTATTCTCCAATTTTTAACTTCTGTAGCTATTTTCTCTCTATTTTCATTGCTATTCTTCTTCAATTTCTCATTCTCCTCCTTTACATTTCCTAACTGTCTTTTTAGGTCCTCTATTTCTTCAGTTAAGTTTCTGTTAGCCTTCTCTAGTTGTTCCAACCTTTCAATTCTCTGGAAAATGGAGTCTACATTACCTAACTTACGTTCCAAGTCCTCGATCACCTTATCAACTCTCTCCTCTAGTCTTATCAGTCGGGGGGGGGGGTTGTGTCCCCCCCACCCTCTTTAAATCCCTGGAACATATTCTCGTCACTTTCTTCTGTATTGCTCCTCTCTATACTTCTAATCTTTACATTTTTATTAGACATTTGATCCTCGCTAAGTCTTTTGTTTACCTTCCGCTTGTCTGGCTGGGCAAAGTCTACTCCCTCCTCATTTCCTTCCATTTCCCTCAGTAATCCCTCCCCTTTTCCTCTTTCCCTACGTTCCCACTACTCCACGAGCAATTTCCCCCCCACCCTGCAAAAACACTAGGCACTTCTCTTTGCGTTGGGATCCACAGACTTCACTTTTCTTCAGAACGTCTTCTAAGCCGTCCATTCGTTGAAGTGTGTGTGTGTGTATTTACCTAGTTTACCTAGTTGTATTTTACGGGAAGGGGAGCTATGCTCGTGGGGTCCCGTCTTCATATCTCATTTTATCTAAACTATTTTTAAATTCATGTATTGTTTTTGCACACACCACTTTCTCATCTAACTTGTTCCAACTGTCTATTACTCTGTGAGGAAAGCTGTTCTTTTTCAAATCTCTTCTATAGCTGTCTTTTTTTATTTTCTTTCCGTGTCCTCTTGTATTTCTGTCATCCCATTTTATCAGATTCTCTCTATCTGTAATTTCTATGCCTTTCATGATTCTGTAAATAGCTATCAAATCTCCTCTCTCTCTTCTTTGCTCTAGTGTCTGTAGTTTAAGTTTTTGTAGTCTCTCTTCATATGATAGTTTTGAGAGTGTTGGTGCCAGTTTTGTGATTGCTCTTTGTATTCTTTCAAGTTTTTTTATACATTTTTTTGTACTTGGTGACCATATCGTTGCTGCATATTCTAATCTTGGTCTTATCAGGGTGATTAGGATTTTCCTCACCATTTCTTCATCCAGGTATGTAAATGCCACTTTGATTGTTCTTATTAAATTATAAGTTTCTCCAAAAATCTTATTTATATGTTTCTCAGGTGACATATTATTCATAACAATGACTCCCAGATCCTTTTCATTTTCTACTTTTTTTATTCCTTCTTCTCCCAAATTATATGATCCTGTTATTCTGTTTTTGCTTTTTCCAAATTCCATTATACTACACTTTTTTGTATTGAACTCCATCTCCCACTTCCTACTCCATTCTTGTACTTTATTTAGATCTCTCTGTAGTGATTCACAATCTTCTTCAGTTTTCACTCTTTTCAGTAGTTTTGCATCATCTGCAAAGAAGCTCATATAGCTTTCAATTCCTTCATCCATATCATTAATATATATAGCAAACATTATTGGGGCCAGAACTGTTCCCTGCGGGACACCGCTTATTACTTCATTCCATTTTGAGTGCTGATCTCTTATCACTACTCTCATTTTTCTTTCTTGCAAAAAGTCTTCCATCCAATTTAGCAATTTACCTTGTATTCCACCTTCATATTCTAATTTCTTAAGCAACTTCTTATGTGGTACTTTGTCAAAAGCTTTTTTTAGGTCTAGAAATGCACAATCAGCCCATCCATCTCTTTCTTGTATTATATCTATTAGCCTTGAATAGAAACATATTAAATTGGTGACGCATGACCGTCCTTGTCTGAATCCAAATTGCCTTGAATTTAGTACGTTGTTTTTTTCCAAGTATTTTACCCATCTACTTTTGATAATTCTTTCACAAATTTTTGCTATTGTACTTGTTAGAGAGACTGGTCTATAGTTTGTAGGTTCTTTATTTCCTCCTTTATATATAGGTACTATATTTGCTTTTTTCCAATCTTCTGGAACTTTTCCTTCTTTTAAGGAACTGCTTATTATGCTATGTATTTTGTCTGCCAGTTCATTCCTGCATTCTTTCAGAATCCAGTTTGCTATTTCATCTGGCCCATGCGATTTTCTGACATCAAAATTACCCAAGTGTGTCAATATTTCATTCTTTGTTACTTCTATTTCTTCCATAGGGGGGACTTTTTCTTTCCACTCAATCTCTTCAGGTTGTATATTTTCCCTTGTAAACACTGATTTAAAATGTTTGTTCATAATTTCTGCCATTTCCATTTCCTCAGTGTATTCAACTCCTCCTTGTCTCAATTTCTCCAAGTCTTGTTTGTTTTTCAGTTTATTGTTTACAAATCTATAGAATAGTTTTGGTTGATCTTTACACTTTTCTATAACATCTTTTTCATATTTTCTTTTTTCCTCTCTGCACTTTTGTACATATTCATTTCTATAACCAGTATATATTTTCCATTTTTCAGGTCTTCTGTCTTTTTTCCATCTGGTCCAGGCTTTGTCTCTTTTGTCTTTTAACTCCCTACAACTTTTGTTGTACCAGCATTTTACATATTCTTTTTCTTGTTTTTGTCTTGGGACATACTTTTCCACTCCTTTTTTTGTAATTTTTTGTCAAAATATTCCATTTCTCTTCCACTGATGTTTCTTCTTTGTATATTTCTTCCCAGTTTTCTTGTTGGAAGAATTCTCTTATTTTATCAAAGTTTGTTTTTTCATACATCATTCTTCCTTTTCTATATTGTTCATTTCTTTTCATATATTTTTCTTCATTAAGTTCCAGTTCAATCAATATGTGGTCACTTTTACCTATTGGTGTTTTATATTCAATCTTGTCCACTATTCTAGGTTCAGATGTAATTATTAAGTCTAGCCTCGATGGTTCTTCTTCATTTCTATACCTAGTGTTCTCTTGTATCCATTGTGTCATTGAATGGTCAGTAATCATCTCAAGTAGAGCATTTCCCCATGAGTCATCACCACTCTTTACTGTCATTTCTTCCCAGCAGATTTCTTTGCAATTAAAGTCGCCCATCATAACTATTCTTCCTCCGTCTTCCATTATTTTAGTTAATGCTATCTTTGTGTCCTCTAGCATACTTTTATATTCACTCTCCTCCCATGAGGCTGTTTTCGGAGGCACATAATTGATCACAAATTTTCTGCTCTTCTTATCTCTGTCTTCCACTTCTATCATAATCATCTCTACTGTATTCTTTCCATATATGACACCTTTCACGTTTATATCCTTCTTAGTCAGGAACATGACTCCACCCCCTTGCTTTTTCTCTCTGTTTCTAATCCAATAATTGTATGCATCATGTCCTACACTGTTGGGTGGTAGTGGGCCTTTTAATTTTGTTTCTACAATTCCCATTATGTCCGGTTCTTTTTCTTTCAAATAATCATTCAGCTCATTCAATCCTGTTATTAATCCATCTATATTTGTGTAAGACACTCTTAGTTTTCTGCCACTTCCATTGTGTTCTCTGTTTCCCTTATGTTTTTCTTTTGTATGTCGAACTTCCTTAGTTTCATGTTCACTACTCTCCAATAGAATCTCTCTTTCTCTGACTCCCTTCTGTTCTCGTTTTTTGTCTTAGCTTCCAGTCTTTTCTGCTTTTCTTCCTCTCTTTCCTCTTTATTCATTTCTCTTTTTATCCATATATTTTTGTATTGTTCACTTGTTGCTAGTTTCCCTGTTTTGGATAAGATATTCTCTGCCGTTGTTTGTGACTTGAATTTAATCTTAATTGGTCTGGTCTTGTCTGTGCTATACTTTCCGAGTCTAAATTTTTCTTCGATTTGTTTCATAATTCCTGGTTCATCTTCCTGAACTGATTCTAGTAATTGGCTTACTTTTTCATTTTCCTCTTTGATTCTTGTGGTTCTATCTGTGTTGTGTTTCTCTTCCATTCCTAATATAATTATACATTTCTTCTTGTCTGCTAAATCCCTTACTATATTCTCCTTTTGTCTCATCACTTTAATAACTGAGTCTTCAGTATGTTCTTTCAATTGCTGTTTGACTATGTCAGTGAATGAAATCTTATTTCCTTCTTGAGTTTTCTTCCAATTTTTACTTTCTTTAGCTATCGTTTCTCTGTTTTCTTTACTATTCTTCTTCAATTCCTCATTCTCCCCCTTTACCTCTCTTAACTGTCTTTTTAGTTCTTCTATTTCATCAGTTAAGTTTTTATTCGCCTTTTCCAGTTCTTCCAATCTTTCAACCCTTTGTAAAATGGTGTTCATATGACCTAACCTACTCTCCAAGTCCTCGATCACCTTATCAACCTTCTTCTCTAGTCTTGTCAGTCGGGGGGGGGTTTGTGTCCCCCCCACTCTCTTTAAATCCCTTGAAAATATTCTCATCACTTTCTGCTATATTGCTCCTATCTATACCTCTAATCTTCACATTCCTATTAGACATGTCGTTATCATCCAACTCGTCTTGGGGTCGTTTGTCTACCTTACGGCGGCCCGTCAGGGCCATTTCCTCCACCTCCTCATTACCTTCCATTTCCCCAGCAATCCCTCCCCCTCTCCTCTTTCCTTACTTTCCCACTACCCCACGAGCAATTTCCCCCCACCCTGCAAATACAAAAAGGCACTTCTCTTTGCGTTGGGATCTACAATCTGCACTTTTCTTCAGAGCGTTCTTCAAGCCGTCCGTTCGTTGAAAGTGTGTATTTACCTAGTTGTACCTAGTTGTATTTTACGGGAAGGGGAGCTATGCTCGTGGGGTCCCGTCTTCATATCACATTTTATCTAAACTATTTTTAAATTCGTGTATTGTTTTTGCACACACCACTTTCTCATCTAACTTGTTCCAACTGTCTATTGCTCTGTGAGGAAAGCTGTTCTTTTTCAAATCTCTTCTATAGCTGTCTTTTTTTATTTTCTTTCCGTGTCCTCTTGTATTTCTGTCATCCCATTTTATCAGATTCTCTCTATCAGTAATTTCTATGCCTTTCATGATTCTGTAAATAGTTATCAAATCTCCTCTCTCTCTTCTTTGCTCTAGTGTCTGTAGTTTAAGTTTTTGTAGTCTCTCTTCATATGATAGTTTTGAGAGTGTTGGTGCCAATTTTGTAATTGCTCTTTGTATTCTTTCAAGTTTTTTTATACATTTTTTTGTACTTGGTGACCATATCGTTGCTGCATATTCCAATCTTGGTCTTATCAGGGTGATTAGGATTTTCCTCACCATTTCTTCATCCAGGTATGTAAATGCCACTTTGATTGTTCTTATTAAATTATAGGTTTCTCCAAAAATCTTATTTATATGTTTCTCAGGTGACATATTATTCATAACAATGACTCCCAGGTCCTTCTCATTTTCTACTCTTTTTATTCCTTCTTCTCCCAAATTATATGATCCTGTTATTCTGTTTTTGCTTTTTCCAAATTCCATTATACTACACTTTTTTGTATTGAACTCCATCTCCCACTTCCTACTCCATTCCTGTACTTTATTTAGATCTCTCTGTAGTGATTCGCAATCTTCTTCAGTTTTCATTCTTTTCAGTAATTTTGCATCATCTGCAAAGAAGCTCATATAGCTTTCAATTCCTTCATCCATATCATTAATATATATAGCAAACATTATTGGGGCCAGAACTGTTCCCTGCGGGACACCGCTTATTACTTCATTCCATTTTGAGTGCTGATCTCTTATCACTACTCTCATTTTTCTGTCTTGCAAAAAGTCTTCCATCCAATTTAGCAATTTACCTTGTATTCCTCCTTCATATTCTAATTTCTTAAGCAGCTTCTTATGTGGTACTTTGTCAAAAGCTTTTTTTAGGTCTAGAAATGCACAATCAGCCCATCCATCTCTTTCTTGTATTATATCTATTAGCCTTGAATAGAAACATATTAAATTGGTGACGCATGATCGTCCTTGTCTGAATCCAAATTGCCTTGGATTTAGTACGTTGTTTTTTTCCAAGTATTTTACCCATCTACTTTTGATAATTCTTTCACATATTTTTGCTATTGTACTTGTTAGAGAGACTGGTCTATAGTTGGTAGGTTCTTCTTTATTTCCTCCTTTATATATAGGTACTATATTTGCTTTTTTCCAATCTTCTGGAACTTTTCCTTCTTTTAAGGAACTGCTTATTATGCTATGTATTTTGTCTGCCAGTTCATTCCTGCATTCTTTCAGAATCCAGTTTGCTATTTCATCTGGCCCATGCGATTTTCTGACATCAAAATTACCCAAGTGTGTCAATATTTCATTCTTTGTTACTTCTATTTCTTCCATAGGGGGGACTTTTTCTTTCCACTCAATCTCTTCAGGTTGTATATTTTCCCTTGTAAACACTGATTTAAAATGTTTGTTCATAATTTCTGCCATTTCCATTTCCTCAGTGTATTCAACTCCTCCTTGTCTCAATTTCTCCAAGTCTTGTTTGTTTTTCAGTTTATTGTTTACAAATCTGTAGAATAGTTTTGGTTGATCTTTACACTTTTCTATAACATCTTTTTCATATTTTCTTTTTTCCTCTCTGCACTTTTGTACATATTCATTTCTATAACCAGTATATATTTTCCATTTTTCAGGTCTTCTGTCTTTTTTCCATCTGGTCCAGGCTTTGTCTCTTTTGTCTTTTAACTCCCTACAACTTTTGTTGTACCAGCATTTTACATATTCTTTTTCTTGTTTTTGTCTTGGGACATACTTTTCCACTCCTTTTTTTGTAAATTTTTGTCAAGATATTCCATTTCTCTTCCACTGATGTTTCTTCTTTGTATATTTCTTCCCAGTTTTCTTGTTGGAAGAATTCTCTTATTTTATCAAAGTTTGTTTTTTCATACATCATTCTTCCTTTTCTATATTGTTCATTTCTTTTCATATATTTTTCTTCATTAAGTTCCAGTTCAATCAATATGTGGTCACTTTTACCTATTGGTGTTTTATATTCAATCTTGTCCACTATTCTAGGTTCAGATGTAATTATTAAGTCTAGCCTCGATGGTTCTTCTTCATTTCTATACCTAGTGTTCTCTTGTATCCATTGTGTCATTGAATGGTCAGTAATCATCTCAAGTAGAGCATTTCCCCATGAGTCATCACCACTCTTTACTGTCATTTCTTCCCAGCAGATTTCTTTGCAATTAAAGTCGCCCATCATAACTATTCTTCCTCCGTCTTCCATTATTTTAGTTAATGCTATCTTTGTGTCCTCTAGCATACTTTTATATTCACTCTCCTCCCATGAGGCTGTTTTCGGAGGCACATAATTGATCACAAATTTTCTGCTCTTCTTATCTCTGTCTTCCACTTCTATCATAATCATCTCTACTGTATTCTTTCCATATATGACACCTTTCACGTTTATATCCTTCTTAGTCAGGAACATAACTCCACCCCCTTGCTTTTTCTCTCTGTTTCTAATCCAATAATTGTATGCATCATGTCCTACACTGTTGGGTGGTAGTGGGCCTTTTAATTTTGTTTCTACAATTCCCATTATGTCCGGTTCTTTTTCTTTCAAATAATCATTCAGCTCATTCAATCCTGTTATTAATCCATCTATATTTGTGTAAGACACTCTTAGTTTTCTGCCACTTCCATTGTGTTCTCTGTTTCCCTTATGTTTTTCTTTTGTATGTCGAACTTCCTTAGTTTCATGTTCACTACTCTCCAATAGAATCTCTCTTTCTCTGACTCTGTTCTGTTCTCGTTTTTTGTCTTAGCTTCCAGTCTTTTCTGCTTTTCTTCCTCTCTTTCCTCTTTATTCATTTCTCTTTTTATCCATATATTTTTGTATTGTTCACTTGTTGCTAGTTTCCCTGTTTTGGATAAGATATTCTCTGCCGTTGTTTGTGACTTGAATTTAATCTTAATTGGTCTGGTCTTGTCTGTGCTATACTTTCCGAGTCTAAATTTCTCTTCGATTTGTTTCATAATTCCTGGTTCATCTTCCTGAACTGATTCTAGTAATTGGCTTACTTTTTCATTTTCCTCTTTGATTCTTGTGGTTCTATCTGTGTTGTGTTTCTCTTCCATTCCTAATATAATTATACATTTCTTCTTGTCTGCTAAATCCCTTACTATATTCTCCTTTTGTCTCATCACTTTAATAACTGAGTCTTCAGTATGTTCTTTCAATTGCTGTTTGACTATGTCAGTGAATGAAATCTTATTTCCTTCTTGAGTTTTCTTCCAATTTTTACTTTCTTTAGCTATCGTTTCTCTGTTTTCTTTACTATTCTTCTTCAATTCCTCATTCTCCCCCTTTACCTCTCTTAACTGTCTTTTTAGTTCTTCTATTTCATCAGTTAAGTTTTTATTCGCCTTTTCCAGTTCTTCCAATCTTTCAACCCTTTGTAAAATGGTGTTCATATGACCTAACCTACTCTCCAAGTCCTCGATCACCTTATCAACCTTCTTCTCTAGTCTTGTCAGTCGGGGGGGGTTTGTGTCCCCCCCACTCTCTTTAAATCCCTTGAAAATATTCTCATCACTTTCTGCTATATTGCTCCTATCTATACCTCTAATCTTCACATTCCTATTAGACATGTCGTTATCATCCAACTCGTCTTGGGGTCGTTTGTCTACCTTACGGCGGCCCGTCAGGGCCATTTCCTCCACCTCCTCATTACCTTCCATTTCCCCAGCAATCCCTCCCCCTCTCCTCTTTCCTTACTTTCCCACTACCCCACGAGCAATTTCCCCCCACCCTGCAAATACAAAAAGGCACTTCTCTTTGCGTTGGGATCTACAATCTGCACTTTTCTTCAGAGCGTTCTTCAAGCCGTCCGTTCGTTGAAAGTGTGTGTGCGTGTGTGTGTGTGTGTGTGTGTGTGTGTGTGTGTGTGTGTGTGTGTGTGTTTTCACCTCGGATCTGCTGCAGTCTCTGTCGAGACAGCCAGACACCACCCTACGGCTGTGAGCTCAGAGCTCATTATTTGCCGATCTCTGGGTAGGTCTGAGACCACTCACACACCACACACCGGGACAGCAAGGTCACAACTCCTTGACTAACGTCCCGTACCTACTCACTGCTAGGTGAACAGGGGTTACACGTGAAAGGAGACAAACCCAACTTATCTCCGCCCGGCCGGGGAATCTAACCCCGGTTCTCTGGTCTGTGAGGCCAGTGCTTTACCAATCCGCCACCGAGTCGTGTGTGTGTGTGTGTGTATTTACCTAGTTGTATTTACCTAGTTGTATTTTACGGGAAGGGGAGCTATGCTCGTGGGGTCCCGTCTTCATATCTCATTTTATCTAAACTATTTTTAAATTCATGTATTGTTTTTGCACACACCACTTTCTCATCTAACTTGTTCCGTCTATTACTCTGTGAGGAAAGCTGTTCTTTTTCAAATCTCTTCTATAGCTGTCTTTTTTTATTTTCTTTCCGTGTCCTCTTGTATTTCTGTCATCCCATTTTATCAGATTCTCTCTATCAGTAATTTCAATGCCTTTCATGATTCTGTAAATAGCTATCAAATCTCCTCTCTCTCTTCTTTGCTCTAGTGTCTGTAGTTTAAGTTTTTGTAGTCTCTCTTCATATGATAGTTTTGAGAGTGTTGGTGCCAGTTTTGTAATTGCTCTTTGTATTCTTTCAAGTTTTTTTATACATTTTTTTGTACTTGGTGACCATATCGTTGCTGCATATTCCAATCTTGGTCTTATCAGGGTGATTAGGATTTTCCTCACCATTTCTTCATCCAGGTATGTAAATGCCACTTTGATTGTTCTTATTAAATTATAAGTTTCTCCAAAAATCTTATTTATATGTTTCTCAGGTGACATATTATTCATAACAATGACTCCCAGGTCCTTCTCATTTTCTACTTTTTTTATTCCTTCTTTTCCCAAATTATATGATCCTGTTATTCTGTTTTTGCTTTTTCCAAATTCCATTATACTACACTTTTTTGTATTGAACTCCATCTCCCACTTCCTACTCCATTCTTGTACTTTATTTAGATCTCTCTGTAGTGATTCACAATCTTCTTCAGTTTTCACTCTTTTCAGTAATTTTGCATCATCTGCAAAGAAGCTCATATAGCTTTCAATTCCTTCATCCATATCATTAATATATATAGCAAACATTATTGGGGCCAGAACTGTTCCCTGCGGGACACCGCTTATTACTTCATTCCATTTTGAGTGCTGATCTCTTATCACTACTCTCATTTTTCTGTCTTGCAAAAAGTCTTCCATCCAATTTAGCAATTTACCTTGTATTCCACCTTCATATTCTAATTTCTTAAGCAACTTCTTATGTGGTACTTTGTCAAAAGCTTTTTTTAGGTCTAGAAATGCACAATCAGCCCATCCATCTCTTTCTTGTATTATATCTATTAGCCTTGAATAGAAACATATTAAATTGGTGACGCATGATCGTCCTTGTCTGAATCCAAATTGCCTTGGATTTAGTACGTTGTTTTTTTCCAAGTATTTTACCCATCTACTTTTGATAATTCTTTCACATATTTTTGCTATTGTACTTGTTAGAGAGACTGGTCTATAGTTGGTAGGTTCTTCTTTATTTCCTCCTTTATATATAGGTACTATATTTGCTTTTTTCCAATCTTCTGGAACTTTTCCTTCTTTTAAGGAACTGCTTATTATGCTGTGTATTTTGTCTGCCAGTTCATTCCTGCATTCTTTCAGAATCCAGCTTGCTATTTCATCTGGCCCATGCGATTTTCTGACATCAAAATTACCCAAGTGTGTCAATATTTCATTCTTTGTTACTTCTATTTCTTCCATAGGGGGGACTTTTTCCTTCCACTCAATCTCTTCAGGTTGTATATTTTCCCTTGTAAACACTGATTTAAAATGTTTGTTCATAATTTCTGCCATTTCCATTTCCTCAGTGTATTCAACTCCTCCTTGTCTTAATTTCTCTAAGTCTTGTTTGTTTTTCAGTTTATTGTTTACAAATCTGTAGAATAGTTTTGGTTGATCTTTACACTTTTCTATAACATCTTTTTCATATTTTCTTTTTTCCTCTCTGCACTTTTGTACATATTCATTTCTATAACCAGTATATATTTTCCATTTTTCAGGTCTTCTGTCTTTTTTCCATCTGTTCCAGGCTTTGTCTCTTTTGTCCTTTAACTCCCTACAACTTTTGTTGTACCAGCATTTTACATATTCTTTTTCTTGTTTTTGTCTTGGGACATACTTTTCCACTCCTTTTTTGTAAATTTTTGTCAAAATATTCCATTTCTCTTCCACTGTTGTTTCTTCTTTGTATATTTCTTCCCAGTTTTCTTGTTGGAAGAATTCTCTTATTTTATCAAAGTTTGTTTTTTCATACATCATTCTTCCTTTTCTATATTGTTCATTTCTTTTCATATATTTTTCTTCATTAAGTTCCAGTTCAATCAATATGTGGTCACTTTTACCTATTGGTGTTTTATATTCAATCTTGTCCACTATTCTAGGTTCAGATGTAATTATTAAGTCTAGCCTCGATGGTTCTTCTTCATTTCTATACCTAGTGTTCTCTTGTATCCATTGTGTCATTGAATGGTCAGTAATCATCTCAAGTAGAGCATTTCCCCATGAGTCATCACCACTCTTTACTGTCATTTCTTCCCAGCAGATTTCTTTGCAATTAAAGTCGCCCATCATAACTATTCTTCCTCCGTCTTCCATTATTTTAGTTAATGCTATCTTTGTGTCCTCTAACATACTTTTATGTTCACTCTCCTCCCATGAGGCTGTTTTCGGAGGCACATAATTGATCACAAATTTTCTGCTCTTCTTATCTCGGTCTTCCACTTCTATCATAATCATCTCTACTGTATTCTTTCCATATATGACACCTTTCACGTTTATATCCTTCTTAGTCAGGAACATAACTCCACCCCCTTGTTTTTTCTCTCTGTTTCTAATCCAATAATTGTATGTATCATGTCCTACACTGTTGGGTGGTAGTGGGCCTTTTAATTTTGTTTCTACAATTCCCATTATGTCCGGTTCTTTTTCTTTCAAATAATCATTCAGTTCATTCAATCCTATTATCAATCCATCTATATTTGTGTAAGACACTCTTAGTTTTCTGCCACTTCCATTGTATTCTCTGTTTCCCTTATGTTTTTCTTTAGTATGTCGAACTGCTTTATTTTCATGTTCACTACTCTCCAATAGAATCTCTCTTTCTCTGACTCCGTTCTTTCCTCGTTTTTTGCCTTAGCTTCAATTCTTTTCTGCTTTTCTGCCTCTCTTTCCTCCTTATTCATTTCTCTTTTTATCCATACCTTTTTATATTGATCATTTGTTGCTAGTTTCCCTGTCTTGGATAGAATTTTCTCTGCTGTTGTTTGTGACCTGAATTTAATCTTAATTGGTCTGGTCTTATCTGTACTATATTTTCCGAGTCTGAATTTTTCCTCAATTTCCTTTATAATTTCTGGTTCATCTTCCTGGACTAATTTTAATAAACTGCTTACTCTTTCATTTTCCTCCTTGATTCTTGCGGTTCTATCTGGGTTATGTTTCTCTTCCATTCCTAATATAATTATACATTTCTTTTTGTCAGCTAATTCTCTTACTATATTCTCCTTCTGTCTCATCACTTTAATAACTGAGTCTTCATTATGTTCTTTCAATTGCTGTTTGACTATGTCAGTGAATGAAACCTTTTTATCATCATAGGTTTATTCAACAATATTAAATACAATTAGACATACATATATACATTTTTTTTTTACAAAATTGGTAGTTGAAAAGGGAGAGCGAGAAGCAAAGCTTATGGGGAGTTGCTCTCCCTTAAGGAAAAAATTAATTTCATTTATTTATTTTTGTTACATGGTAGCATGGCACATACACATCTACACACATATATACACGATTGTAGGACAACTCGTCCACTTATTCCCTTCTTGAGTTATTCTCCAATTTTTAGCTTCTGTAGCTATTTTCTCTCTGTTTTCATTACTATTCTTCTTCAATTTCTCATTCTCCTCCTTTACATTTCCTAACTGTCTTTTTAGGTCCTCTATTTCTTCAGTTAAGTTTCTGTTAGCCTTCTCTAGTTGTTCCAACCTTTCAATTCTTTGGAAAATGGAGTCTACGTTACCTAACTTACGCTCCAAGTCCTCGATCACCTTATCAACTCTCTCCTCTAGTCTTATCAGTCGGGGGGGGGGGGTTGTGTCCCCCCCACCCTCTTTAAATCCCTGGAACATATTCTCGTCACTTTCTTCTGTATTGCTCCTCTCTATATTTCTAATCTTTACATTTTTATTAGACATTTGATCCTCGCTAAGTCTTTTGTTTACCTTCCGCTTGTCTGGCTGGGCAAAGTCTACTCCCTCCTCATTTCCTTCCATTTCCCTCAGTAATCCCTCCCCTTTTCCTCTTTCCCTACGTTCCCACTACTCCACGAGCAATTTCCCCCCCACCCTGCAAAAACACTAGGCACTTCTCTTTGCGTTGGGATCCACAGACTTCACTTTTCTTCAGAACGTCTTCTAAGCCGTCCATTCGTTGAAGTGTGTGTGTGTGTGTGTGTGTGTGTGTGTGTGTGTGTGTGTGTCACAACAATATAAGTGATAAAAAGAAGGAGAGAAATTAAAAGACATAGAAAGTCAGGCAGAGAGAAATAGAACCGCAAGAAAGTTAGAATGGGAAGAGAGATGTACGTGAAGGAGGGGAGGGGAAGAAAGAAAGAAAGAAAGAAAAAATGTCATAGAAAAAAGGAGAGATAACGTAGAAGTTGGCAAGTGAACGATGTTGATTGAAAATAAAGTTGAGGGTGCGGATGATGGTGAGGGTGAGGGTGATATTAAAAATGGGGGTGATGGTAATGTTGATAATGAAAGTTAGGGTGAAAGTAAGGATGATAGTGTAAGTGAGGGTGAGGATAAGTTATGATACGCGGGTATGAGGATAAGGGTGAGGGTCCCGGTGAGAGTAAAAAGAGGTTGAGGATGAGGGTGAAGGCAAGGGCGAGTGTGAGGGCGAGGGTGAGATTGAGTGTGAGAATGAGGGCGAGGATAAATGTTAAGGTGAGGATGAGTTTGAGGCTGGGGCTGAAAGTAAAGGTGAGAGTGAGGGTGAGGAAGGGTGTGAGGATAAGGATAAGGGTTCGATTGAGGGTTATAGTGAGAGTGAGAATGAGGATGAGGATCCAAGTTACGATGAGGATGAAGGTGAGAGTGATATTGAGGGTGAGAGTGAAGATGAGGATTTGAGTTAGGCTGAGGATGATGGTGAGGGTGAGAGTGACAGTGAGAGTGAAAGCGAGGATGCTCTTGATGGTGATGGTGGTGATGATGATGATGATGATGATGATGATGATGATGATGATGATGATGACGACGACGACGACGACGACGATGATGATGATTGTGAGAGTGAACATGAAGGCAAAAAGATGGTGAGTGTAAGAGTGTGAGATTGACCATGAAGGTAAAGTGATAGCGAGTGATGGTGAGTGTGAGGGTGAATGTGGGAGTCAACATGAAGAGGTAAAGTGAACATAGTGATGATGAGGGTAACAAGAAGAAGGAGTGAATGTGAGCAGAGCCAAGGTTGAGTAGAAAGTAAAGGAAGGAAAGCTAGCTGGGCTGATTGAGTGGTCGCTCGAGAGGTCAAGAACGTGATCAGGAAGTAACTGACAGGGACACGACAATGCCTTTCAGAGGAGTTCCACGAATCTAGACGAAGACTACAACTACAGGAGGATGATCTCCATCATTTCTTTTTTATTATCTGTATCATGTAGTTCTATTCCTGTTCTAAGCCACTTTTCATTTTTACTTAGAAATGCTTTTCTGCAACGATAACTTTTCCTCCATCTTGCATTGAAGTCCCTAACTAGGCTTTGTCTTTTATTTTCTGGTATAGTTTTTGTGTGTCCATATGTCTGCTGGTGGTTTATCACTATCTGGTCAATGGCACTTTCTAAAGTGGAAGTTGTTCTTATATTGTTTAAATATTGGTCACAACACCATCTTTCCTGGTTGCATTCATGCCTGAAAATAACGAAAAGACTCAGGCACTTTAATATTGCGAAATAATCGTGTAAAAAAAAAAAAAAAAAAAAAAAAAAAAAAAAAAAAAAAATCTCTGACCACATAAAGTTTCTGATATTGTGATGGGTGACTATTATGAAATTTAATTTGATTATATCCTATTTCGTTGGCCTATAATGTCTTCTCTGGGTTATCTATCAACAATATTTGCTCTCACACAGCTACAGCACACTATGATAATTAAATCACAAAAATAAATAACATCAAAATAGACTATGACAGTTTTAAATACCTAAAAAACAAGTACACCTGTAGAAGTTTGTTCACAGTAATCAGCTGTTGTATACATATGAAAGAAAACGATACACAAGCAGCAGCTCGAGTTGCGAGCGGTAGATTTAAACTAACTCTTCGAGCAGGACGGACTCCAGAGGTTTTTATAAAAATGCCGTTTTTATGTTTTTTTGGGGAAGATTGCAAATCAAGAACATTGGATTACATTGATGAATATGCAAGTTAGCTTCTTTCTGATTGATTTCTGATTCATTTCCGTCAATTGCATTATTTCATCAGTTTTGCGAAAAAATATGTATTATTTAATTAATCAATCAGAAACGAGTTTTAGAGATGCATATGTAATAATTGAGCTCTAATGTTACTATCAACCCTTTTCGAGAGTTATTCACAAGCACGCTTTGAATTCTTGGGGAACATAAATATAACGTAATTATTTTCTTTATTTTTTTCCATCCACCTGACGCATTATTTTCAAGTTGTATACACTTACACAAGTATTTCACTTGGTACACAATAGACACAAGTAGAATTTGGTAAAGATTGTCACATCGACTTTTGCTCTCAAGTAAGGGGCATAGATATCTGACCCCTGTGCGCCGCGCCGCGCCGTCCTGGAAAACTTGCAGCCGCCATGTTCTGACTCGACGGAATTGGCGCCGCTCGTCTTTTTTTTTATGTTTTTTTTTTTTTTCCTCACTGCAGGTTACGGACCTGCGTATTTACTTCCAATATCACCTAACGGTGTGAATATCGTCGTTTCAATATGAATACTTTATCAGATTAATTTGGCCACAAAATATGAATTCAAAGAACAAGAGCCCAGGGGAGCTTTTATAGAAAGTCCAAATGGGCTTGATGTAAAGTGTACAAGTTTCTGATTAACTGTACATTGCACGGCGCCGTGGTGTGATTGCACACGCGGCTGACGCCGCATCAGCAGATCCGAGTTCAAATTTCGGCGCGGATATTCTTTTGCTTGCTTCTACAAATACTCACCTTGTGGTGGCTGAGTGGTTAGAGACATTGCAGTGCTTCTCGACGGCCTTATGTTCATAACCCATGAGGTGCCATTCCATTTTCTAGCAAAGCTCGCCTTGGTAGAGGTCACCGGAACTCTCGTTCTTAGAACTGATATCTGTTGCCAATTTTATCTGATAAAGGCATTCGTATCAAAATGCATAATGTTCCCTCTGTCAAATAACAGTGCAAGTAAGAACGCGGGTGCCTGACTTAGAGTGAGGTGAAATGTACGAAAAATAAACGTGATCGCATTTCCACTGAGGCTGGTCAGGGGCAAGCACATGACGTCACCATTCTTCTGGGCTCAGTTTTCTATTGAGTGTACAGTACAGGAGCATTAGCCATAATATTGTAAAAAAAAAAAAAAAGAAAAAAAAAAGGGAGAAAACGTCATAAAGCTGATAATTTCAGCACTGTGTGCTGGCTTGCTGTGTGTCTGGTTGTATGGCTGGCTGGCTGGCTGGTTGTGTGGCTGGCTGTGTTGTTGTGTGGTTGTCTGGCTGTGTGACTGGATGGCTGTGTGACTGGCTGGCTGTCTGAGTTACTGTGTGGCTGTCTGGCTGGCTGCGTAGCCTTGTGGCTTTCTAGTTAGGGATGTGGCTGCCTGGCTGGCTGCTTGGTTGCATGGCTGGCTGCTTGGTTGCGTTGCTGGCTGCCTGGCTGTTTGTTGCTGTGGTGCTGGCTTGCTGTCTGTGTGTGTGGCTGGCTGACTGGCTATGTGATGTGTCTGTGTGGCTGGCTATTTGTGTGAATGTGTGGCTGTGCGACTGGTTCTCTGGGTGTGTGTCTAGTTGGCTTACTGTGTGGCTGTGTAGCTCTATGGCTGGTTGGGTGTCTATGTGGTTGGGTGTCTGTGTGGCTGTGTTCCTGTTTGACTGGCTGGCTGTGTGGCTGGTTGTCTTTGTGCCTGTCTGGCTGGGTGGCTGTGTGACTGTCTGGCTGGGTGTGCGGTTGTGTTACTGGCTGGTTGGCTGGCTGTGTGGCTGTCTGGGTGGCTGTGCAGCTATATGGCTGGCTGGGTGAATGGGTAGCTGTATGGCTGGCTGGCTGGCTTTGTGGCTGGTTGGTTGCTGTGTGGCTGGCTGTTTGACTGTGTGGTTGAATGTCTTTCTTTGTAGCTGTGTGGCTGTGTGGCTGGTTGGCTGGCTGTTTGTCTCGGCGATTGGCTGGCTGGCTGGCTGGCTGTATAACTGCGTACCTGGCTTTTCTGGTTGTATGGCTGGCTGACTGCCTGTCTGGCATGCTGGCTGATTGTTATGCTGGTTGGCTGGCTGGCAGGTTGGAGGGCTGGCAGCATGGTATGCTGGCTGACTGGCTGTCATGCTGGCTCGTCTTCTGGCTAGCTGGCTGGCTCACTGGCTGGCTCACTGGCTGGCTAGCTGGTATGGTGGCTGGCTTGATGGCGGCTGGCGGGCTGGTATTATACAGGCTGGCATGCATTGCTGGCTTGGTGGCTGGAGGGATGGCATGTTGAATGGCTGGCTGGCTGGCTTGTTTGCTCGCTGTCAGGCTGGGAGGTTGGCATGCTGGTTGGTTGGTTGACTGGCTGGGTCGGATGCTGGCTGGAGGCTGGATGGCTGGCATGGTGGCTGGATGGCTGACTGGGCCAACATGCTGGATGGCTGACTGGTTTTAATATACGGATAGGTGTAGTCGTTTGTCGGCTACATCCATCCATCCATCCAGGGGGGTACGATTATTCTTTGATTCGCAGGACTCGTTCGTACCTGAACGGACCTTAATTAACTTTAATTAGGGGAGAACTCGGAGTGATTGTTCGTTGCCTCCTCCTATATCGACGCTATGAAGATGTACATACATACATACATATACCAAGGCTTTTTCCTCCTTACCAGGGAGGTAGCCAATAAGGAAAAGGCATAAAATCATTCTCACCCATTCCATCCCTGAAAACACTCCACACCCCTCCACCCTCCCTCCCATCTTAGCGCCTCCTAGATGACGGGTCATCCCTGCACCTTGTCCACTGCCCTGGGTCAGCAGCAGTGGCGCCAGACACAGCACATCCACAGTAATGCCGCTTCATTAAATCGGCGACCCCCCCCCCCTCTCCGTCCCCACATATAAAGGAGAAGACGGAGAGAAATCCCTTCGGGCTGCGTCAAAATTTTGCTCACACACACTACCTCACCCCCCATCCCCCCGTCCATTCCACCTCATGCATCACAACATCATCCATATACAACCATTCTCCATTCACCCCTGTCTTCTGTCCTCTCCCGTCCTTCCTCAACAGACATTCCCCTCTTCCCTAAAGCCCCCTTTACCCTATCCATCCATCTCATCCTAGGATACCCCTCATGTTCACTCCCTCCACATCTGCCTTCCATACCTCTTTTACAAATCTTTCTTCACTCATTCTTTCCATGTGTTCAAACCATCCTAATTCTCTTTCATCAACCCTATCTCACAACTTCCTTTCCACCCCTGTTCTCCTCCTCACTTCCTCATTTCTCACTCTATCTAACCTAGTAACCGCTATCATACTGCTCAGGTACGTTATCTCAAACACATTTAAACTCCTCTCTTCCTCTCTTATGTTCCATGTTTCTGCTCCATACAGTGCTGTTGGCACAATCACTCCTTCATACAGTCTCCTCTTAGCATCCATTCCCAAATTTCTATTCCTCATTACACTTTTTAATCCACCAAGGCATTTACTCGCTTCTCTCAATCTACATTCTACCTCCACCTTTACTCCACCTTTTCCTGCTACATTTGCACCCAAGTATCTAAAACTATCCACTTCCTCCAGTTGCTCTCCCTTAATGCTCACTTCCAGATTACTGCCACTTTCACCCCTTGTACATCTCATCACCTTACTTTTACCCACATTTATCTTCAGCTTTCTTCTATCACACACTCTCCCAAACTCTGCCACCAACTTCCTCAGTCCCTCCTCCGATCCTGCCACAATGGCAGTGTCGTCCGCAAACAACAGCTGGCTCACCTCCCACTTTTCTTCATTTTCTTTAACCATCTCCAATCCCTGCCCCACTACCCTTGCATTTACCTCTCGCACTACCCCATCCATGTATAAGTTGAACAGCCAGGGCGACATAAAGCATCCTTGACGAAGTCCCACCATTACCTTGAACCATTCACTCTCTCAATTTCTAATCCTGACACGAGCTCTACTACTCTCATAAAAACTCTTGACAGCTCCCAGAAGCTTTCCTCCTATCCCGTATATCCTCAAATCCTCCCACAGTGCCTTTCTGTTTACCCTGTCATAAGCCTTTTTCAGATCCACAAAAGGCCCAGAAAACATCCTTCCCCTTTCCTATAGCTTTCTCACATATTTGTCCTACCACAAAAATATGATCTACACAACCTCTACCTGTCCTAAACCCACACTGTTCCTCACCTATTACTCCTTCTGTTCCTCTCCTAATCCTCTCAATCAAGATCCTCCCATAAGCCTTCCCAACTACACTTAACAAGCTAATCCCTCTGAAACTACTACATTCACACTTGTCCCCCTTTCCCTTGTAAAGTGGAACTATACAAGCACTCCTCCAGTCCTCCGGCACTCTACCTTCTCTCCAGCAAACATTAAATAACCTCACCAACCAGTCCACCATCACTATACCTCCTTTTTAAGACATTCTGCATGGCATCCATCCAGACCAGGTGCCTTACCTGCTTTCATCATCTTAACTGCTGCCTTCACTTCATCCTTCCTTATTTCTCCTCCATTCTCCTCACTCATCACTCTCATTTTCTTAGCATTTCCCACTACAACTATATTTCCCTCCCTATCCTCCTTCACATTTAGCAACTCCCTAAAATATTCTGCCTATCTTCCCCTCACTGCCTTCTCTTCCATTATCATCTCTCCATCTGCACCTTTTACCTTTCGGTCTCTACTTGATTCGCCTCCTCTTCCTCTCTTGATTTCTTTCCAAAACATCTTTTTATTACTTTCAAAATTTTCTGTCATACTCTTGCCCCATTTTACATCTGCTCTCCTCTTTGCCTCCTTTACCTTTTGCTTTACTTCTCTTTTCTTTTCTTTATACGTCTCATATGACTCCCTCGTCCTATTTTGTAACCAATCTGTGTAAGCTCGCTTCTTCTCCTCTACAACCTTCTTTGTTTCCTCATCCCACCATTCACTACCCTTCCTTCTATTTCCTCCTGTCCTTCTTGTTCCACACACCATCTTTGCACACTTTGTGACTCCCTCCTTGAACCATCCCCATTCCTCCTCCACACCCAGCTCTACTCTATCCTTCACTCCCTCCCACTCCTCCTTCAGCTTCTTCTTGCATTCCTGCTCCTTTTCCTCTTCATTTAAAGAGTTCACTCTAAGCACCTCCCTACCTTTTGTCCCTTTCCTCTTTCTCCATCTGTCCTCCACTCTCAACTTACCTTCCACCAAAAAATAATCTGATATTCCCCCACCCTCTCCCCTTAGCACATGTACATCCTTAACTCTTCCGATCATAATCCTATTTACCACTACATAGTCCATTAAAGCTCTATTTTTCACCCTTCCCTCCACCACCCTCTCCCATATGTACTTATGCTTGACTTTCTTCCGAAACACTGTATTTGCTATCATCAACTCTCTTTCTAGACACATTTCCACCATCAACTCTCCACTACGATTCTTTCCTGGAACTCCACATTTCCCAACCACTCCATCAATTGGACCCTTTCCTACCCCAGCATTAAGGTCTCCCAGTACTATTACATTTACACTTCTCCCTAAACCCTCTATGCACTCATTTAAATCTATCCCCGTCTGGGGTATTGGCTGCTTGTAATTGTGGCAAAGTAGCATGTAGTCGATACTTTAGGGTCTATATGGGGCGCCCCTACGGACCAGAGTCACACATCATTTTGTCTATGATAGAGGAAAACTCTGTTCATAGAGAAATGATAAAACTTTCATACTACGACTGTCCCTCCGTTATGCTGTCCCCCAACCCCTTGTTGCTGTCCTGTACCATTTCTCTGAGTATTCTTTTTCTGTGGTGGGGGAATTCCCTGTGGTGGGGGTAAAGAATACTGCCACCAAGTATTCCCACTTGGATCGTAAGAGGCGAGAAGAAAGGGACGGGGATTGGGACTAGGCATCCTTCACCTTGTAGCCCCACAGGGCACATTACTAAAAGTAAAAGCATGAAAATGTAGAAAGACATTTATAACACACAACTAATACCACTTTATGGTCTGACTGTGGTATTAGTTATGTGCTTATATATATATATATATATATATATATATATATATATATATATATATATATTTATATATATAGATATATATATATATATATATATATATATAGATATATATATATATATGTATATATATATATATATGTGTGTGTGTGTGTGTGTGTGTGTATGTATATATATATATATGTGTGTGTGTGTGTGTGTGTGTGTGTGTGTATGTATATATATATATATATATATATTTATACACACACACACACACACTTTCAACGAACGGACGGCTTGAAGAACGTTCTGAAGAAAAGTGCCGATTGTGGATCCCAACGCAAAGAGAAGTACCTTTTT
Source organism: Oratosquilla oratoria (assembly GCF_046742065.1). Lineage (NCBI taxonomy): Eukaryota > Metazoa > Arthropoda > Malacostraca > Stomatopoda > Squillidae > Oratosquilla > Oratosquilla oratoria. The sequence goes on along the minus strand of NC_134788.1, from coordinate 17,574,111 downwards.
GTATTTACAGGGTGGGGGAAATTGCTCGTGGGGCAGTAGGTAAGTAGGAAAAGAGAAGGGGAGGGATTGCTGGGGAAATGGAAGGAAATGAGGATGTGGAGGACTTGGCCCAAGCAGACAAGCGTAAGGTCAACATGAAACGACCACCGGACCAGCTCAGTGATGACGAAATGGCAAATAAAAATGTAAAGATTAGAAGTATAGAGAGGAGCAATACAGTAGAAAGTGACGAGAATATGTTCCAGGGATTTAAAGAGGGTGGGGGGGGGACACAACCCCCCCCCCCCCCCGACTGATAAGACTAGAGGAGAGAGTTGATAAGGTGATCGAGGACTTGGAACGTAAGTTAGGTAATGTAGACTCCATTTTCCAGAGAATTGAAAGGTTGGAACAACTAGAGAAGGCTAACAGAAACTTAACTGAAGAAATAGAGGACCTAAAAAGACAGTTAGGAAATGTAAAGGAGGAGAATGAGAAATTGAAGAAGAATAGTAATGAAAACAGAGAGAAAATAGCTACAGAAGCTAAAAATTGGAGAATAACTCAAGAAGGGAATAAGGTTTCATTCACTGACATAGTCAAACAACAATTGAAAGAACATAATGAAGACTCAGTTATTAAAGTGATGAGACAGAAGGAGAATATAGTAAGAGAATTAGCTGACAAAAAGAAATGTATAATTATATTAGGAATGGAAGAGAAACATAACCCAGATAGAACCACAAGAATCAAGGAAAATGAAAGAGTAAGCAGTTTATTAAAATTAGTCCAGGAAGATGAACCAGAAATTATAAAGGAAATTGAGGAAAAATTCAGACTCGGAAAATATAGTACAGATAAGACCAGACCAATTAAGATTAAATTCAGGTCACAAACAACGGCAGAGAAAATTCTATCCAAGACAGGGAAACTAGCAACAAATGATCAATATAAAAAGGTATGGATAAAAAGAGAAATGAATAAGGAGGAAAGAGAGGCAGAAAAGCAGAAAAGAATTGAAGCTAAGGCAAAAAACGAGGAAAGAACGGAGTCAGAGAAAGAGAGATTCTATTGGAGAGTAGTGAACATGAAAATAAAGCAGTTCGACATACTAAAGAAAAACATAAGGGAAACAGAGAACACAATGGAAGTGGCAGAAAACTAAGAGTGTCTTACACAAATATGGATGGATTGATAACAGGATTGAATGAACTGAATGATTATTTGAAAGAAAAAGAACCGGACATAATGGGAATTGTAGAAACAAAATTAAAAGGCCCACTACCACCCAACAGTGTAGGACATGATACATACAATTATTGGATTAGAAACAGAGAGAAAAAACAAGGGGGTGGAGTTATGTTCCTGACTAAGAAGGATATAAACGTGAAAGGTGTCATATATGGAAAGAATACAGTAGAGATGATTATGATAGAAGTGGAAGACCGAGATAAGAAGAGCAGAAAATTTGTGATCAATTATGTGCCTCCGAAAACAGCCTCATGGGAGGAGAGTGAACATAAAAGTATGTTAGAGGACACAAAGATAGCATTAACTAAAATAATGGAAGATGGAGGAAGAATAGTTATGATGGGCGACTTTAATTGCAAAGAAATCTGCTGGGAAGAAATGACAGTAAAGAGTGGTGATGACTCATGGGGAAATGCTCTACTTGAGATGATTACTGACCATTCAATGACACAATGGATACAAGAGAACACTAGGTATAGAAATGAAGAAGAACCATCGAGGCTAGACTTAATAATTACATCTGAACCTAGAATAGTGGACAAGATTGAATATAAAACACCAATAGGTAAAAGTGACCACATATTGATTGAACTGGAACTTAATGAAGAAAAATATATGAAAAGAAATGAACAATATAGAAAAGGAAGAATGATGTATGAAAAAACAAACTTTGATAAAATAAGAGAATTCTTCCAACAAGAAAACTGGGAAGAAATATACAAAGAAGAAACATCAGTGGAAGAGAAATGGAATATTTTGACAAAAATTTACAAAAAAGGAGTGGAAAAGTATGTCCCAAGACAAAAACAAGAAAAAGAATATGTAAAATGCTGGTACAACAAAAGTTGTAGGGAGTTAAAAGACAAAAGAGACAAAGCCTGGACCAGATGGAAAAAAGACAGAAGACCTGAAAAATGGAAAATATATACTGGTTATAGAAATGAATATGTACAAAAGTGCAGAGAGGAAAAAAGAAAATATGAAAAAGATGTTATAGAAAAATGTAAAGATCAACCAAAACTATTCTACAGATTTGTAAACAATAAACTGAAAAACAAACAAGACTTGGAGAAATTAAGACAAGGAGGAGTTGAATACACTGAGGAAATGGAAATGGCAGAAATTATGAACAAACATTTTAAATCAGTGTTTACAAGGGAAAATATACAACCTGAAGAGATTGAGTGGAAGGAAAAAGTCCCCCCTATGGAAGAAATAGAAGTAACAAAGAATGAAATATTGACACACTTGGGTAATTTTGATGTCAGAAAATTGCATGGGCCAGATGAAATAGCAAACTGGATTCTGAAAGAATGCAGGAATGAACTGGCAGACAAAATACATAGCATAATAAGCAGTTCCTTAAAAGAAGGAAAAGTTCCAGAAGATTGGAAAAAAGCAAATATAGTACCTATATATAAAGGAGGAAATAAAGAAGAACCTACCAACTATAGACCAGTCTCTCTAACAAGTACAATAGCAAAAATATGTGAAAGAATTATCAAAAGTAGATGGGTAAAATACTTGGAAAAAAACAACGTACTAAATCCAAGGCAATTTGGATTCAGACAAGGACGATCATGCGTCACCAATTTAATATGTTTCTATTCAAGGCTAATAGATATAATACAAGAAAGAGATGGATGGGCTGATTGTGCATTTCTAGACCTAAAAAAAGCTTTTGACAAAGTACCACATAAGAAGTTGCTTAAGAAATTAGAATATGAAGGAGGAATACAAGGTAAATTGCTAAATTGGATGGAAGACTTTTTGCAAGAAAGAAAAATGAGAGTAGTGATAAGAGATCAGCACTCAAAATGGAATGAAGTAATAAGCGGTGTCCCGCAGGGAACAGTTCTGGCCCCAATAATGTTTGCTATATATATTAATGATATGGATGAAGGAATTGAAAGCTATATGAGCTTCTTTGCAGATGATGCAAAATTACTGAAAAGAGTGAAAACTGAAGAAGATTGTGAATCACTACAGAGAGATCTAAATAAAGTACAGGAATGGAGTAGGAAGTGGGAGATGGAGTTCAATACAAAAAAGTGTAGTATAATGGAATTTGGAAAAAGCAAAAACAGAATAACAGGATCATATAATTTGGGAGAAGCAGGAATAAAAAGAGTAGAAAATGAGAAGGACCTGGGAGTCATTGTTATGAATAATATGTCACCTGAGAAACATATAAATAAGATTTTTGGAGAAACTTATAATTTAATAAGAACAATCAAAGTGGCATTTACATACCTGGATGAAGAAATGGTGAGGAAAATCCTAATCACACTGATAAGACCAAGATTGGAATATGCAGCAACGATATGGTCACCAAGTACAAAAAAATGTATAAAAAAACTTGAAAGAATACAAAGAGCAATTACAAAATTGGCACCAACACTCTCAAAACTATCATATGACGAGAGACTACAAAAACTTAAACTACAGACACTAGAGCAAAGAAGAGAGAGAGGAGATTTGATAACTATTTACAGAATCATGAAAGGCATAGAAATTACTGATAGAGAGAATCTGATAAAATGGGATGACAGAAATACAAGAGGACACGGAAAGAAAATAAAAAAGACAGCTATAGAAGAGATTTGAAAAAGAACAGCTTTCCTCACAGAGCAATAGACAGTTGGAACAAGTTAGATGAGAAAGTGGTGTGTGCAAAAACAATACATGAATTTAAAAATAGTTTAGATAAAATGAGATATGAAGACGGGACCCCACGAGCATAGCTCCCCTTCCCGTAAAATACAACTAGGTAAATACAACTAGGTAAATATATACACACACACACACACACACACACACAAACATATATATATATATATATATATATATATATATATATATATATATACAGAAATATATACATATATATGTATATATGTATATATATATATATATATATATATATGTATATATATATATATATATAATATAAATATAATATTCATCTCGACTTTAACATGTACATCATGTCTAATAGAACTAATAAAAAAATACAGTTTACTGTAATTTACAAACTCGAATTTGTGGTTTGGAGTCGAAGATGAGAGTATTTGATTGAGGTTGTCGGGTCCCCAAAGTCCCATTCACACCATTACGAACGACTCGAGCGAGTTCGTTTGAGTAGAAACGACTTCGTTTACGATTTCTTATATTTCGAATCTCCAAATGTCGTATTATTACCTTTGCGTTACATGAACTGAGAAAGGTTGAAGCTGTACGAATATTAGACACATTGTTGAATAGTCCCAAGTGAAATCGAGAATAGTGTAGGCGAAGTCGTCCTGCACCTTTTCAGATTCATAACATTTAACGCTATACTATAAGGTACGTTAGCGGGGGTGGTGAGGGTGAGCCAGAAAACCTCTCCACTGCGCAGGTAGATGATGACGTCAACGTAAATATCGAGACCAGCGTTCCGCGGGTCGAGAGCTGTCAGTCACTCACATACCAGTGTGTGGAGCGAAGCTCCATCTTCTGATTAAAGGGGTAGCTAAGGCAGACAAGTAACATAAAAAAGCATGTAAAGCATTTTCGTAACTTTTCTGGCTGTCATATCTCAGATACTGATAATTTGAGGATAAGAAAGTGATACTGAGTAATTTCAGTATTATGTGAACATCATAGTGTAATTTTTAAGTCTACCATACATACAGATGGTTTTCTTTAAAGTTTACATTTTGTTTCACCTCTCACTCTCTCCCTCTCTGAATTTCCTATGACGTCACGGTGGAGGTGCGCGGAGGGGGGGTGGTGCTCAACGTACCTTATTGTATTCGTTTTACCTTGGGATTTTGATGCGACGTGACGTCATAACGTCGGCATCAGAGCACGGGAAGATTTTTCGGTCCTTGTGTGTGGTCATCGCAAATAAAACAATAAATGTGAAGCAAGACGTCGACATAGAAAACCAAAATCGACGGGATTTTGCCTAATGTGAAGATGGAAATCGACGGCATTTTTGCCTAGTGTGTACGTGAAAATCGACGGTAATTTTGCTTAGTGTGAAGATGATAATTGACGGCATTTTTGCCCTGTGTGAAGGACAAAATCGATGGTATTTTTGTTTTGTGTGCAGATAGTAATCAACGGTATTTAAGTCTAGTGTGAAGATGGAAGCCGACGGCAGTTTTGCTTAGTGTGAACATGGAAATCAACGGTATTTTTGCCCAGTGTGTAGATGGAAATCGACGGCATTTTTGCCCTGTATGAAGGTGAAAATCGACGGCGCTTTTGCCCTGTGTGGAGAAAATTGACGGCATTTTTGCTTAGTTTGAAGATGTAATCGACGGTATTTTTGCCTAGTGTGAAGACGGAAATCGACGGCAGTTTTGCCTAGTGTGAACATGGAAATCAACGGTATTTTTCCCGTGTGTGTAGATGGAAATTGACGCCATTTTTGCCCTGTGTGAAGGAGGAAATCGACGGCATCTTTGTCTAGTGTGAAGATGGAAATCGACGGTATTTTTGCCTAGTGTGAACATGGAAATCGACGGTGTTTTTGCCTAGTTTAAGACGACGTGAACAAGATGTCATGGTATCAGGGAGCGAAATTTTCAGGTCAGCACGTGACCTTACGTAACACTGAACGAACCATTCTGAGAAAACCTAGTAGAGAAAAATGTTTTAATATAGAAAAGACGATGAATTTTGACAATTGTGACTGAGCGAAACATTCTGAGAAAATCCTTAAATACATGTAGAGAGAAACGTTTTAAAAATATAGAAAAGACGATGAATTTTGACAATTGTATTGAACGAAACATTCTAGAATTTTTTCAAACACGTGCAGAGAAAGATGTTTTAAAAGTATAGAAAATATGATAGATTTTGATACGACGTGACGTCATAACGTCGGCATCAGAGCGTGGGAAGATTTTTCGGTACTTGTGTATGGTCATCGCGCGTAGGCAACTTTTTCCTTGACTTTTGGTGAGGAAGACATATTTATGTATTTTGAGGACCTTAAACTCGATGGAGATAATCAGAAAACATGAAATATATATATATATATACATACAAAAATAGCGTTTTTCTATCGACGTCACGAAAATAACGATGGATTTGCAAGTCTGGACCTAGATGCTACGCAAGTTTGACGACAATTATTAAAAGATCAAACTATTTGTAACGAAAATTCCTTTAACGATAAGAAATATAAAATAATGAAAACAATAAGACATATTTTGGGATCCGGCGAATTCACCAACAACAATTCATCGACACGCTCAATTCATCGATACACACAATTCATCGAAAAATAAAAATATTCTAATTTGAAATATATAACTAGGTTGTGTTTTCATTCTTGATTTAGCATACTTTTACCTTTAATAATGAAATTATTACTTTCATAACCTTTATGGATGAAGAATTTCTTTTTGTAGTACAGTATTTATCAAGAATAGTTGAAATTCTTTGACAACTATTGAAAATGACAAATTAGCTTAAAGTAAACTTAGAACTATAAATTGGTTTACTTAAAAATATAAAGCTAGGTTATTACTTAGTGATAGATATGTTAACATGGTCGGTGAAATGGCAAATGAATTTCAATATCTCTAAGTGTAGCGTGTAACGTAGGGCTACACAACCCCGAAAATAGATACATCTTAGATAACACGCTTTTAGAGAAAACTGAGAGCGAGACTTGGGAGTCCGGCCCTTAAAACCAGGAAACATTGCATTAGCGCCAGGAATAAAGCTAACAGAGCATTAGGTTTCATTGCTAGGACGGTAACGAATAGAAGTGCAGAGGTAGTTATAAAATTCTATCTAGCGATAGTTAGACCCATCCTTGACTATGCGGTACAGTTTTGGTCTCCGTCAGTACAGAGAAGAATGACCAAAATGATACAAGGACTCGGAAATTTGCCTTACGAAGAGAGGCTTAGGCACCGTAACTTACACTCTCTGGAAAGACGCAAAGTGCGGGGTGATCTAATAGAAGTGTTCAAATGGATCAAAGACTATAACAAGGGTGATGCAAACAAGGTCATCATAATAAAACAATAGGGCAGGACACATAGTAATGGGTATAAACTGGGCAGATTTAGATTTAAGAAGGAAATAGGCAAGAATTGGTTTACTAATAGGGCGTTCGATGAATGGAATAAACTTAGTAACCATGTAGTAAGTGCTCAACCTATCGGTTGTTTTAAAAAAACGATTAGACAACTTTATGGATGGGGATGACAGGTGGTGATGGATACGGAGCTGCCTAGTGTAGGCCTTATGGTCTCTTGCAGTCTCCTTAATTCTTATGCTCCTATGTTCAATCATTTCACTAGGCAAATCGACATTTCTCAGATACATCAGTCACCCCCATAATTTGACTCTAGTACGTTTTCTTTCACAGTAGATGATGAGAGAAGACGGAAATTGGAGCTACGGACAAAGGACAACACTGGCGATGCCTTGAGTTGCACTCTTTTTATCTATTTGAAGAGATTGTTTTCGTGGCTGTGTTTTGTACAAGCTAAATAAGTTTATCTTTGTTGAATTCGTAAGTGAAATCATATAGTGGTAAAGTAGCTTAGTGAATGTGTTGTGTGTTTACTTTTGGCATTCACTTACCGTTTGGTAGTGTAATTGGCATTCTGAACAAGGGGTAAATGTGCAGGTATTTATCAAGATGTTTGCCAGTCTGGCACCTGCAATTACCTATATAGTCGGTTAGCTCATATAATTCTGAGTGTTTTTAACCCCAGATATAAGTACTGCAAACTAAAAGTGGTGTCAATAGTTGTGAAAATTGAGATGAGTGGACACCTTTATATTTAACAAGGCCAAGGGGTTAGGTTAGGTCAGGTCAGGTCAGGTCAGGTCAGGTCTCACTGCTGCAATTCTTAACTCTATCTCTTATCATTAAGTATTTTAAAACCCATATATAAGTATTACAAAGTAATAGTAATATTGGTAGCAATTTTTAGAAAATTGAGACTGGCAAATATTTTGGTATATCTTAAAGATATTCGCTAGTCTCAAAGCTGCAAACTTTATCACTGGCTAGCTCTTATCATTGTGAGTATTGTGAGCTCAAATTAATATTAACATTGGTAGTGATTAAAAAAAAGTTAGGACTGGCAAGCATCCTTATGCTTATCAATGTGTGTATCTTATTTGCTTACGTTGTTCTTATATTCTTATTAGGGGATGGGCCTCCATTCAGTCTTCCTTGGTAGGAAAATAAAAAATTCATAAAGTTCATTCAGAATTCAGTGTGCACTAATGATATTCTTGTGAGTAAATTTATTTTTTCTTGATATTCATTCCGCACATCCATGCCATAAGTTATTGCATTGTAATATGAGCAATTATACCTCCCCTTATGCAGTCTTACATATATAATGGATGTAGGTCATGTGACCTATATGTCCAGATCACTTTCAGCTTGAGTAGGTCAGGCCTCTGATTTGTGTCCTCCGTGTCCTCCCCCAATTGACTTTGACCAGGTGTGTCCACCAGTATAAGACTTTCCTCAAAATTAAATTTTGTCTCCTGGTTGACCCAAAATTGATCAAGTCTCCTTTTGCATTGTATGACAGTAGAAGCCCAATTTAAGGTCTTCTCTTTTTCCACATTAAGGGGATGGAGAGGGGGTGTCACCAATTAAGTGAAGCAGCTTTGCCATGGATGTACTGTGTCTTGCTGCATTGCTTTTGACCCAGAACAGTGGGAGGGATACAAGGATGACCTATCATTCATAATGAGCTAAGATGAGAGGGAGGAAAGAGTGGCAGATTGGAGTGAAATGGCTGGGAGTGGGTGTGAACCTTTTGACTTAGCTACTTCCTTTATAAGGGAGGAAAAAGCCCTTGGTGTATTTACCTAGTTGTATTTACCTAGTTGTATTTTACGGGAAGGGGAGCTATGCTCGTGGGGTCCCGTCTTCATATCTCATTTTATCTAAACTATTTTTAAATTCATGTATTGTTTTTGCACACACCACTTTCTCATCTAACTTGTTCCAACTGTTTATTACTCTGTGAGGAAAGCTGTTCTTTTTCAAGTCTCTTCTATAGCTGTCTTTTTTTTTTTTCTTTCCGTGTCCTCTTGTATTTCTGTCATCCCATTTTATCAGATTTTCTCTATCAATAACTTCTATGCCTTTCATGATTCTGTAAATAGCTATCAAATCTCCTCTCTCTCTTCTTTGCTCTAGTGTCTGTAGTTCAAGTTTTTGTAGTCTCTCTTCATATGATAGTTTTGAGAGTGTTGGTGCCAGTTTTGTAATTGCTCTTTGTATTCTTTCAAGTTTTTTTATACATTTTTTTGTACTTGGTGACCATATTGTTGCTGCATATTCCAATCTTGGTCTTATCAGGGTGATTAGGATTTTCTTCACCATTTCTTCATCCAGGTATGTAAATGCAACTTTGATTGTTCTTATTAAATTATAAGTTTCTCCAAAAATCTTATTTATATGTTTCTCAGGTGACATATTATTCATAACAATGACTCCCAGGTCCTTCTCATTTTCTACTTTTTTTATTCCTTCTTCTCCCAATTTATATGCTCCTGTTATTCTGTTTTTGCTTTTTCCAAATTCCATTATACTACACTTTTTTGTATTGAACTCCATCTCCCACTTCCTACTCCATTCCTGTACTATATTTAGATCTCTCTGTAGTGATTCACAATCTTCTTCAGTTTTCACTCTTTTCAGTAGTTTTGCATCATCTGCAAAGAAGCTCATATAGCTTTCAATTCCTTCATCCATATCATTAATATATATAGCAAACATTATTGGGGCCAGAACTGTACCCTGCGGAACACCGCTTATTACTTCATCCCATTTTGAGTGCTGATTTCTTATCACTACTCTCATTTTTCTTTCTTGCAAAAAGTCTTCCATCCATTTAAGTAGTTATCCTCTATTCCTCCTTCGATTTCTAATTTCTCAAGCAACTTCTTATGTGGTACCTTGTCAAAAGCTTTTTTTAGGTCTAGAAATGCACAGTCCGCCCATCCATCTCTTTCTTGTATTATATATATTAGCCTTGAATAGAAACATATTAAATTGGTGACGCATGATCGTCCTTGTCTGAATCCAAATTGCCTTGGATTTAACACTTTGTTTTTTTCTAAATATTTTACCCATCTACTTTTGATAATTCTTTCACAAATTTTTGCTATTGTACTTGTTAGAGAGACTGGTCTATAGTTTGTAGGTTCTTCTTTATTTCCTCCTATATATATAGGTACTATATTTGCTTTTTTCCAATCTTCTGGAACTTTTCCTTCTTTCAAGGAACTGTTTAGTATGCTATGTATTTTGTCTGCCAGTTCATTCCTGCATTCTTTCAGAATCCAGTTTGCTATATCATCTGGTCCATGCGATTTTCTGACATCAAGATTACTCAAGTGTGTCAATATTTCATTCTTTGTTACTTCTATTTCTTCCATAGGGGGTACTTCCTCTTTCCATTCGATCTCTTCCGGTTGTATATTCTCCCTTGTAAACACTGATTTAAAATGTTTGTTCATAATTTCTGCCATTTCCATTTCCTCAGTGTATTCAACTCCTCCTTGTCTTAATTTCTCTAAGTCTTGTTTGTTTTTCAGTTTATTGTTTACAAATCTGTAGAATAGTTTTGGTTGATCTTTACACTTTTCTATGACATCTTTTTCATATTTTCTCTTTTCCTCTCTGCACGTTTGTACATATTCATTTCTATAACAGGTATATATTTTCCATTTTTCAGGTCTTCTGTCTTTTTTCCATCTGGTCCAGGCTTTGTCTCTTTTGTCTTTTAACTCCCTACAACTTTTGTTGTACCAGCATTTTACATATTCTTTTTCTTGTTTTTGTCTTGGGACATACTTTTCCACTCCTTTTTTGTAAATTTTTGTCAAAATATTCCATTTCTCTTCCACTGTTGTTTCTTCTTTGTATATTTCTTCCCAGTTTTCTTGTTGAAAGAATTCTCTTATTTTATCAAAGTTTGTTTTTTCATACATCATTCTTCCTTTTCTATATTGCTCATTTCTTTTCATATATTTTTCTTCATTAAGTTCCAGTTCAATCAATATGTAGTCACTTTTACTTAGTGGTGTTTTATATTCAATCTTGTCCACTATTCTAGGTTCAGATGTAATTATTAAGTCTAGTCTCGATGGTTCTTCTTCATTTCTATACCTGGTGTTCTCCTGTATCCATTGTGTCATTGTATGGTCAGTAATTATCTCGAGTAGAGCATTTCCCCATGAGCCATCTCCACCCTTTACTGTCATTTCTTCCCAGCAGGTTTCTTTGCAATTAAAGTCGCCCATTATAACTATTCTTCCTCCATCTTCCATTATTTTATTTAATGCTATCTTTGTGTCCTCTAACATACTTTTATGTTCACTCTCCTCCCATGAGGCTGTTTTCGGAGGCACATAATTTATCACAAATTTTCTGCTCTTCTTATCTCTGTCTTCCACTTCTATCATAATCATCTCTACTGTATTCTTTCCATATATGACACCCTTCATGTTTATATCCTTCTTAGTCAGGAACATAACTCCACCCCCTTGCTTTTTCTCTCTGTTTTTAATCCAATAATTATATGCATCATGTCCTACACTGTTGGGTTGTAGTTGTGATTTTAATTTTGTTTCTACAATTACCATTATGTCCGGTTCTTTTTCTTTCAGATAATCATTCAGCTCATTCAATCCTGTTATTAATCCATCTATATTTGTGTAAGACACTCTTAGTTTTCTGTCACTTCCATTGTGTTCTCTGTTTCCCTTTTGTTTTTCTCTTGTATGTCGAACTGCCTTAGTTTCATATTCACTACTCTCCAATAGAATCTCTCTTTCTCTAACTCCATTCTGCTCTCGTTTTTTTCCTTAGCTTGAAGTCTTTTCTGCTTTTCTTCCTCTCTTTCCTCTTTATTCATTTCTCTTTTTATCCATACCTTTTTATATTGTTCACTTGTTGCTAGTTTCCCTGCTTTGGATAAGATATTCTCAGCCGTAGTTTGTGATCTGAATTTAATCTTAATTGGTCTGGTCTTATCTGTACTATACTTTCCGAGCCTGAATTTTTCCTCAATTTCCTTCATAATTTCTGGTTCATCTTCCTGAACTAATTTTAGTAAACTGCTTACTTTTTCATTTTCCTCATTGGTTCTTGAGGTTCTATCTGGGTTATGTTTCTCTTCCATTCCTAATATAATTATACATTTCTTTTTGTCAGCTAAGTCTCTTACTATATTCTCCTTCTGTCTCATCACTTTAATAACTGAGTCTTCAGTTTGTTCTCTCATTTGCTGTTTAATTATATCAGTAAATGCAACTTTACTGTTTTCTTTTATCGACTTCCATCCCTCTCTGTTTTCTTTACTATTCCTCATTCTCCACCTTTACTTCTTTTATCTGTCTTTTTCATTCGCTCTCTGACTCTCGTGCCGTTCACACACCCTCCGCTCAGCGCTCCCGACGAGAAAGTAATTCAACATGGCACATACCAGAAACAGCAACAGCTCCAAGAAACTTGAAGATATGGTGGAGAGTCTTGTGAAAGCAAGAGAAGAGGACAGACAGTTCCTGATGCAAGCAAGGAAAGAAGACCAACAGTTCCTAAGCGAGTTGAAAGAGATAGTTAAACAACAAAGGCAGGAGATACAATATCTCAAATCGACTGTAGTTAATCTCCAAGCTAGAGTGGAAGACCTAGAGCAGTACACGAGGAGAGAAGATATAATCATCAGTGGTTTAAAGATTGTGAAAACGTATTCGGAAGCTGTGAAAGGTGACTCCGACTATAGTGCAGATAACAGTGGTCAGAACATTGTAGAAAATCAAGTGATCCATTCTCTAAGTAACAAGGGAATACAGATCAGAGACACAGAGATATCAGCTTGCCATACACTGGGAAAAAGAAAACAGGACGGTACCCAAAATGTGATCATGAGATTCGTTTCAAGAAAGTCGAAGGTGAACGTGCTGAAAAACGCCAAGAAATTGAAGGGGACGGGCGTCTACGTGAATGAACACCTGACAAAACGAACCGGAGAGATTGCCAAAACAGCACGCGACATGAGGAAACAAGGGAAGATCATCTCGACATGGACAAGAGACTGCAAGGTGTATATCAAGTGCAAGGATGAAAAAGTACATCAAGTAAGTAATCTTGAACAATTAGTTGAATTTCAATAGTTCACATTCCTTAATCTTCTAACACAAACATAACCATGAACACTACAACTAACACAAAAACTAAAACAAACATATCAAAAAACTGTTCTTCATGCCATACCCTTGTCCCTACCAATCACCTCAAATGTACATTATGCAAACATTTATATCATCTCATGTGTGCAAATATACCCGTAAATACTGCCAAAAATAACCCCAATATTTTCAATAACTGGTTCTGCCTAGACTGCTCAAAAACATTTCCCTATCATGCCATCTCAAACACAGAAATTAATATTTTGTTTTCCGCGCCAAATCTCGCATCAAAAAACCCAGATGTATATACCGCCATTAAGAAGTATAAAGAAATAGACAAAATATCAGAAAAGGAATTTTCGATATTTAATCACAATAATACCCAAATTGACCCCGAATTAAATTTTTACTCAAAACTAACAAAAGACAGCGATTACTATAGTGATACACAATTTGACACGGTATTTCGTGATATTGATGGTTTCACACTAATTCACATCAATGCAAGGAGCCTAAACGCCAATTATCAGAAAATTGACTGTTATCTCAAGTTACTCAATTGCTTTGACGTTATAGTGATAAGCGAAACATGGATTGACCCAGGATGTCTAGTAAACTTCTTACAAGACTATACTCCTTACAGTGCTAATAGACAGATCCAAAAAGGCGGCGGAGTCACCTATCTTCATAAAAAAATCAATTTCATGCAAACTAATAAATCAATCCACTAATTCGTATGAAAACCTATTTGATTGCGTAGCTGTTGAGATTTTCAGTAAAACTAAAAAAAATACCGTCATAACAAGTATTTACAGAAAGCCAGGCACAAACATCAATGAGTTCACAAATATGCTTGAAGAAATCATAACTCCATTCAGAAATAAAAATCTATATCTCTGTGGTGACTTCAACATAGATTTACTTAAGTATGAGACTCATGAACAAACAAGACACTTTACAGATATGATTTTCTCTTTAGGTATATATCCTTTGATGAATAAACCAACCCGAATAACAAATACAAGTGAAACATTGATAGATAACATTTTCACCAATATTGTAAACTCCGAGATTCATAGTGGTATCTTAATAAGTGATATAAGTGACCATCTACCGGTATTCACTATCAGTCCAAAAGAAATGCACTGCATAACAAAACCCAGAATTGTACTTAAACGTAAAATTGACGAAAAAGATATTGCAAAATTAAATCAATGCTTAAAAGAAGAAAATTGGGATCAGGTTTACGAGTCAGAAAATGCCAATCTATCATATAACGAATTTGTAAGCATTATCATGAGTAATGTAAACAAATGCTGCCCAGAGAGAGAAGTAGAAATAAAACCACGTAACGTAAACTCAAAACCATGGTTTACAAACGGTCTTAAGAACGCGTGTCGAAAGAAAAACCAACTTTACAAGAAATCTATTCAAAGCAAGTCCTTGACAGACGAAAACAAATACAAAGTGTACAAAAACAAACTTACAACAATTTTACGCAACTGTGAAAAAAAATACTATGACACACTGCTTGAAAGTTATAAAGGTAATATAAAAAAGACATGGGAAGTAATAAACAACTTAACTAGGCACAAAATTAATAACACAAATGAATTCATAGACATTATTAAAAAAGGAAAAACTAAAAAAGAAGTGGCAAACGAATTTAATGAATTTTTCTCCCATGTAGGACTTAACCTCGCGAAACAAATAAAGACAACACATCAAACTTACGAGACATTTTTGAAACACCGAATAAATAACACTATGTTTTTAAAACCCGTCACGGAAAACGAACTTATGAACACAGTAAAATCAATGCAGAACAAGAAATCACTCGATTGCACAGGAATCAATATGAACCTCATAAAACAAATTATGCCTATCATCAAAGATCATTTTCTGACAATATGCAATAAATCATTTGAACAAGGGATATTTCCAGATGCAATGAAAATAGCAAAAGTAATACCGATATTCAAATCAGCCGACAAATCAAGTTATAATAACTATAGACCAATTTCACTATTACCACAGTTTTCCAAAATTCTTGAAAAGTTATTCACAATTCGCCTTGACTCATTTCTAAAAAAAAAATGACGTCATTTACCATAGTCAATATGGATTTCAACGAAATCTTTCAACATCTACAGCAGTAATGGAATTAATTGAAGAGATAACTAACAATATAGAACAAAAGAAAAAGACAGCCGGCATATTTATTGATCTTAAAAAGGCATTTGACACAGTAAATCATGAAATCCTAATTCGAAAGGCCGAATACTATGGGCTAAGAGGTAAAGTTAATGACTGGTTAAAAAGTTATCTAAAAAACAGGAAACAATATGTGGCCATTGAGGAAGAAAGATCACACATTCTACCAGTTACATGCGGAGTACCTCAAGGTTCAGTTCTAGGACCCAAACTATTCTTACTATACATTAATGACATTACAAATGTATCCAACCTTATGAAATTTATACTGTTCACCGACGATACCACCATTCTATGCTCCGATACAAATTCCGACAAACTGATCAAGACAATTAATGAAGGATTATGTCAACTATCCAACTGGTTTTCAGCCAATAAGCTATCCTTAAACGTATCAAAAACTAACTACCTGCTTTTCTACAAAAATAATGAAAGTACTAAGCCGATCAAAATAAACAACGAAATTATTGAAAAAGCGTCCGTCAGTAAATTCCTAGGCGTGTATTTAGACGATCAACTTAATTGGAAACA
>NC_134788.1:17502953-17552953 GCF_046742065.1 Oratosquilla oratoria | reverse complement strand
CCCTTCATGCTGCCAGTGTGGAAATATGCAAATGTTTTGAAGATATATACATTATTGTAAAATTTGATAATAAAACCTATGGCAAATTTACCTTAAGCATTCCTTGCTGCACGCCTTCTCCTCCTACCTCCCTGAGTTGTTGGATAGGAACTGCTCCCATCTTATCCACGATTCCTGCAAGAAAATGGATTTATCTGAGATGAGATGTACATAATGAAAAAAATATATATATATATACAAAAGTGACTGAAGGGCTGTAGCAACCCATTTCATGTCAGAAATTTTGCCAGCTCCTTGAGGTATGTTTGAGTTTTCTTGGCAGCTTGCTCATAGACACTTCAACAGAAACAGTTACCATACAAATGCAAATAAAGCGAACATCAACATCAACATCCCAAGGTTTTACACCCCAACTCCAGTCACTAAATGGCCTGGCAAGTGACATAAATGCACACCACTCAATATAGCTACACATAAAAACAGCAGATCAAAGAGAAGGCAAAATCCCAAACCTAAACATATCAGATAGAGATACTATATCCAACCTGCCTGAGGCCTGACCACCATGGAATTGCCTAAACAGACAAGATAAAGTCGACACCATCCATCACCTTCAATAATGATTCCATGCCAGTGGACACAATTTTCCTAATCCTCTGCCCCAATCTCTCCTCCAGGAGACAACCCACAGCTCCCAGGTAACCAGCTACAGGCACTGGGTGGGCCCATAAGTCACTCAGGGAAGAAATACAATGTTGCCTAGGGATTGTTGTTGTTGTTTCCTAGACTGTCTGTCCGAGTGGTCCTGTCTCCCCCAAGGAATGCCATGGCCGAAACGAAGTTTTCCCACAAATCCTTTATGGAGTGTATGTTGTGTTGTTTGCATGCATGATTGTGTATAATGCAGTCTTTCATGACACATTGAATAGTATGGGTTGAAGTGTTACATCCTGGGCATTTGTCCACAATGCAGTCATCCAGTCTCTTCTGGTGGTAGCTTAGAAGGGCTGGGTGGTGGCCACATTGCAGTCTGGCCAGGTGGACTCTGTCCTTTTGTGGGAGAGAGGATTCTGTGGGATGGATATCAGGGGGTCTGGCATGCAGCAATGTGTTGTCTTTTAGAGTGTTAATGGAGCAGTGAGTGATGTGATTATGAGTATGTTTCTGGAGGCTGGTATTTGGTGGTTTTGGAGGAAGAGAATATTTGTGTGTGATATAGGTATTTGGGTGTTTTCTTTATGTGTCTTGGTGTGTTTGTGCGGGCTGCAGCAAGTGTCTGTGTGCCTCTCGTGTCAAGGTGATCTTTCACTTTGAGGACTTTTGTTTCAGTGTAGATGGTCTGTAGGTGTTGTATATGTACAGCCTGTAATTGTTTTTAATGCTTTGTTTTGTACGGTCTGAAGGGTGTTGAGGTGTGTCTCACTGAGATTAGGTGCCCATGCTGGATTGTTAGTGTGGGGCATTGTTGTTGTTGTCCCCTAGACTGTCTGTCCGAGCAGTCCCGTCTCCCCAAGGAATGCCATAGCCGAAACTGGGTTTTCCCACAAATCCTTTATAGAGCGTATGTTGTGTTGTTTGCATGCATGATTGTGTATAATGCAGTCTTCCATTATGTGTTGTAAGGTATGGGGTGAAGTGTTACATCCTGGGCAGCTGTTCACAATGTGGTCATCCAGCCTCTTCTGGTAGCTTAGAAGTGCTGGGTGGTGACTGCACCGCAGTCTGGCCAAGTGGACTCTGTCCTTTCGTGGGAGAGAGGATTCAGAAGGGTGGATATCAGGGGGTCTGGCATGCAGCAGTGTGTTGTCTTTCAGTGTGTTAATGGAGCGGTGAGTGATATGATTATGAATATGTTTCCGGAGGCTGGTATTTGGTGGTTGTGGAGGAAGAGAAGCGAGTATCATTGAAGGCCAAAATGTAATTTTAGGAAGGGATACCGGACAGAATGTCAATGAAGGCCAAAATATCATGATAGGATGTAATGTCGCTAGAGGACGATATGACACATTAGGATGTAATGTCATAGGACAAAATGTCACAATGGGATGTAATGACAGTGGAGGACAAAAGATCACGATGGGAAATAATGATAGTGGAGAACAAAATATCACGATAGGATGTAATGATAATGGAGGAGAAAATATCACGGTAGGATATAATGTCAGTGAAGGACAAAATATAATTTTAGGAAGAGATACCGGACAGAATGTCAATGAAGGCCAAAATATCAAGATAGGATGTAATGACAGTGGAAGACAAAAGATCACGATGGGATGTAATTATAGTGGAGGAAAAAATATCACGGTAGGATATAATGTCACTGGAGGACAAAATATAATTTTAGAAAGGGATGCCGGACATAATGTCACTGAACGATGGGAGGCCGGCGTGAATCACGGTGACGTAGGGGGACAAAATGTACAAAATAGATCGGATGACCGTAATCGACCAGATGTCCGTGATGGGGGAAATTTTAATTTTGATAGGAGAAATGTTAATGAGGCATTGAATGTCAATGAAGGACCAAATAATAATATAGAGCAAGGCATAAATAAAAAACAAAATGATAATATAAGACATGATATTGAAACTCAAAATGTGGCAAAAAGAAATAATCACGAGTTTCTTAAAACTATGTACTTTAATATGCTCGTAGTATTAGGAACAAATTTCAAGAAATACAGGCGTATGTCAAAAGCGAAAATCTCGATATGATAGGAATAACTGAGACATGGTTAAATGGTACAGAGTTCGAAGCTGAATTTAATATTGCGGGATTTAAACACTTTCATCAGGATAGAAACCACAAGAAAGGTGGGGGTGTTCTATTGTACGTTAAAAACAATGTTCATGCTTGTGTTTTAGAGAAAGTGAAACAGGATGCATATGACAGTTTGTGGGTTGAGTTAACCCTAACAAATGGACAAAAAATGAATATAGGTGTAATATATAGGCCAAAACCATTATCATTAGCAGACGACAAACTGTTGCTTCAAGAACTGTCTAGTTTCTGCAACTGGGAGTTATTGATAATTGGTGATTTCAATTATACTGACACTGATTGGGTGACCCTAGAATATGGCCATATAGGTAGCCGCTTGATAGATTTTCTTGGTTACAATTACTTATCTCAGCATGTAAAAGAGCCCACAAGGCATGGAAGCTTACTCGATCTATTGATCACTAGCCGCAAAAGCATGGTAACTGATGTAGAAGTCGGTGAATCTGTTGCAAATAGCGATCACAATTTAGTCAGATTCAAACTCCTAAACAATTTTAGAATAGATACTTGTGCTTCTAAAATACCCGATTTCAGTAAAGCTCAGTTCATAGAACTACGTCAGGAGCTTCAGCTTACAGATTGGGAGGCAAAATTAAACGAAAGGCCTGTAGATCAGATGTGGGAAATATTTCAAAATACGCTCACTAAGATGATTCAAACTTATATTCCTTTTAAGGACAGACGTCCCCCAAATCAGGCTCGCCCAAAGTGGCTCGACAAAGAAACTGAAAAAAGTATTGCTAAAAAGAGACAGGCTTATAAGAAATATAAGTGCTCGGGTGCACCTAATGACTATGAAAGTTATGTATCAATACAGAGAGATTTAAAAAAGACAATAAGAAAAGGAAAACGACAATACGAAATGAACATCGCTGAGAAATCCAAAGAGAATCCCAAAGAATTCTATAGTTACATTAGAGATAAAAAGGTTGTTAGGAATCACATTGGTCCACTATTATCTGCTGACGGTCAACTTGAATATTCAATGAAGGAATGTGTAATATCTTAAACAATTATTTTAGCTCTGTATTCGTAAACGAAACACCTCAAAGTGAACTCCAAACTGAAACCTGTGAAAAGTCTGGGGTAAACTTACTCACTACGGTAAATATAACAACAGAAAAAATTAAAAGGTGTGTAGAGATACTCAAAGTTAATAAAACACCAGGGCCTGACAGTTGGCATCCAAGAATCTTACAGGAAATGAAAAATGAGATTGTTGTTCCATTAGAAATTATTTTCAAGAAATCCATCATATCGGGAGATGTCCTAAGAGAATGGAAGCTAGCTAACGTTACTCCCATATTCAAAAAAGGTGACACAAAGAAACCAAATAACTATAGGCCTATAAGTTTGACTTCGATCGTAGGAAAAATAATGGAAACTATCATCAGAGATGATATCGAATATCATTTAGAAAGTAACCGTTTGATAAATGATAGCCAGCATGGTTTCAGACGGAAACGTTCTTGCGTGACTAACTTACTCGAATTCTACAACACAGTTATCTCGAATTATGACAAAAGAAACAATATAGATTTAATATATCTAGACTTTGCAAAAGCTTTTGATACCGTCCCACACGAAAGACTACTTACTAAATTAGCTTTGCATGGAATAAGTGGTAGCCTATTAGGTTGGACTAGTAATTGGTTGAAAGGTCGAAAACAGAGAGTTGTTTTAAATGGAAAAACTTCTGGATGGAAAAATGTTGCAAGTGGAGTTCCTCAGGGTTCCGTTCTTGGGCCACTTCTATTCATAGTATATATAAATGATATAGACCATGGACTAAAATCTACTGTTTCCAAATTTGCTGATGATACAAAACTGTGCGGAGTGGCAAATGATCACTTAAACCAATTAGATATTCAAGAAGATTTAGATCAATTACAGCAATAGTCTGAAAAGTGGCTAATGAAATTTAACACAAGGAAATGCAAGGTAATGCACATAGGTAAAAATAACAGTAAGTACGATTACAAGTTATTTGGAAATTCGTTAACAAAAGTGGATAGTGAAAAAGATCTCGGCGTAATTATCAGTAACGACCTCAAATCATCCAAGCAGTGTATTTCAGCCTCTGAGAAAGCAAATAAGATTCTGGGATTGATTGCGCGATCTTTTGATTTCAAAAGTCCATCACTCATTAACAAGCTATATAAATCGTTAGTTCGTCCACATTTGGAATATGCTGTTTCCGTATGGTCACCGAATCTCATTAAAGACATTGACAGACTGGAAAAAGTACAACGGCGAGCCACAAAACTGATTCCAGATATCAAAAATAAATCATACGAAAATCGACTTAAGCACATGAATCTGTTTTCCCTAAAAAAGCGTAGACTCAGAGGTGACTTGATACAGGTCTTTAAGATTTTAAAGGGAATTGACAACATCAAAAGTGACCAAATTTTCACATTGAATGAGAATCAGACAAGAAACAATGGTCTCAAACTGTCCGGAAATAGATTCAATTTGGAAGTAGGTAGAAACAACTTTGCCAACCGTGTAGTTAATGAATGGAATAAACTTCCTGCACAGGTAGTGCAATGTAGTTCAGTTCAAAGCTTTAAGAATCATTTAGATAAATACCTAAGTAAGATGCTGTAATGATTATAATTTATGTTATATTATTTGTTTTTGTTTTGTTATAGTCTGTCTGATTTTCATTTATTATTAGTTATATGTCAATTTATAATCATTTACTATTTACCTTTATGCATATTTTTTTTTTCTTTTTTCTTTTTTTTTTTGCATCCGACCTAGATATGGATCAAAAGGTCTCCTGTCGGCATGCTCCGCCTTTGTAATCCTTTGTAATCTGTGGGTGATAAAGGTCTTTGGGTGTTGTTTTAATGTTTCTTGGTGTGTGTGGGTGTTCTGCTATGTAGTGTAGCGGGTGTAATGTGTTTGTGGTGGCTGCGGCAAGTGTTTGTGTGCCTCTCATGTCGAGGTGGTCCTTGACTTTGAGGACTTTTGTTTCATGGTGTAAATGGTCTGTAGGTGTTGTATTTGTGCAGCCTGTAATTGTTTTTAGGGCTTTGTTTTGTATGATTTGAAGGGTGTTGTGGTGTGTCTCACTGAGATTAGGAGCCCATGCAGGACTCGCATAATTCAACACTGAGCGTATGCATTGTTTGTATATTGTTATATTAGTTTCTTTGTTTTGTCCAAATGTTGTTCCAGTGATTGACTTAAGTGCGTTAAGTCTGGGTGTGCATTTGTTTTTTATGTTTGTGATGTGTTGTTTGAAAGACATGGATGTATCGTATGTTACACCAAGAATTTTCGGTGTGTTTGTGTGTGGTATTAGAGTGTTGTTGATGTAGAGATGAGGTATGTATTTGTGTTCTTTTGTCCAGTTGGTGAGAAGTGTTGCTGTAGATTTGGTTGGAGCTATTTTGAGTCTGTTTGTGATGAACCATGTGTTGAGTGTGTCAAGGTATGGCTGGATTATTTCTGCAGCTTTGTCTGTGTTACGATGTGTGCATGTGATTGTTATGTCGTCTGCGTAGGAAGAGATTTGTATTTCTGAGGTGTCTGGCGTGGGTAAGTCATGCATGTATAGATTAAATAGTGTGGGGGATAGAATTGAGCCCTGTGGTACTCCGTTCTTAATGTTTCTGATGTGCGATGATTGGCCATAATATGACACGTAAGCATTCCTACCTGCCAGATAATTGGCCAGCCATCTTTTGGTGTTATTGTGCATGTCTGTGTTATATATTTTATTTGTTAGGTTGTGGCGGGGGATAGCATCAATAGCTTTACTAATGTCTAATGTTATAAGAAGTGTTCTTTGGTGGGGCCTATCTGGAGCTGCAGCGTCTACGTCGTGGGATCACCCCCCAACCCCAAGAGTTGGGGGCCAACCGGCAGCATCTACCCCTGGCCACCGGCTCTACGCAGGTGGCACCAATCCCCAAGAGGAGCTACGCCTACCTTGGGGAGTACCACAATCCTTTTTCCCAACATGTGGGGCATTGTAGGATGAGGTGATGTCTTCTATGTGATGGTTGCATCTAAGACAGTTTGATTCTGTGGCCAGGCCTACTTTGAGTTGATACTGTTTTAATGATGTATGGTGTCCTCAATGTAAGCATGCCAGTGTGATTCTTATTTCTTTTGGGAGGGATTTTCACTGTGGCTAGCATCAGGGGTGGGGGTGGGGAGGTTGTGGAGTACTGAGTTTGGTGATCTATCTTGAAGAACTTTTTAGTAATCTGAGGAAGAATATATTTTTGTGAGGGTATATTGTGTGGTATGGGAGGTAGGTTGTTCTACATGTTTGAGGAGGAAGATTTTTCAGCTGGTACTGCTTGTGGATAGTTTTAGATACTTGGGTGCCAGTGTGGCATGTTAAGATTATAAATAAATATACGCATATTTGTGATATGTATTATGGAGAGAAAAGGGTAATGAAATAAAAAAAAATATTGGAGTAAAAATTGTTTCGATACGTAACAATTGTTGATGACACAAAGCGAATCGGTTTTGAATAAGCGAATTGGCAACACTGAAAACGGGAAACGAGTTAGTTATGAACGAGCGAGGATTGGAAGCGGAAAGAGACAGTGTGAACTTGGAATATTACGAAGAATTTAAAGAAAAATACAAGACCTGGCTAGGCAGAAGTTTATGAAGAAGCGAGCTAAGGTATACATGAATTTACAAAGCGGTAATTGAGCAGATTTGCCATTAAGTGTAATTTAGCACTTTGGTAGCAGACTGTAGTTGCCGGCAAACTTTTGTGATAATGGCGCCGTTGGTAATAAAGGATCCACCTAAATTAGTAGACAAAAAATATTATGAACAGTTGAAGAAGGATATTGTTATTTGGCAGAAGAAAAGCAAAAAGAAGAAGATGAAGAAAAGCAAGCTCTTGCTGTGTATTTGACAAATTTGACATTGACTGGCAAAGCCAGAGAAGTGAGTAGTGAAATTGAAATAGGTAAATTAGCCAGTAAAGATGGAATGAAGGAACTAATGAATAGATTGGATGAAGTGTTTTCATTGAATAAAAACAGACGAGCTTTTATTGCTTATTCAGAGTTTGAGATGTTTAAGCACCCAATTGAAATGAGTATTCCTAAGTACTTGGTGGAGTTTGAAAGAAGACTTTTCAAGTTAATAGAGTATGAAATGGAATTGCCTGACCAAGTTCTGGCATTTCGACTACTGAAAAGTTGTGATCTTTCTGATATTCAATTTCAATTGGCAATGTCCACAACAGTAACAGTTACTTTTAGTGAAATGAGAAATATGTTGCAAAGGATGTTTGGTGATGGTATTATGGATCACAGTTTGAGTGGAAATATTTCGAATGGAGTTGAAAAGTGTGAACCTGTTCAAATTAAGTGAACCTGTGTTGCAAGCTAGTGGAAACCGATTTGACACTCGTCCCCGAGGATTTAGGCCAAGGTACGGAAGCAGGTGGACCAATAGTCTTGGAAAATGGCCTAGAGGACAAGGTGGTGGTTCATCGAAATGCTTTCGATGTGGATCAACAGATCATTGGATTAGAAACTGCACTGAAAAGGGAGAAAGGCCTAGTCTTAGCAGTGGTGTAATGGAAGCAATAGATGAGGGTGATAATGATTATAAAGAAGTACAATTAACATTATTAGCTGATGACAATGCTGAGAGGCAGGAGGAATTGCTAATGGAGTCTCTGGGTGCTATTGTTTTAGATTCAGGATGTACAACGACAGTTTGAGGAGAAGATTGGCTACATTCTTACATTGAGACATTATCTCCATACGATAGTGAAAGTATAACAAGAAAGGCATCTAACATTACTTTTCGACTTTGTGATGGGAGACAGATTATATCCCAAGGTAGTGTTCTTATTCCATGCTATATACAGGGATAAAAGGTCATGATCTGTACTGAAGTGGTAGATTGCCGTATACCACTACTTATGAGTAGATCAGCAATGAAATGTGGAGGAATGATCTTGAGCTTTGAAACTGATACAATGTAAATGTTCGGTCGGGAAAGTGAGCTGGGAATAACTTCAACTGGACATTATGTTTTCTGGATTGTGAAGGCACCAAATAGAAAGGCTAGAATTAGTGCTATTTACAGGGCAAGCAAATCAGATATCAAAGAAGATGCTTAAGCTACACAGACAATTTGCACATTCCACTGCTGATAAATTGATAAGGTTGATTAAAGAGGCTGGCATGCTGGATGAAGCAAACAAAAGATACAGAAAGTCAGTGAAATTTGTAAGAAATTTAAGAAAACCCCGGCATGCCCTGTAGTAAGTCTTCCTGCCGGTAGAAAGTTTAATAGAGCAGAGCTTCTAAAAATGTTCAACCTGTCTTAAACATACATATTCTATATTGGTGAAAAGAATCGAGACTGCGAAGGTTGAGTGAGCTGAATTTCCAGAGCTGGGCGCATTCCTCGATGCGTTCCACTTCAGTTCATGGTGAACACCACCAAACTATTAAAGCTTGAGAGACAGGTTCATACTGAAATAAAAGTCTGGTAGGCCACATACTATACCAAAGAAAAGTTTTGTAGGCCACATACTATACCGGCACCTATATTGCTTTAATAGTTTGGGAGTGCTAACCACGGCCCAACTAAAGCAGCAGCCAATGCCACTACGAGGAATAATACTCGCATCATAAAATATATCACCGCTTATATCTATCGTTCTCTCTTTAGATAACCTATTACCCAGTCTAGCTTAACTTATTTTTGGAATCTGTGCCCCAAGATTACCCTATGAGGGGGAGTGGGTGAGGGTATATGTGTGAAAAATAATTACACGCAGCCTGAAGGGATTTCTCTCCGTCTTCTCCATTTTTGCATGAGAGGACAGAGGGGGGGGTTGCAAATTTAATGAAGCGGCCTTGTTTTGGATGTGCTGTGTCTTGTGACACTGCTTCTGACCCAAGGCAGGGGGCGAGATAAAGGGATGACCCGTCATCCAGGAGGAGCCAAGATAAAATGGAGGGAGGAGGGTGGATGGGAGTGGAGATGGAATGGGTGGGAGTGGTTTTAATGTTTTGTTTTGTTTTTTCTTTTTGGCTACCTCCCTTGTAAGGGGGGAAGACCCTTTGGTATATGTGTTTATTAATAAAATTTGTGTTGATTAGGAAAGAGGAATTTTATCTAAACCAAGGACCTTACCTTTTCCAGCTGTTTTTGCTAAATATTCCACAAATTTTCTGAAAATAACAGGTTCATCTAGCACTGCAAGGGTAGACCATGATTTGTCTCAATTCAGGTTAGCGTCATTCCAATTTTTCGCCACAGTTGAGAGGAAAAAGCAGGAATTGTGAATGAAGAACCACCCTCATGGGCATACTAATTCTGAAAAAAAAAAATATATATATATATGTATAAGATTTTCCAGCATATACCAGTACTCTTATGTTTAAGGACAATGTCATGCACAGGGTGTTGCATATGGCTGGGACAATATATGTAGGGGGGGGGGCAGCAATTCTAGTCTGGACATGGGCATGCCCACAAGGCTGACAAAATAATTATACAAAAAGGTCAAAGGAGCCCTCAATTTATTACCATAATATACAAATTTTGCATTAGAATCAACAGAATATGAAACCTTTTTCCATTATCCTTTCTACAATAGGGACATTAGATACAATTTCTAAAATGTATTTAATTATTTTGCAAGCCACTAGCTAAAACAGCCTATAAGGGATGGCAGAAATGGGAAGTGGTGATGGGGGAAGGGGATGCATCACTGAGAACTTTGCCCTGGTTTAACGTCACAAACTCCCTTCTATCTATCAGAAGGCAAGAACGGCGAATAATAATGATATGATGATGATATGGTTTAATGTCACAAACTCCCCCTTATTGGGAGGCTAAGTTGGTGCCCCTCACAGAGGGCTTTGTAGTGTGGACTTTAATGAATCGTGCCCCTGGTTCAACTTCGCTGGTGGCAGGATTCAAACCGCCATCCCCTTGACTTTTGCCGCAAGTAATGACGCCCTGACCCGCTTAGCCAGCAAGCTTCCATTAATAATAATGATGATGATGATAATATTAAAGATATAAAAAATACTAATACTAATAGCAATAATAAGAGTAATTAATTAAACAAAAATTCAAACTAGTAATTTTGTACAATTATGAACTTTATGACGAACAAGCCAACAAATATTGATAATGATATTAAAAGTACTAAAAATAATACATACATACTTACATATAGCAAGGCTTTTTCCCCCTTACAAGGGAGGTAGGCATAAAATAATTCCCACCCATTCCATCCCCGAATACACTCCACTCCCCTCCACCCTCCCTCTTATCTTAGCACCTTCTGGATGATGGGTCATCCCTGCACCTTGTACACTGCCCTGGGTCAGAAGCAGTGTTGCAAGACACAGCACATCCACAGCAAGGCCGCTTCATTAAATCAGCGACCCCCCCCCTCTCCATCCCCCCATGCATAAAAGGAGAAGACGGGGAGAAATCCCCTCGGGCTGCGTCAAACCCTGCTCACACACCCCACCCCACCCCCTCACCCACTCCACCCCATGCATCACAACATCATCCATATACAACCACTTTCCACTCACCCCCATCCTCCGCCCCTCCCCTCTTCCCCAGAGCCCCCTTCACCCCATCCACCCAACCCATCCAGAGGCAGTGAGTACCAGAAGAGTGTTGCTTGCGCCCACCCACACAGAACATGAATCTGAAAATTTTACCAGATAAACTAATGAATTTTCAAGTAATAGAGACTAGGACTGTATTACCTGATCTAAAGAAAAAAATGGAAGATTTTTGCTATAAAAAGTATATTTGATTGAATAAGTGGTGCCGGAAAGTTTGGAATTTTGTCTTAACCACTTCAGTACGAGTCAAATTCTTGTGCACAGCATTGGCTGCCATATGTACAATGCAGCACACCACTCGCATTATAAAATATAAAGTCACTGCCGTATTACTCGTTCTATTTTACTCTGAGTAATAATAATGAGAGAAAATGTGATCAAACCAGTTCACAGAATCTGGGGGTAAGTCCTATACAACTACAAAAAATAAATAATCAAGACACAAACGCTGGCATCCTCATATATATACCCACTCACGCCTCATGACGCCTCCATGGGTGTCATCATACCGAAGTGGTTCAATAATATCACAAACATCTTGACTCAGAACCTGAGACCCGAAACCCTCCCCACATGACAGGCCAACACCAAATCTGCAAACTTCACCGTCACACCAGAGTAACTAAGATATCAGCTGAATGAAATTGTCTGGAATGGGATAGAACTAGTTTTTAGTGTGCCACTGTAGTAAAGAGATTAATTGAGATACAGTAAAATTCCTCTTATCGGACCTTGGTGGGACCTACCCTAGATCGGATGTTTGGATGTACACTAACAGATTAAAAAAAAAAAAAAATCACTGGTTTGGGAATTTTTCACTTATTCATGGTACAATAAAGCATAATAAACAACACAACAGAGTGGATGAGAAACAACCACCAATGGCAAAATGTAAGCAAACACTGAAATACCTGCAGTAACAGCAGCCGACCTGAGCACCATGAGTCGGTAGTGGTGATAGCAACAACTAAACCTCCACTTGATGGTCGGATGTTTGGACAGATTCAACTTTTTATCCGACTTGGGATATTGAAGAAGAAACTCTGATGTTCGAAGGTCGGATAAAAGGAATTTTACTGTAGTCTTAATCCCTTCAGCACAAGCCCCCACCCTCAGCTAAGTAGGATAATTGAGCAAAATAGAGGAAAATTTTTGTAAAATGCATCACCATAGCTTAGAGCAGCATTTCTCAACCTGGGGGGGTGCTGAAATCAATTATATATGTATCATTGATTACCCAGTTGTGCATATTTGACTTTTTCCATGCTATTTTATTTTTCTAGGGTGTTCTTATTTCTTCTACAAACAATATTGTCAATTTGTTTCAGTTCTAAGGAATCAAGAAAATAAATCATCAAGCAGTACACTTCACTTTCTTTTATCCTTCTAATAACACAATAAGGGTGCTGGACTGCTTAGACATGACGACAGGGGGTGTGCTATGGTCGGAAAAGGTTGGGAAACGCTGGATTAGAGGTTAATACTGCAAAGAAAGGGTTTCATTTGACTGATGCTTCCACCAATGAACAGAAACTCCATCAATGTCAAAGTTACTGTACTTCAAATTATTAGTCTATGAGGATCCATTATTACCTTTAAGTTTCAGGTACTTTCTAATGTTTTTAGTCTCAGCTTCGTTTGAGAAGACGGCTAGTGTTCCATGGAAGGCTGCGCATGTCTGTTCAGCTTTATTCCAGTCTGTGGCATGGTTGTTGTTGTCGGACATGTAAAACACTGATGCTCAATCTTCACCCATTCTTGTGGGCACCCAGTCGATTTATCTGAAATAAAAGTCAACATGACATCTGATTATTTAAACAATGCTCATCAACACGATTGTACAATAATACTTAAAGCTTAATATTCATATTCAGTTGCAGATGAATGTCATAGGAATAAAATCTTTATTAAAACATCTGATTATTCAAACAATGCTCCCCAACATGATTGTAGGATAATACTTGAAGCTTAATATTTATATCCATGTGCAGATGACTGTCATAGGAATAAGATCTTTATTAAAGCATCTTGGCTATTCCAATGTTCAGTCTCAGTATGACAATTAATGGAACACAATGTAGCATACCTATATAAGGCTTTGGCTGAGGTTTTACATCTCCACCTAAATAATAGAGGGGTTCGTGCTGACACATGTAATTCACCCGTGATCCACGTCCATAGTCATTAGAAGGTAAACTGCTTTCCTGGGTCAATGTACATCCACTCCTCTGATGACGAAAATGCATTTGCTGAAGTCCACTTGGAAAGAAGAACTTTGCTTCCACTCAACCAGGTCCAGGACCCGTGGTGTAGGTCAAAGTCGCTTGCAGCTCCCACCTAATCAATTGTCACTGAAACAACATTCAAGTCATAAATATTTTTGTCATTATGACTTAAGGAAATAAACTCTCCTATTAGGATTCAAACCCTCGCTCGAGCGGCTTGCTTTGTACAAGACCATACATACCATCATGTCACCATGATGGTACTGTCTTTGTCTCATAAAAAGCAAGCTGCATCAGGCAAGGGTTTGAATCCCAGTAGGAGAGTTTATTTCCTTAAGTCAGTGGTCCCCAACCTTTTGTAGGCTGAGGGCTACATCTGTCATTATAAACAAAGCAGAGGGTGCCTTCCCCCAGAGAGAGAGAGAGAGATCGTTGTATGTAGCATTCGTCTGTCCCACACCCTCACTCACTCACTCCTCCCCTCCAACACATTCTCTCTCTTTGTCTCTCATAATAGGGTCCCGAGGGCGCCATGGCGCCTGCGAGCTACAGGTTGGGGACCACTGCCTTAAGTCATAAAATTGACAAAGATATAATAGTGCAATGACATACACATAAAAACACTTACGTTACTATCATTATCAATAGAATCATACAAGCTAGGAACCAATGATGTGGACCTGCATGTGGTAGTCCTGCAAGATGGACAACAAAACAGGGAATTGTCTCCTTGCTACCCATCTTCAAAACCTGTCAACACAGACACCTCTTTCTGCAGGCATAGCAATGAGGGGCTGACACTCAATTCATGACCCAAGCCCAAAACTTTTAGCAACTTCCAGAGCTGGGTGCGCTCCTCAGTGCATTCCCCGGTGCGTTCCGCTTTAGCTTGGTCATGGTTAGCGCTCCCAAACTATCAAAGTTTAAGAGACAGGAGGTTCATACCGAAACAAAAGTCCGGTAGGCCACATACTATACATACATACATATACCAAGGCTTTTTCCCCCTTTCAAGGGAGGTAGCCAAAAAGGGCAAGGCATAAAATCACTCCCACCCTTTTCATCCCTAAATACACTCCACACCCCTCCCACCCTCCCTCTCATCTGAGCACCTCCTGGATGACGGGTCATCCCTGCACCTTGCCCACCGCCCTGGGTCAGAAGCAGTGTCGCAAGACACAGCACATCCACAGCAAGGCCGCTTCATTTAATCGGCCACATACTATACCAAAGAAAAATTTTGTGGGCCACATACTATACTGGCACCTATATTGCTTTAGTAGTTTGGGAGTGCTAACCACAGCCAAACTAAGGTGGAACACACCAAGAAACACACCTCTGGAACAAAGAAGAGAAAGAGATCTACTATTTATACATACATACATATACCAAGGCTTTTTCCCCCTTACAAGGGAGGTAGCCAAAAAGGAAAAGGCATAAAATCATTCCCACCCATTCCATCCCTGAATACACTCCACACCCCTCCACCCTCCCTCTTATCTTAGCACTTCCTGGATGATGGGACATCCCTGCACCTTGTCCACTGCCCTGGGTCAGAAGCAGTGTCGCAAGACACAGCACATCCACAGCAAGGCCGCTTCATTAAATTGGCGACCCCCCCTCTCCGTTCCCCCATGCATAAAAGGAGAAGACAGGGAGAAATCCCTTCAGGCTGCGTCAAATTTTGCTCACACATAATATCTCACCCCCCACTCCCCCACCCATTCCACCTCATGCATCACATCATCATCCATATACAACCATTCTCCATTCACCCCTATCTTCTGTCCTCTCCCGTCCTTCATCAACAGACATTCCCCTCTTCCCCAAAGCCCCCTTCACCCCATCCATCCACCTCATCCTAGGACGTCCCCTCATGTTCACTCCCTCCACATCTGCCTTCCATACCTCTTTTACTAGTCTTTCTTCACTCATTCTTTCCATGTGTCCAAACCATCCTAATACTCTTTCATCAACCCTATCTCCCAACTCCCTTTCCACCCCCGTTCTTCTCCTCACCTCCTCATTTCTCACCCTATCTAGCCTAGTAACCCCCATCATACTTCTCAGACACCTCATCTCAAAAACATTCAAACTCCTTCTCTCTTCCTCTCTTATGTTCTATGTTTCTGCCCCATACAGTGCTGTTGGCACAATCACTCCTTCATACAGTCTCCTCTTAGCATCCATTCCCAAATGTCTATTCCTCATTACACTCTTCAATCCACCAAGGCATTTACTCGCTTCTCTCAATCTACATTCTACCTCCACCTTCACTCCACCTTTTCCTGCCACATTTGCACCCAAGTATCTAAAACTATCCACTTCCTCCAGTTGCTCTCCCTTAATGCTCACTTCTAGTCTACTGCCACTTTCACCCCTTGTACATCTCATCACCTTACTTTTACCCACATTTATCTTTAACTTTCTTCTATCACATACTCTCCCAAACTCTGTCACCAGCTTCCTCAGTCCCTCCTCCGATCCTGCCACAAGCGCTGTGTCCTTAGCAAACAACAACTGGCTCACCTCCCTCTTTTCTCCATTTTCTTTAACCATCTCCAATCCCTGACCCACTACCTTTGCATTTACCTCTCGCACTAGCCCATCCATGTATAAGTTGAACAGCCAGGGTGATATAACGCATCCTTGACGAAGTCCCACCTTTACCTCGAACCACTCACTCTCTCCATTTCTTATCCTGACACAAGCTCTACTGCTCTCATAAAAACTCTTGACAGCTCCTAGAAGCTTTCCTCCTATCCCATATATCTGCATAACCTCCCACAGTGCCTTTCTGTCTACCCTATTGTAAGCCTTTTCCAGATCCATAAAAGCCCAAAAAACATAATTCCCCTTTCCTATAGCTTTCTCACATATTTGTCTTACCACAAAGATCTGATCTACACAACCTCTACCCATCCTAAATCCACACTGTTCCTCACCAATTACTCCCTCTGTTTCTCTCCTAATCCTCTCAATCAAGATCCTCCCATAAGCCTTCCCAACAACACTTAACAAGCTAATCCCTCTGAAACTACTACATTCACACTTGTCCCCTTTTCCCTTGTAAAGTGGAACTATGCAGGCACTCCTCCAGTCCTCCGGCACTCTACCCTCTCTCCAGCAAACATTAAATAACCTCACCAGCCAGGCCACCATCACTGTACCTCTTTTTTTAGACATTCTGCATGGCATCCATCCAGACCAGGTGCCTTACCTGCTTTCATCATCTTAACAACTGCCTGGAGGAAGTGGATAGTTTTAGATACTTGGGTGCAAATGTGGCAGGAAAAGGTGGAGTGGAGGTAGAGTGTAGATTGAGAGAAGCGAGTAAATGCCTTGGCGGATTAAAAAGTGTAAAGAAGAATAGACATTTGGGAGTGGATGCTAAAAGAAGACTGTATGAAGGAGTGATTGTGCCAACAGCACTGTATGGGGCAGAAACATGGAACATAAGAGAGGAAGAGAGAAGGAGTTTGAATGTTTTTGAGATGAGGTGTCTGAGAAGTATGATGGGGGTTACTAGGCTGGATAGAGTGAGAAATGAGGAGGAGAATAGGGGTGGAAAGGGGGTTGGGAGATAGGGTAGATGAAAGAGTATTAGGATGGTTTAGACACATGGAAAGAATGAGTGAAGAAAGACTAGTAAAAAAGGTATGGAAGGCAGATGCGGAGGGAGTGAACATGAGGGGACGTCTTAGGATGAGATGGATGGATGGGGTGAAGGTAAAGAGTGCTTTGGGGAAGAGGGGAAGGTCTGTTGAGGAAGGATGGGAGAGGACAAATGACAGGGGTGAATGGAGAATGGTTGTATATGGATGATGTTATGATGCATGAGGTGGAATGGGTGGGGGGATGGGGGGTGAGGTAGTAAGTGTGAGCAAAATTTGATGCAGCCCGAAGGGATTTCTCCCCGTCTTCTCCTTTTATGCATGGGGGGATGGAGAGGGGGGGGTCGCCGATTTAATGAAGCGGCCTTGCTGTGGATGTGCTGTGACTTGCAACACTGCCTCTGACCCAGGGCAGTGGACAAGGTGCAGGGATGACCTGTCATCCAGGAGGTGCTAAGATGGGAGGGAGGGTGGAGTGTATTTAGGGATGGAATGGGTGGGAATGATTTTATGCTTATTTCTTTTTGGCTACCTCCCTTGTAAGGGGGAAAAAGCCTTGGTATATGTATGTACTGACCTGCACCAGCACTTTTTGCCATGCTCGACTGAAACTCTTGAAAAACGTCCAAGTCGTCAAATAAGGCAAGACTTGCATTGAAGTTGTTGTTGCAAGCCACACTAGCTGCACTCCAAGATTTCTTGGAAGGTGCAATGTGAAGACACACTCTGTTCACATAAAACTAGCCATATGGACAAGGTTTTCCTGGAAAGAAAATACCATGGAAATTAATGTTCTCACCAAAATACCTATGTGTCTCTTATTATATTTTCATGACAGGAAATATGATCTAGTTTTACTATGCAAAGATAAGGCAACAATATGTGAAAATACTATTCAAGAATTCAAGAAAAAACTTGATGCTGAAAGATACAAAGGTTGGTCACTATGAGCATAGCTCCCTCCCCACATAATGCAACTAGGTAAATACAGGCCAATTTTAGATGCACCCTTACTCAAGAGTTTCCTTTTTACAAATATAGGGATACTTGTAGGTACAAGCAATGTCTCGTGGGGCTGATATTTAGCTGTGTTCCATACAGCCATACAACCCATGTTGTTGGTTGTTCTGTAAGATGATCAAATAAATACATACACATAAATACATGCATACAGAAGAAACACAAGAGGACACGAAAAGAAACTTAAGGACAGTTACAGAAGAGATTTGAAAAAGAACAGTTTTCCACACAGAGTAATAGATACATGGAATAAATTGAAAGAGAAAACAGCGAGTGCTAAAACTAAACATGATTTTAAGAAAGAACTGGAAGCAGAAAGATACAACTGTGGGTCACTACGAGCATAGCTCTTCCCCTGCAAAATACAACTAGGTAAATACATATACCAATGGTTCTTTCCCCCTTACAAGGGAGGTAGCCAAAAAACAAAGGCATAAAGACCACTCCCACCCATTCCATCCCCACATACTCCACTCCCGTCCACCCCCTCCCTCCCTCCCTCTTATCTTGGCTCCTCCTGGATGATGGGTCATCCTTGCATCACACCCACAAACAAATCAACCAAAAAATACATACATGACAAAAGAGAGAATAAGAAAATGAGAGAAAATAAAAGTGTTGGTTTCTTTGAACAAGTGTCAAAATTGAAGAATTTGCTACTTAAAATTGTTGTGACCTATATTAATAAAATTCATACCTAATTAAAGCTTAAGCAGTAAAAACACAATCAATGTAATACTAAGCAAGAACTTTATGTTCATTGGCCATGACAAATCTTTTATTTCTTGGTATTTGACAAAGGCAAAAAAATGAGCACAACAATGTAGTTAATCCTTTCATTGCATGGCATTTTTGAAAGTGTATCCTTTCTGATAGTGCTTCCACTTTAAATCCTTTCAGCACTTACGGTAAATAGTAATAGGAGGGGAACAGTCATTGGTTGTCAGCCATTGATACGTGTAAAGGTGGAAGACATACAGATGAGGTTGCGATAGTAAAATTTTGGGCAATGATCTTACTGCAAGAACAGAAGGAGGAGGTTTTGGTGAGTTTGTCACCTTAATTAATTGTAAGGTACGAGTGAACTGATTTTACACGTGGCAGGAGCCGATATATATATTTATATATATATATATATATATATATATATATATATATATATATATATATATATATATATATATATATATATATATATATATATATATATACATATATGACACACAGGAAACCACAGTCAGAGAAAATAAACTTCGAATGAAAAAAAGATTCTATATTTCGGCTGTCAACTGTAGCCCTATTCAGGAAAGTACATAAGACAGAAGACAAAGGGGACTTATTAGCTACAGAAACACAGGAAAGAGAGAGGACGTGTTTCTGTAGCTTATAAGTCCCCTTTGTCCTCTGTCTTATGTACTTTCCTGAAGAGGGCTACAGTTGACAGCCGAAATATAGAATCTTCTTTCATTCAAAGTTTATTTTCTCCGACTGTGGGTTTCCTGTGTGTTATTTACAAATGTGCTACCACATTTCTGTTTAGAAATATATATATATATATATATATACAGTGCTCGACAAGGAAGTACAAACGGTTAGCGAGAATGAGTGATGAGGAGAATGAATGAATCATAAATCAATAAACTAAAGCTCACTTCGTACCTCTAATACTTTGATGGGTGGCCTTTACGTGCAATGATCTCACGAAGGCAGTTTGGAATGGAAGTGGCGTACTTGGCAAGATGTGCAGGGGTTATACTAGCACAGGATTGGTGAATGGCTGCCTCGAGCTTGGGCACAGAGCTCGTATCTTTACCCTGCAGATCTTGTTTAATGTGGTTCCACAGGTTTTCTATTGGGTTTATGTCAGGACTATTGCCTGGCCAGTCTGCTATGTAAGGTATATGACAGTCTTTAAGCCACTGAGTAACACTGGGCGTTATCTTGTTGAAAGATGTAGAGATGTCAGAGCACCTGAGCTCTTAAAAGAATCCTCCAGGTGGTCATTTAAGAGTTCATAATAAACATATTGGTTCACTTTTACATTTTTCGGTAGTACAACAAGGCTCCCAAGTCCTCTTCCACTAAAACTTCCCCATACCATGAGAGAATCAGGGTGTTTCACTGTTTGTTGAACGTACTGGGGGTCAAGAGGGTCGCTACCCGCACGCCGATATACGTTTCCACCCCTATTGCAAGTCGCAGTAAAGGTGGACTCATCGTTCCAGAGAATATCCAGCCACTTGTCATCATCCCACTGAAGATATTTCTTGCAAAACTGAACCCTACAGCTCCTCTGGTTAAGAGTGAGAAGAGGCTTCTTCACTGGGCGGTGGCTTCTGTACCCAAGGTCGTGAATGCGGCGGCTAACTATTTGCACACTAACCTCCCCAAAGAGTCCCAGGTTACTTTCTTTTATTTTTCTGGCGGTAACACGTGGACTATGCTCTAACTGTCTCTTGATAACATTAGTAGCACGAGGGGATGTCTTTTTGGGGTACTTTTTCCTTGGTTTGTAACCGGGTGTGTCACAGCTACCTTCCCTCTTAAAAATGGCAACCCACTTGCACACAGACATCTTGCCAACCCCAACCTGCTCTATTATTTCCTTTGTTTGGTGACCAGGTTTATGTAAAGCTATGATCTGGGTTATTGTCTCTTGTGATAAATACTTGTTCTTGCCCATATTAAGGCTAGAAAGCACCTCTGTCTGCAAAAAAACACTGGCCTCCTAGGTGGCGTCACCAGAACACATAGAACAAAAAGCCTCCCCACGAAGGCTAAGAGGCGACTGAGGGATGATTGATAGCATGCATCATAAACGCTACCCTTAGCTCCGCCCACTTGTCCATTCGTACTTCCTTGTCCATATCATTTACCCCCCTGCTAGGGTCTTTCCATTTTGGAGAAAGAAGTACGAATGGTGGCGGCCCCGTCCATATTTTCTTATCAAGTACTGTATATTTATATATATATATATATATATATATATATATATATATATATATATATATATACACAGTATATACAGCACGGGTAGTGACCTATGGCATGTAATTACATAATTGCACAGGACTAGGTTAGGTTAGGTCAAGCAGGGTCACCATGTCAAAGGAGCGTCAAGTCTAGCCATGTAGGCGACTTGACGTGCACTCCATGCCATATGGTTGTCGTGGCTGTACAGGCCCATCTGGAAAGAATCAACTACTCAGAGTTGCATTTCCAGATTGAGATGAGAAGTTGATATGTTTTACTCTCAATAAAGATCTTTGCAACTGAAATATGGACACAGCAGCTGGATGCCCAAAACAAATTCAGGCGTTAGAACATAAAAATGCAAATATGCCAATCTTCTCTAAGATTGAAAAGTTATTACAAGTGTAACAAGGAATGCAACAAAAACTGTGAAAAGTGTCCTTTTCAGAAATGCTCAGAAGCAAAGCATGGAAATGGTATGTATGTAATCCTTTATAAATAGGATCGAACAGAAAGGTGATGTTCATTTATTCTGTAACACTCAATATGTTTGTTTACATTCTTGTACTATACCACTTATACCTATAAAGGAACGAAGAAGCCCAAAAGTTTCTATAAGAACCACCACAAATTAGTGCCAAGAATGGGATCTACAAAGTATATACTACCCACAGTCATAGTACAAATACAACAAACTGGCAACAAGGATGGGATCTACAAAATACAGACATATCTAACAATATATACTTACTACCCACAGGAATGTACATACATATATCAAGGGTTTATCCCCCTTATAAGGGAGGTAGCCAAAAAAAAACAAAGGCATAAAACCACTACTACCCATTCCATCCCTAACATACTCCACTCCCCTCTACCCTCTTCCCTGCCTCTTATCTTGGCACCTCCTGGATGACGGGTCATCCCTGCATCCTGTCCACTGCCCTGGGTCAGAGGCAGTGTCACAAGACTCAGCACATCCACAGCAAGGCTGCTTCATTAATTTGGTGATCCCCCCTCTCTGTCCCCTCGTGCAGAAAAGGAGAAGACGGAGAAATCCCTTCGGGCTGCGTCAAATTATTTCTCATACATGATGAATGATGTTGATATAAAAACAAAAGTTTATATAAAATACACGTTTTTGTCTATTTAAGATTTTGAAAATGTCTTAAATTGACGAAAACGTTTAGTATTCCGATCTTTAATTTCCTCGTGGTTTCAGCAAAATATACATATATATATATACATAAATATGTAAGTAAAGATTGACAAATATAGAAGGTGGCAAGATGAAAAGTTAAGGCTAGAGTAGCGAGTTTATTCAGAGCCAGACGTTTTGACCTTTATGGTCTTCCTCAGTGGACTGAGGAAGACCGTAAAGGTCAAAACGACGTCTGGCTCTCAATAAACTCACTACTCTAGCCTTAACTTTTCATTTTGCCACCTCACCTCTATATATGTAGAGAAAATAATTTGTGTCAATAAATGTTGTACTATTCATTAGTTATGAATGGAACGAATATAGCACAAGGTCTGGGTAATAAGATGTTTATGGCAATTCAACCTTCTATAAAGATAAATTAATAGAAAATAAATGAATAAAATAAATCTGTGCTCTAAACTGTTCAGCAAGCTCTTGGGTCATGAAGTTAAAAAACATTATGAATAAATAATACATGACGGTTGACAAAATATAAAAATGTAAGCACTGGCATACTGATTCTTGGGGAAATAATGAGAAATAATTTTTGTCAATAAATATTGCATCATTTAAAATTCAACAATGAGTGTAATTAAACATAAGATCTAGGTAACAAAACAATTTTGTCAATTCAGTCTTAAAAAACTATTTTGCATGATGCCAGCCCCTAAGTTGGAGGTGGGAGATTGCAATGGTCTATTTTTTTATATCAAATTTTAGCATCTGGTAGACTGCTGGGAATCCTGTCACAGCACCCATCAAATTCCTTCAGACACAAACCTTACTGAGAAGCCACTCCCCAGAAATTCAAGTCGCATAAGCTTGACCAAGTTCACAGAATCTGCCTGACCACAAATTCAAATTATTCCAGATGCAATCACCACATGGAAAGACATTGAACACTTCATCCTGACAACAACACAAGATACCTACCATAAGTTTAATAGATGTTTGGAACAGATTAGATGAGAATGTGGTGTGTGCAAAAACGAGTCTAGATAAAACGAGATATGGAGACGGTACACCACGAGCATAGCTCCCCTTCCCGTAAAATACAACTAGGTAAGTACAACAACTAGGTAAATGAGTGACATGTGGGCCAGACGATGGGACACCATGAGCATAACTCCCCTTCCTGTGAAATACAACTAGGTAAATGAGTGATATGTGGGCCAGATGACAGGACACCATGAGCATAGCTCCCCTTCCCATAAAATACAACTAGGTAAGTACAACAACTAGGTAAATGAGTGACACGACGTGGGCCAGGCTGAAGGTCACTGACAAGAGTTATCTAGCTAGGGGCCATGTGTCTCCTGCAAGAGAGAGAGACCTGGGGGCAACCGACCAATTGACTTTTCAGCAAGTCTTTGGTTCATGAAGTTAAACAGCACATTTTATGAATAGAACTTGCTTTTTCCCCCTTACAAGGGAGGTAGCCAAAAAACAAAGGAATAAAAATCATTCCCACTCATTCCATCCCCAATAAACTCCACTCCCCTCCAACCTCTCTTGGCACCTCCTGGATAATAATAATAATAATAATAAAAAAAAAAAAAAAAAAAAAAAAAAAAAAAAAAAAAAAAAAAAAAAAAAAAAGATAAATAAAAACAAAAAAATGGAACTTGCGACAGCTGATAATATATATATATTATATATATATTATATATGTATATATATATATATATATATGTATATATATATGTATGTATATATGTTCTAATTCTTAAAGATACATCTCAGATCTGATTGCTAGCATTATGACATGAAAAGCATAAGGAACAAAGTTGGAGGTGTGCAAACATTATCTGCAAAAAATTAACAAATGAGCTATAAATTTGTTTACTAGGGATAAATCGAGAAAAAACAAATATTCATCTTACTGACCCATTTTTTTTTACAAATAATCTGTGTATCTTTTTCTTACTCCTCTTTTTCTACCTTAGTAAGATGCAAATCACATACATGCTGTTAAAGCTCATCTATACTCACACATCACACATGGATATAGAGAAACAGTGATATTCATGTAATCCATGCTCAATCAGAAATTGTAGTGAATCTCCTTTAACCCCTTCGATACGGTGCCGCCTACGTAGGCGGCATGGGGAGCAAGTGGATACGCGAGGCTGCCATATCGGCGTCTTGATTATATTTATTGTAGTTGTCCCTTCGTAACTGACATAATCTCTAAACTGGCTTCATCACATTTTCTATGGTTATCAAAATTCACGGGTGAAAGAGAGAACGATCGATATCAGCGGTGACTATTTTTTATGATGCAAGTATTATGACGCAACATCGTACGTCTGGCAGCTAATGATGCCCGCGAGATTTTGGCCCGGAGTAAAGTAGTTAAGTAAAATAAGCCACAGTTGCACAAAATTGCAATGGTTTAACAGACATGTCTCATACATAAGTCTAACAGGGAAATTGAAAAAACAGTTACCAAATGTTTTCGTCTATTAAGACATTTTCAAAGGTACCTTTGAAAATGTCTTGATAGATGAAAATGTCTTAATAGACGAAAACGCTCAGTATATGTTTTTTCAATTTCCCGGTGGTTTCTGCAAAAATAGTGTATCACGCGTGTTTTGTGATTTCTTTGCAAAAGTCTAACTGTAACAACTTACAAATATGGCACCTACAAGCTGTCCTATACCAAGAACTTTACTAGAACAAGACTGGTGAAACTAACAGCAAGATGAAACACAGCTGACTAGTTCAGTCAATCTGAGATATGTTGGACTAATTGGGAGATGCTGCTTTAAAGTCACTGATTGTATGAGCTGAGTTATTTTGACATGGATGTTAATTCGATTGTTTCCAATGTGATTAACACTTCAGTACAAGTTAAATTCTCGCACCCAGCATAAGCCGCTATATATATATACGATGCACCACAGTGCTTACATTATGAAATATAAAGTCACTGCTGTATTACTTGTTCTCTTTTACTCCGGGTAATAATAAACACGGAAAACATGATCAAACCACCTCATAGAATCTGGGGGCAACTTGTGTACAACTACAAAAAACCTATTATCAAGACGCCAATGCCGCCGGCATCCTGGTGTACATGTACTCAGTTGCACCTCGTGATGATGCCTACGTATGTAGGCATCATCATACCAAATTAAGTGGTTAAGAAGAAACAAATCCTTTGCTTTTCAAACTCCATTATACGCAAATTTCCCTTCATCAATATGTAACAGAAACATATTTTGTTTTGTATTTCTGAAAGAAAATGAAGTTTGCATTCATGATGATGATGATGTGGTTTAACGTCACAAACTCCCCCCTACCAGGAGGCTAGGACGGTGCCCCTTACAGAGGACTTTGTGTGGAATTTAATGAACCATGCCCTTCATTCACCTTCAC
Source organism: Oratosquilla oratoria (assembly GCF_046742065.1). Lineage (NCBI taxonomy): Eukaryota > Metazoa > Arthropoda > Malacostraca > Stomatopoda > Squillidae > Oratosquilla > Oratosquilla oratoria. Next base: position 17,527,151 of record NC_134788.1, on the reverse strand, counting down.
TGGTGGCAGGGTTCAAACCGCCATCCCCTTAATCTTCGCCCCAAGTAACGACACCCCAACCAGCTCGCTCAGCCAACAAGATATAAGGATTAGTGATGCCCTCTGAGGAATTGGTACTTCAACAATGATGAGCAGTTATGGTGAGGGTGGGTGGATGTTGGCTAACAGATATGGATGCAAAGAATAATAATAGAGATTCAGTTGTAGCATACATACATACATATATCAAAGGCCCCATCCCCCATTATAAGGGAGGTAGCCAAAAGAAAAAGGCATAAAACCACTCCCCCCCTATTCCATCCCCTACATACTCCACTCCCCTCTACCCTCTTCCCTGCCTCTAATCTTGGCTCCTCCCTGATGACGGGTCATCCCTGCATCCTGTCCACTGCCCTGCGTCAGAGGCAGTGTCGCAAGACACAGCACATCCACAGCAAGGCTGCTTCATTAAATTGGCGACCCCCCTTTCCGTCCCCTCATGCAGAAAAGGAGAAGATGGGGAGAAATCCCTTCAGGCTGCATAAATTTATTCCACATATATATTCCCTTACCCCCCATCCCCCACCCACTCAATTGTAGCAGGCCACTTAAAGAAAGTCAGGCTTAAAGTGTGTACCTATGCTGTAGTGCAGTTGGAAGACTTAAAGGTATTTTTTGAAGCCTTTAAATCTGTAAAATCAACTGTCGTCCAATAAATGCACAAACTTGTCAATACCTATCATCGAAACCTGTTATAGTTTTGGGGCAATTTTCTATGCTCAGTCACCTTGTACATCCCCACTTACTTTTACCTACTTCAATCTAAGACCTTTTTTTAAACTATCTCATAATTGGAAACATAATCTAATGAATGATATGACATGAAAACTAAAGGTTAAACTACAAAGCATTCTAAATATTAAAAGTACTTTTCTCTCATTACCACATTATTGTAGTTTTAAGTTGAGTATCAAAGAAAAATGACTAAATAAAAGATAATACACAAGCTTTTCAATATACCATATACTGGAATGACTCATACTCCAAAGATTATCTAATTAAATTTTCATATGATCAATTAACAAAAATTAATTTTTAAGACCAGAAAAAAATATATATATACAGGTAGGCACATTCAATACATACTACAAGGGCTTCTATCACAAAGCAATCTTATTTGTACAGTAAACTCGCGCTTATCCGAACGCGTTTTAACCGAATAATCGCATTAACCGAACATTTTCTCAATACGGTAGCCATCGCTTTAACCGAACGTATTTGGATCTCAACCGAACATTCAAACACCCCGCTGCCTCTTCCGCCACCCCCGCGCCACCCACAAGCTTCACCAAGTGCTCACACGGTGGCAGCACACTCCATGTTTACACCTGATCGGCTGTTTGGCGGTACATACATTCGTGAGTCCTCTCGGTGACGATACAGTATCACAAGCTCTCCTTAAACATTTTCTCTTTATACTCTATAGAATATGTTTATGAACTATTATAAGCATTTCCATGTGTATGTTAAGTTTACAGATACGAATATTGCAGCTGACATTACCGCATAAAACTCTACAGGAATGAAACAAAGTCAGATTAACCGAACATTTCGGTTAATCGGATATTTCTAATCCCCCTTGGAGTTCGGATAAGTGGAAGTTTACTGTACTAAGAAATATACTTTCTCATGACTCTTACCATATTACAAATGCAGATATATATATAAAAAGGGGGGGAGGGGGGGAATATAGGGTATCACACAGAACTTGGTGAGGTAGACAATTCAGTCGCCTACGCGTACGGGACACCCAGGTTTCGTCTGCGGGCAACCATGAGTTGTTCCAAAGGATCCCACTGGGCAACTACCGTAAAACTGGAATCATCCACCCCTGCCTCTCCCCCTCTCCCTCCTCCTTCCCCTCCCCCTCCTAAGCAAAGTGTCCACCCATGCAGGTTGACACAATCCTTTCAGCGTTCCCAGGCAACCTATATTTAAATCCATGTTGTCTGTACAAAATTCACAATTGTGTATTATGTAGCTGTGTAAGACTGTGACTTAATTCTTGTATACTGTTATGAAGAGGAAGCCTTGAAGTCAGAATATCAATTAAATATGGACGACTATGGAAGGCTTGTATTTGCCCACCCCCCTGAAATAAGATCTACTGTGAGAAAAATTGTAAATCTCAGTAAGAAAATTAACCAGTGTCAAAATGCTGTCGTGTTTAACAGTGTGTATTAGTGAGAATGTGCCTGAAATATACAATATATACATGTGTGTATGTGCATATATATATATATATATATATATATATATACACATATATATATAAAGTATGCTCATGTTGAGGTTAAAACAGCTATGAGAAAAAATCTTAGTCATTTTTTTTAACATCTCAGGTGGATTTTGTCTGCAGGTAACTGCAGCCGTAAAACTGGAATTGTCCACCCTTGACTTCTCAATTGCAAAACTCTGCAGAATGACGATAGGGAGAGAAAACAAAGTATGGTTCCTTACCAAGATGGGCTGACCGAGCCAAGGCACTCTGGAACACGTGCCACTGATTTCTCTCATAAAAGGAGGCCAGAGTTCCTCCTGCCTGCTGCTGTCCACATGTATCATTTGCCTGGTCCCAGCTCTTCTTAGCCGTTGATGTACTGAAGCAGGATCCTTGGGCATAAAACCAACCATTTGGACATGCAGGCTCTGTAAGATACCAAACCAAATATGCATACAAACTCTTATTAAAGTGGGACAGAGGAAAAACAGGAGGACATGCAATGAAACTCATAAAGGATAACTACAGAAGAGACCTGAAAAAGAACAGCTTCCCACACAGTGAGATATATGGAACAAACTGGATGAAGAAATAGTGTGTGCAAACACAATACAAGAATTTAAGAACAAACTTGATCTTGCGAGATACAAAAACGGGTCACCACGAGCATAGTTCCCCTTCCTGTATAATACAACTAGGTAAATACAACTCACACACATACACACACACACACACACACACAGGACTGGAAAGAACATGATCATTCCAAATTGTTAGAAGATACGAAACATGAACTAACTGATATACTGAAAGAGGAAATACAGTAATTATGGGTGATTTTAATTCCAAAAATATATGTTGGGAAGAATTGACAGAGGTGGAGAAGACATATGGGGCAGCATGCTACTCAATATGACCATTGAATACACATTGACCCAATGGATAAAGGAAAATACCAGATACAGAAACAATGAGGAACCTTCAAGACTGGATTTAGTACTCACAATGGAACCCGAAATTGTAGACAGAATAGAATACAAAACACCATTAAGAGTGACCATGTACTAATAGAATTCTAATTAAAAGAGCAAATGGACCTAAGAAGAAATGAGAAACATAAAATAGGAAGACCAATGTGTAGCAAAACGAATTTTGAGAAACTTGGAATTTTTTCCAAATGCAAATTGGGAAAAATTCCTTAGTGAAGAAACAAGGATGGAAGAGAAATGGAATATACTAAAGGAAATTTATAATGAGGGTGTGATCAAATATGTTCCACAACAAAAGCAAGAAAGAATATACATAAAAAAAACTGGTACAACAAAAAAAAATGTAGTGAAGCCAAGGATAAAAGAGACAAAGCCGGGAAAAAATGGAAAAAAGACAAAAAAGTGCAAATGGCAAACATACATCAAACTTAGAAACAATTATGTAAAAATATGCAGGGAGGAAAAGAGAAATTATGAAAAGGAAATTATAGAAAATGTAAGGATCAGCCGAAGCTATTTTACAGATATGTGAATGGTAAACTGAAAAACAAACAAGAAATAGAAAAACTGCATAACAAGCACATTAGCTAAAATATGTGAAAAAGTGATTAAAAGTAGATGGGTTAAACATTTGGAAGAAAAATCTATACTAAACCCAAGCCAATTTGGATTTAGACAAGGAAGATCATGTACAACAAATCTAATCTGCTTCTATTCGAGAATAATAGATATAATAGATGAGAGAGATGGGTGGGCAGACTGTGCCTATCTAGATCTACAAAAGGCATTTGACAAAGTACCGCACAAAACATTAATAGGAAAATTAGAATCAATAGGTGGCATTGCAGGGAATTTATTAAAATGAATGGAAGACTTCCTGACTGGGAGAAAAATGAGGGTAGTAATTAGAGACAAATACTCGAAATGGGAAGAAATGATAAGTGGTGCTCCACAAGGGTCAGTACTGGCTCCAATCAGGTTTGCCATATATGTAAATGACATGGACAAAGGAGTTGAATGTTATATGAATTTCTTCGCAGATGATGCAAAAATATTAAAGAAAGTATCAACAAATGAGGACTGTGACTCATTACAATCAGACCTGGATACAATCTGGAAATGGACTCAAAAGTGGGAGGTGAACTTTAATATCAAGAAGTGTAGCATAATGGAGTTTGGTAAAAGCAAAAACAGAATTTCAAAAAATTACAGAATTGGTGAAAATTAAATAAAAAAAAGTGCACTCGGAAAGGGACCTTGGAGTGATAATCAGCAATGACATGACACCGGACAGACAAATAAACAAAATAGTAGGTGAAACATACAACCTACTAAGGTCAATGAAAGTGGCATTTGAATACTTGGATGAAGAAATGATTAAAAAAATATTAGTCATATTGATTAGACCAAAACTGGAATATGCAGCGACACTATGGACACCGAGTGCTAAAAAGAATATAAGGAAACTAGAAAGAATACAGAGAGCAATAACAAAGTTGGCACCAGCCCTTTCCAAATTAACATACGAACAAAGATTATTATCAAAGCTAGAACTACCAACACTAAAGCAAAGAAGAGAAAGAGGTGATCTACTGACTATATATAGAATCATGAAAGGAATGGAAATCCTTGACAGAAAAGATTGACTAAAAAATGACAATTGAAAAACAAGAGGTCATGAAAAGAAACTCAAAAAGGACAACTATAGAAGAGACAGGAAAAAGAATAGCTTCCCACATAGAATGCTGGATATATGGAATAACTTAGATGAAAAAAAAGTGCAAATACTATTCACGATTTTAAGAGTAAACTTGATGCTGAAAGATACAAAGACAGGTCACCACAAGCATAGCTCCCTTCCTGTATAATACAACTAGGTAAAAAAAAAAAAATATATATATATATATATATATATACATATATATATATATATGTATATATATATATATATATATATATATATATATATATATATATTAAAGATGACAAATTTCAGTGCTGATGATCTTTAATTCTAATAACGTATCTTTTATTCTCTCTTAAGGAGTATAAAAATAATTTTGATATTTCTGTTGCCTTAAACACAATTTGCATTGAAAAGAAAATGTATATATTACATATATATATATATATATATATATATATATATATATATATATATGCACTCACATATCTCATCGCTTCCTGACAGAGTTACTCCTCTCTCTTGTCACGTTTCCAATCCTGAAACCCTAGGGACCTACCATATTTCCACATTCAAACTCACCTTTCTCTTTCAGTTTAGTTTTACTAACACATCTATAACAACCTTTCCACCAACCTCTGTTTTGTTCTCACTTATTCCACATTATCACACATTCAAAGACACCTAGCACAATAAAAAAAAAAAAAAACATTAGAAAATCAGAGAGAATTCAAAGAGCAGCGACAAAAATGGCACTCACACTATCAAATCTGATATACAAACAAAGATTGGAGAAATTACATCTGTCAACACTGGAACAGAGAGGAGAAAGAGGTAATTTGTTGACCATCTACAGAATTATGAAAGGGATGGAAATTCTTGATAAAGACAACTTATTAAAATGGGACAGAAGAGAAACAAGAGGACTTGAAAAGAAGCTAAAGAAGGACAGTTATAGAAGAGATTTGAAAAAGAATAGCTTCCCACACAGAGTGATTGATGTCTGGAACAAACTAAACGGGGGATTTTAAGAATAAACTGGATGCAGAGATACAAGAACAGGTCACTACGAGCATAGCTCTCATCCCGTAAAATACAACTAGATAAATACCCAATTACTGGGATTTTAGTTACAGTCTTCCTTCCAGACCTTCTTCTGTCTTAACATTTGCAGAAGAAAAGTGCAGACAGGAGGATTCCTGGTTGTTTTGCCGTCCCAGTTAGTCACCTTTTATGACGTGCATGGGAACCTGATGGTGATATTCTTATCCCCAAAAACTGAGGCATGTTTTGTAAGATATGGTTTAATGTCACAAACTCCCCCTTATTGGAAAGCTAGGACAGTGCCCCACACAAAGGACTTTGTAGTGTGGAAATTAATGAACCACTATGCCCTTGGTTCAACTTTGCCGGTGGCAGGGTTCAAACAGCCATCCCCTTGACCTTCGCCGCAAGTTATGAAACCCTAACCGGCTCAGCCAGTAAGCTTCTTTTACAAGACTATACTAAAAAGTCTAATAAATGGCACATCCATTTACAAAGTCTAAACAGATTACGGAACATAAACAACACTGCCAGAAGAGCCCTAAGAACACAATTATGATGCTTCATTCTAATCAACATTTATTTTTTCATGTTTTTTCTTACTAACTTAAATTCAATATACAAACTTACAACTATGACCAAGAAATTAATATCATATCCAATATCATACAGATAAGTATATGTCACTTTATTATTCATATCTTACCAAGCTGTTCTTTTCTACAAATGAACGAGTATTTGTAACTGCAAGTTAAATCTTGGAGTTGATAATCTGCGGCACTCCACAGGTCCATGCAGCCTACTGATGTCTTAAGTGTTGGTTTTCCTGCAGCCCATGCATCAATGCTGACCAAGACGCCATTGATCCACACTCACATATATACTGTAGATCAGGAAGACCATTTGTGGCTCCAGCCCATGCAGATGGATGTTCTGTAAAAAAAATGAAGTAATCCTATAGATACGGGCACAAAATTTTTATTTTTTTAATCCTTATTGTTGCATATGAAAGGCAACTTTATTAGAAACAAAATGCTTTTTAAATTTTTTAAATAGCTTGAAAAATAAGGGAGACACGATCTTTTAAATTATTTTCTAATTTCGCATTTTTGGCTAGACCTTACCATGACAAAATGTTAGAATTAAGGGTGGTAATTTGTAAAGATTTTGGTAAAGAAATACACACAAACTCCAAACCACTGGTCCAATTTTATTGAAAATTGGACTACTTGGGTTTTATGGATCAACAAATCATATGAGCATGTTAAAAACAATGTGTGACATCTCCATCATACCATATTTGCCTTTTCATGGCAACTTTTAAGTTGTCAATTTTTTTTATTATCATCAATAAAATCCAAACCAGGGGCCCAATTGACATGCAATTTAGTATGTGAAGGTTTTATGGGTCAACAAATCACCTGAGCATGTCATTAATATTGCCGGACCTTCTTCTTATACCATTCTTACTAACATCTATTATGTTGCCATGGCAACTGTTGTCAATTTAGAAATAATCAATAAAATCCAAACCACTGGTCCAATTGGCATGTAACTTGGCATGTGAAGGTTAAATTTAAGGGTCAACAAATCACCTGAGCATGTTATTAACATTGCAGGACTTTCTTATACCATTCTTATTAACACCTATCATGTTGCCATGGCAACTGTTGTCAATTCAGAAATAATCAATAAAATCCAAACCACTGGCACAACTGACATGCAACTTGACATGTGAAGGTTTCATGGGTCACCAAATCTCCTGAGCATGTCAAAAACAATGCAGGGCCTTCCTTTTATACTGTTCTTACTAACATCTATCATGTTGCCATGGCAACTGTTGTCAATTTAGAAATAATCAATAAAATCCAAACCCCTGGCACAACTGATATGCAACTTGGCATGTGAAGGTTTTATGGGTCAACAAATCACCTGAGCATACCAAAAACAATGCAGGACCTTTCCTTTATACTGTTCTTACTAACATCTATCATATTGCCATGGCAACTGTTGTCAATTTAGAAATAATCAATAAAATCCAAACCGCTGGCCCAACTGACAGGCAACTTAGCATGAAAAGGTTTTATGGGTTAACAAATCACCTGAGCATGTCAATTACATTGCAGGACCTTCCTCTTATACCATTCTTGCTAACACCTATCACGTTCCCATAGCAACTGTTGTCAATTTAGAAATAATCAATAAAATCCAAACCCCTGGCACAACTGACATGCAACTTGGCATGTGAAGATTTTATGGGTCAAAAAATTACCTGAGCATGTCAATAACATTGCAGGACCTTCCTCTTACACCGTTCTTACCAACACCTATCACGTTGCCATGGCAACGATATGTCGAGTAGGCATCTAAGCTTCAAGATTCTTAAATTGCACAGCTGCACTATTACCAACGATTTCAAAGTTCCTCATATCCGGTAGAATAGAGGCTAATAAACAACATTATTACATTAAATATTATATAATTTAGTTTCTTGCCTTTAGATTTTTACTTGGAAAACTAATTTGCCAAGGCTAATATAAAAAATTGCATTGAAATCGGTAAGAATCAGTAAAGTTTTGAAGAACTGGGCATACACTTGTTTAACAAGATAATTTTAATACCCTGCGAATGTGCTGAATGCTCCAAGCATTCAAACTACATACATACATATACCAAGGCTTTTTCCCCTTTACAAGGGAGGTAGCCAAAAAGAAAAAGGCATAAAATCATTCTCACCCATTCCATCCCTAAATACACTCCACTCCCCTCCACCCTCCCTCCCATCTTAGCACCTCCTGGATGACGGTCATCCCTGTTCCTTGTCCACTGCCCTGGGTCAGAAGCAGTGTCGCAAGTCACAGCACATCCACAGCAAGGCAGCTTCATTAAATCGGCGACCCCTCCTCTCCATCCCCCCATGCATAAAAGGAGAAGGCGGAGAGAAATCTCTTCGGGCTGCGCCAAATTGTGCTCGCACATACTACCTCACCCCCCACCCATTCCACCTCATGCATCACGTCATCATCCATATAAAAAACATTCTCCATTCACCCCTGTCTTCTGTCCTCTCCCACCCTTCCTCAACAGACATTCCCCTCTTCCCCTTTACCCCATCCATCCATCTCATTCTAGGATGTCCCCTCATGTTCACTCCCACCACATCTGACTACCATACCTATTTTACTAGTCTTTTTTCACTCATTCTTTCCATGTGTCCAAACCATCCTAATACTCTTTCATCAACTCTATCTCCCAGTTCCCTTTCCATCCCTGTTCTCCTCACCTCCTCATTTCTCACTCTATCTAGCCTAGTAACCACCATCATACTTCTCAGACACCTCATCTCAAACACATTCAAACTCCTCTCTTATGTTTCATGTTTCTGCTCCATACAGTGCTGTTGGCACAATCACTCCTTCATACTGTCTCCTCTTAGAATCCATTCCCAAATGTCTATTCCTCATTACACTTTTTAATCCACCAAGGCATTTACTCGCTTCTCTCAATCTACATTCTACCTCCACCTTCGCTCCACCTTTTCCTACCACATTTGCACCCAAGTATCTAAAACTATCCACTTCCTCCAGTCGCTCTCCCTTTATGCTCACTTCCAGTCTGCTGCCACTTTCACCCCTTGTACATCTCATCACCTTACTCTTACCCACATTTATCTTCAGCTTCCTTCTTTCACACACTCTCCCAAATTCTGTCACCAACTTCCTCAGTCCCTCCTCCGATCCTGCCACAAGCACAGTGTCGTCTGCAAACAACAGCTGGCTCACCTCCCACTGTTCTCCATTTTCTTTAACCATCTCCAATCCCTGACCCACTACCCTTGCATTTACCTCTCACACTACCCCATCCATGTATAAGTTGAACAGCCAGGGCAACATAACGCATCCTTGACGAAGTCCCACCTTTACCTCGAACCACTCACTCTCTCCATTTCTTATCCTGATACAAGCTCTACTACTCTAATAAAAACTCTTGACAGCTCCCAGAAGCTTTCCTCCTATCCCATATATCCGCAAAACTTCCCATAGTGCCTTCCTGTCTACCCTGTCGTAAGCCTTTTCCAGATCCATAAAAGCCCAAAAAACATAATTCCCCTTTCCTATAGCTTTCTCACATATCTGTCTTACCACAAAAATCTGATCTACACAACCTCTACCTGTCCTAAATCCACACTGTTCCTCACCAATTACTACTCCTGTTCCTCTCCTAATCCTCTCAATCAAGATCCTCCCATAAGCCTTCCCAACTACACTTAAGCTAATCCCTCTGAAACTACTACATTCACACTTGTCCCCTTTTCCCTTGTAAAGTGGAACTATACAGGCACTCCTCCAGTCCTCCGGCACTCTACCCTCACTCCAGCAAACATTAAATAACCTCACCAGCCAGTCCACCACCACTATACCTCCTTTTTTTAGACATTCTGAATGGCATCCATCCAGACCAGGTGCCTTACCAGCTTCCATCATCTTAACAACTGCCTTCAATTCATCCTTCCTTATTTCTCCCCCATTTTCCTCACTCATCACAGTCATTTTCTTAACACTTCCTACTGCAACTATCTTTCCCTCCCTATCCTCCTTCACATTAAGCAACTCCCTAAAATATTCTGCCCATCTTCCCCTTACTGCCTTCTCTTCCATTATCAACTCTCCATCTGCACCTTTTACCTTTTCTTCTCTACTTGATTCGCCTCTTCTTCCTCTCTTAATTTCTCTCCAAAACATCTTTTTATTACTTCCAAAATTTTCGGTCATACTCTTACCCCATTTCACATCTGCTCTCCTCTTTGCCTCCTTTACCTTGTGCTTTACTTCGCTCTTCTTTTCTTGGTATCTCTCATATGACTCCCTCGTCCTATTTTGTAACCAATCTGTGAAAGCTCGCTTCTTCTCTTCTACAACCTTCTTTGTTTCCTCATCCCACCATTCACTACCCTTCCTTCTGTTTCCTCCTGTCCTTCTTGTTCCACACACCATCTTTGCACACTTTGTGACTCCCTCCTTGAACCATCCCCATTCCTCCTCCACTCCTAGCTCTACTCTATCCTTCACTCCCTCCCACTCCTCCCTCAGCTTCTTCTTGTATGCCTTCTCCTTTTCCTTTTCATTTAAAGAGTTCACTCTAAGCATCTCCCTACCTTTTGTCCTTTTGTTCAAACTAAGTCAAACAAAAATCAAAATCCAACAGGGCGCAAAAGATGGTGACAGCAGTGCCGCGCATGGTTTTGTGCATGTCTAAATGCCTACATGTATTGCAATGAAGCTCAAATGTAGATTAACCAACGATATTAAGCTTCTCATTTCTGGGAGAAAATAGGTTAAAAAACATGGTTCTTTAATTTTTAATATTGGTTATTAATGCCTTACTTTAATATTTTTACTCGGAAAACTATTTTGCCAAGGTTGATAACCAAATTTACATTTAAATCGGTAAAAAAAAAATTGTATTTCAAGAATTGGGCATACACTTGCCCAACAAGATAATTTGAGTACCATGAGCATGCGCTGAACGATGCAAGCATTCAAACTGAGACATACTTATTTAAACGGGCCACAAAAGATTGCGTTGTAAACAGTACATGTGTGATGGTGGCGCCATGAGCGGATGCACCCGTATCTAAATCCTGTAATCATTACATTTCGTCAGGGCCGGATTTACATGTTGCGGGGCCCTGGGCCCTGAAAGTATGTAGGGCACTGTCAGGTTCACCCACCTACCCCATTAAGATATCATCCCAGTTTTCATGCAATGTGCTCTCAGCCACCCCGAAATTTTGTTTACATTCATGGTAGAGCTTAGTCACAGTCTGCTGATTATTTGCTATAACACAATACACCAAAAAAGTGCTTATACTATTATAATGCACTTGGCGTGGGGCCCCTAAATACACAGACAGGGCCCTGGGCCGTGGCCCTGCCTTAAATCTGGCCATGCATATCATATTATTTCACGGTTGTGTTGTCTTATTTTTCACATTTTCATACTAAAGAATATCTGGAATTGAGGATCTTGGATGTTCTATTGAAAAACATCTAAAAGCAAAAGAAATACTTGCTGCATACCAACTGATAACACTAAACTTCATCTTCAAAAGACCAGAAAGATCATACCTGACTTTTTTTACTTAATCATGGACCTCCAAAAACTTCTTACCATCCATAAATGTTGCAAGGGTTCCATGGTAAGCATTGCAAGTGTGGCGTGCATTGTTCCAGTCAGTGTAATGGGTTGAGTTGGCCAGATAGTAACAATCTTCACCAGATACTTTCCAACCATGTGGACACCCAGTCATGGAATCTTCAATCTTTGTGGAAGACAATAACTATTATTATACACAAAATCATACAGCACATTATGAAGGAATCTGATTCTGTTAAATATGCTTTTGATCCAATTTTTATGGGGTAGATGCAGATTTAGGTGAAGCAAGGGAATTATCCTAATGAAGACCACATGCCCTTATTATAATTGACATAAAATATTAATGTTGACACCATTACTATTATTATAATTATAATATAACAATTATATAGAACTATTGTCTATTCACAAAATACATATTTCTGCATTGTGTATTACTTTTACATGTCGTAAGCCAAATCAGTGTACTATTCTTATTTTTCTTCCTATATTCAGTATTTAAATCATGACTTTAAATGTATATATGAATTCATCGACTAACTAAGCAATCAACTGGTACTCCATTTGTATACAATTTAGTTCCATGAATTTTCAGTTTAGTTGATACTTATTCAACTTTCCGGTAGCTATTGTTGATGTCACTATTTCTTACCTCTGTTATATCCGGGGGGAAGGTTCTCAATCTTTATGCTAGGATATTTGTAACATTTTCTTTCCATTTTGAATAATATACTACCCTACCACCATCCACTTCACGTCTAATACTCGACTTCGCCCACTGTTTCAATGTGAATGCGCAATCGCATTTCCTAAAAATGCAACGTTTGATATATGAAATTAAATATTTCATAGATAGTTTTCTCTGTGAAAAAATACTTGGAAAAATAAGAAGAGTTATTTGTGAAACTGAAAAACATAGCGTGAGAAAAAGTAAAATAATATGTATGTGTATACACACACACACACACACACACATGGGCTGATTGTGCCTTCCTAGACTTGCAAAAGGCTTTTGACAAAGTACCACACAGAAAAAAAAAAAAAATGGAACACATAGGAGGAATACAAGGGTTAGAGGACTTCCTGACTGTTAGAAAGATGAGAGTAGTGCTCAGAGAAAAATATTCAGATTGGAAAGAGGTGATCAGTGGAGTACCGCAAGGATCTGTATTGGCACCAATAATGTTTGCTACTTATGTGAATGACATGGACGAGGATGTGAAATGTTACATGAGCTTCTTAGCAGACGACGCCAAAATGTTAGGAAAGTAGAAACTGATAAGGACTGTGAAACACTGCAGGAAGACCTGAATAAGGTATGGAACTGGAGTCAGAAATGGGAAGTGGACTTTAATACTAAGAAGTGTAGCATAATGGAGTTTGGAAAAAGCAAAAATAGAATATCAGGAAAATATACAATTGGAACCAAGGAAGTAAAGAAGGTAGGATCCGAAAAAGATTTGGGGGCAATTATCACAAACGACTTATCCTATGACAAACAGATTAACAAAATTGTCGGGGAGGCTTACAACTTGCTAAGATTAATAAAAGTGGCATTTGCATACTTGGACGAAAACATGAAGAAAAAAAATATTGGTTACATTAACAAGGCCTAAACTAGAGTATGCGGCGACATTGTGGTCACCCAGTACCAAAAAGAATATAAAGAAAATATAAAAAATCCAGAGAGCAGCAACAAAAATGGCACTTGCACTTGCAAACCTATCATATGAGAGATTGGCTAAACTGGAGTTACCGACGCTGGAGCAAAGAAGAGAGAGAGGTGACCTACTGACCATCTACAGAATCATGAAAGGCACAGAGATACTTGATAGAGAAGATTACTAAACTGGGACAAGAGAAACACAAGAGGACACGGAAAGAAAAAAAAACATAGCTACAGAAGAGAAATGAAGAAAAACAGTTTTCCACATAGAATAGTGGACACTTGGAACAAACAGGAGCTTCAGCTTACAGATTGGGATGCAAGATTAAACGAAAGACCTGTAGATCAGATGTGGGAAATATTTCAAAATACGCTCACTAAGATGATTCAAACTTACATTCCTTTTAAGGACAGACGTCCCCCAAATCAGGCTCGCCCAAAGTGGCTCGACAAAGAAACTGAAAAAAGTATTGCTAAAAAGAGACAGGCTTGTAAGAAATATAAGTGCTCGGGTGCATTTAATGACTATGAAAGTTATGTGTCAATACAGAGAGATTTAAAAAAGACAATAAGAAAAAGAAAACGACAATACGAAATAAACATCGCTGATAAATCCAAAGAGAATCCCAAAGAATTCTATAGTCACATTAGAGATAAAAAGGTTGTTAGGAATCACATTGGTCCACTATTATCTGCTGACGGTCAACTTGATTATTCAAATGAAGGAATGTGTAATATCTTAAACAATTATTTTAGCTCGGTATTCGTAAACGAAACACCTCAAAGTGAATTCCAAACTGAAACGTGTGAAAAGTCTAGGGTAAACATACTCACTACGGTAAATATAACAAAAGAAAAAATTAAAAGGTGTATAGATAAACTCAAATTTAATAAAACACCAGGGCCTGACGGTTGGCATCCAAGAATCTTAAAAGAAATGAAAAATGAGATTGTTGTTCCATTAGAAATTATTTTCAAGAAATCCATCATATCCGGAGATGTCCCATGAGAATGGAAGCTTCTAGATGGAAAAATGTTACAAGTGGAGTTCCCCAGGGTTCCGTTCTTGGACCACTTCTATTCATAGTATATATAAATGATATAGACCATGGACTAAAATCTACTGTCTCCAAATTTGCTGATGATACAAAACTGTGCGGAGTGGCAAATGATCACTCAAACCAAATACATATTCAAGAAGATTTAGATAAATTACAGCAATGGTTTGAAAAGTGGCTAATGAAATTTAACACAAGTAAATGCAAGGTAATGCACATAGGTAAAAATAACAGTAAGTACGATTACAAGTTATTTGGAAATTCGTTAACAAAAGTGGATAGTGAAAAAAGATCTCGGCGTAATTATCAGTAACAACCTCAAAACATCTAAGCAGTGTATTTCAGCCTCTGAGAAAGCAAATAAGATTCTAGGACTGATTGCGCGATCTTTTGACTTCAAAAGTCCATCACTCATTAACAAGCTATATAAATCGTTAGTTCGTCCACATTTGAAATATGCTGTTTCCGTATGATCACCGAATCACATTAAAGACATTGACAGATTGGAAAAAATACAACGGTGAGCCACAAAACTGATTCCAAATATCAAAAATAAATCATACGAAAATCGACTAAAACATATGAATCTGTTTTCCCTAAAAAGGCGTAGACTCAGAGGTGACTTGATACAGGTCTTTAAAATTCTAAAGGGAATTGACAACATCAAAAGTGACAAAATTTTCACATTGAATGAGAATCAGACAAGAAACAATGGTCTCAAACTGTCCGGAAATAGATTCAATTTGGAAGTGGGTAGAAACAACTTTGCCAACCGTGTAGTTAATGAATGGAATAAACTTCCTGCAGAGGCAGTGCAATGTAGTTCAGTTCGAAGCTTTAAAAATCATTTAGATAAACACCTAAGCAAGATGCTGTAATGATTATTATTTATTTTATATTATTTGTTTTTGTTTTATCATTTGTCTGATTCTCATTTATTAGGTAGTTATATGTCAATTTATTATTATTTATTATTTACCTGTTTGTCTGTTGTTTGACTGTACCTATGCGTTTATTTATGTATTTCATTTGATAATTACATTATTATAGTTTTTATTTATTTATTCATTATTATTATGATTTTTTTTCGCATCCGACCTAGATATGGACCAAAATGGCTCCTGTCGGCATACTCCGCCTTTGTAATCCTTTGTATATATATACATATACACACACACACACACACACACACACATATATATATGTATATATATATATATATATATATATATATATATATATATATATTGTGTGTTCGCGCTTACGATTATTACAGCTACTAATTTTGCAGTACATTACTGATACTATACTCCTATTTATATCCTATTTTGATACTACCACAACCACTATTACTATCACTGCTATTACTTTTGCAACTACTATTACTGTTGCTGGTACTACTAGTGCTACTACTATACACCTGTTATTCTTTATCATAATATCAATCTGTGTCATGAGCAAGTTTCTACCCGAGAGTGATCCTGCCCTACGGAAGATCAAGGAAGTTGGGCGCAGGAGATTTTGGATTAATAAGTGCTCGTAAAGGAGCGTCCCTCAAGGGGCTAAGTCGCCGACGAAGAGAGTCTCCAAGAGAAGAATGGCCTGGGCAGCCATGAAGGGACCGGCGCACCCCGATTCCGACTTCGAGGGCAAGAGTCGAAGTCCCTCACTACGAAGACTTGGCTTGGGCAGCCATAGAAGGGACCGACGCTCCCCGTGACTGACTGACTGTAAGGACGAACGGGCTTTTTCTTATATGGGCTGAAATTGAATGGGCTAATGCTTAAGCGACAAGGGCAACGAAAAGATGTTCTGGGCTTTGATAAACGCTTTAAGGGCTTATTAAATAGGCTTCGTTACATAAAAGACATTGAAATGTCTTCTTATGGGCACCAAGAAAGAAATATGCTATTATACAAATGGGCTAACGGGCATGGAAAATAGCCTCTTGTGCTATGAAGAGAAAAATTGGGCTCCTGAAATGTTTTTGGGCTTATTGAACGGGCTTTGTAAAGTTTGCTCATGACTACTTGGGCTAAAAGGAATAGTTGCGGGCCAGGAAGAGCCTTGTCAACAAATCGCCGGAATTGATTTGGGCTTCATTGGGCTAAGTTCCCTCAGCTGAATAAAATAATTTGTGTTTACATTAAAAGATAAAAAACCTTGAGTGACATTCGTCCAGTGAGTTCGTTTAACAAATCCTTTTGACTTATGTAAGCTTCTTAGTTGTTTAGAATAATTTGGTGTGAGGCAAAAAATAAACACATAAAAATAATTGAGACACTAGATTGATTTTTCAGAATTGAGGCTTACAGACTGCAGTCATCATGTTATTTTATCAATAACCTTGGCACCCACCCATCCACCGTCACTTCGGCAGCGAGGTGATTAATACCGTGACTTGGCACATGAAGCCAACAAATCTCAGTGGCCCCCAACTGAGATGTCATTCTTGCTGACGCCAGACGATTTTATTAAGCTATAAGAAATGAAGTAGGAGAATATTTTACTTGTGAGACTCCATTCTGTTTGACAAATCTAATGCATTGGATTTCGTCAGTTTGAAATATATGCTTACGTATATGAATTACAAAGGGTATGTAAAACTATTTCCAAATTTTTCTTATGGAAAAAATGCCTCATTCACGAAGTCTCCTCGAAGTGCTCCAACAATCTCGAAGTACCTAGAGATTTTTGTCAGTGACCAAAGGTCTTGGAAAAAACGAGCCATTCTTTTTAATGCCATTTTTGCATAGAGTATTGGAAATGCCCAGACACTCGTAGTGCCCAGGAAGTCTTTCCTGTTCCCAAGAGCTAATGAAGAATCAAGAAAATTTTGTCAGTGCCCAGAGCTTTTTGAAGTGCCTAGATATTCCTTTTGAATACCCTTTCCGGAAGCAACACACAAAATACTCAGACTTTCTCCAAGTACCCAGAAAACGTTTTCAGTGATCAAACATTTTACTTGCCAACAAACTCGTAAAAAGAATATCCAGTTTTTTCCCTCCGTTTTTTTTTTTTTCATGAAATAATGGAAGTGCCCAGGCTGCATTTTCAAAGCACACAGAAATTTTCCTCAATACCCAGGAGGTCTTACTGAACTCAGAAACTTTCGTCAGTGTCCAGAACCTTCTAGTGTCCAGACACTCTTTTCAATGCCCTTTTCATACCTGAAGTACTCGGGCACACTTTTAATTAGCCAGAACCTCTTTCCAGCGTCCAACAGATCTCGAAGAACCCAGAAACTCTTTTCCATGCTAAGGAACTCTTAAAGTGCGTAGAAACTCCTCGTTCAGAAACCACTTTTGAGTGGGATACTGGAGGTTCCCATACACTCTTGTCGTTGCCCAGGAACTGGAAAAGGACCCAGAAACTCTTGTCTGAATCTAGAACGTTTCAAGATGCCCTTTGTCGCGTCTCCTATACATATAAGCACTTTGCGCAAATAACCTTCGAGTTACTGGAGTACTCTGGTGTAAATTTTCAGTGTTCAAAAAAAGTCCTAAGATACCCAGAAGATCTTCCCAGTCACATTTGTGTATAGAATAATCAGAAATTCTTTGGTGGGGACCTCAGAGCCCTTCCTCCACTCCCGACATGGGCTCACAGCAGTCGCAGGTTCTGCGGGTGCTGCTGATGCCGGAGGTCAGGCCACCCTCCTCCACGCCCGTCATTGGCTCACAGCAGTCACAGGGAACACGTGCTGCTGCTGCTGCTGCTGCCGCCGGAGGGCGGGACTTCCAGGCGCTTTCTCTTAGCACCGGCTGCCTTATTATTGGCTTCTTTCCTGTTGGAAGGCAGTCTCCTGTTCCTTGGGTTCTTCCTTGGGCGAAGTTCCACCAACCGCCAAGTCCGGACGGTTTTTTATCTTGTAGATGATGGTGATCTTCATGGTTGATGCGTTTTGGCATTTTGAAGAGTCCTCCTGGACAAACTTCGAGTCGCCCTTCGCCAGACGCGAGGCTCCCCCTCTTCGAAGGCGGACGAGACAGATTTGCAAAATTGTGCCGACCATGACGGAAAGAACGAAAATGCATTTCTCGAACCCCTATCATCATTTGCCTCCATATATATGTTTGTATACACACACACACACACACACACACACACACACACACACACACACATATATATATATATATATATATATATATATACATTCATACATGCATATATATATGCATATGTATATACATACATACATTCATACATGCATATATATATATATATATATATATATATATATGCAAATGTATATACATATATACATATATATATGCCAATGTATTCCTTAACAAACTATTAATTTCTTGAATTTCCAAGTCTGGTGAAGATACCATGCAGAGTAATTGGTTTACTGCCAACCCCGATTAACTGTTTCGTTCACGCACTCGGCTTTTACTTTATATTCTGACCATTGGCAATATGCCTATACTAACCATGCAAACTTCAATTACAAGTTTAAGTCACATGAGAAGTGGTGGAATTGATGTAAATAATACTTTGGGGAAACAACACTGTTCTGTAAGGTTATCATCACAAGGAGGGAGGCGTATATCCCAGGACAGTAACACGACAGAAGAGCGACAGCGTGAAGTGAAAAAAGCAATAGGTCTTGCAAAAAAATTGGGGCGTGAGACGCCTTTGAGAAAAGGTTACATAGAAAGGCGACAAATGAAGAAACTGGAAATAGACTGTTGCGCGACATAATTAGGAATTCACGTAATTAGTTTCCTTGTGAGACACTGTGACACTTCAGGAGCAGCAACAGGGTGAAGGCGAGTATATCAACAGGAGTTTGCAAAGAAGGAAAAGATGGAGGAAGAGGAGGACGGGAAAGAGGAAGAGAGGAGTTGGGGAAGAAGCACAGGAGATTGAAATGGTGATGAGAAGGAATGGGGGAAATGGAAAGACAAAGATGAGGAAGAAGAAAAGGAAGAGAAGAAGGAGAATCAAGAAGAAAAGGAAGAGGAAAAAGAAAAGCGAATGAGGAGCAGGAGGAAAAAATAAAGAGGAGAGTTATAACATAAGGAGGTAACCAGGACATCAAAATACCTGAAGAACAGACTGCGAGAAAGAAAAAAAAAAAAAGAGGAAATAAAGGCACTGCTGAAGGGAAAAATATAGAAGAAAAGAAAAAAAAAGATAAGAGTTTGGAGTCGTGGATCTTGCGTACTGTTGTCTTGCTTCTTCCGTTCTTTTTATCCATAACCCATAATACTTATTCTTTTCCCGCAACGCCTCCTGTTCCTCTTCGTTCCAGCGCGCTGTTCGTTTCTTTTTGCATCCTCCTGTCTATCTCACTCCGACTACTTCTCCAGCAATATTGTTAATTTGGGACGACTGGACAATTTTCCATTGCTACTCGATGGTTTCTGCAGTTATTGGTATTTCTGCTAGTTTATCTCCCAGTTCCTCTCTGACTCTTTGGTCCTTTAGGTTTTCAACCTCCTCAATTCTCTTTCTTTTGAGTCCACGGCATTGGGGTGGTCTTGTGATAGTTACCTTTGCCACTACTGCTCGTTGGTCCGAGTCTAGTGATAGCGATGGAATAGATTTTACATCATGGATTAGACTTTTTCTGCTGGAAAGAACCAAGTCAACCATAGACTTCTGTGTATACTCTTCTTGAATGTGTTTCCACCTGTACCATGTCCATTTGTGCGTCTCTTGGTGTTTGAAGAAGGTGTTCATAATGGACTTGTTATTCCTTATGTTACGGGACGGGCTGGTTAGTGAAGAGACGTTACGTATAACGGATAAGTGCTTAAGAACCAGCTCACTTCTAGAAGCCACTGTAGGACTGAACTATCTGGTTAGGGCCTAGATAATTCGTAAGACTAGAAGTAAAGGTAACAAAGAAGATTCCAGGAAAGGAATATTAAACTAGCGATAAAACTAGTAAACGAAATTATTAATATGGAAAATATTTACAGGCAATCAACACAAAAGAGAATGGGCAGTAGGGTCAATGGGACCGTTACACGATTATAAGAATATGGAAATTATCGTTCAAATAAGAAACACAAGATACGTATACAATATGGTACTATCTAAGTACAAAGAGATCAGGAACATGCATCAAAATAAGTAATAAGTACAAATATAAGTATAAAGTAATGCAATGTATATCAGACACGTAATGTAGGCAAAAAGGGTGATCACTTCACACCAATCGTCTCATGAATCTAAACTTCTAGTTTTTATCAAGAGATCAATATGTGAGAAAATGACAAGGAGTGAGCGATTTCCACCGCTTATATACCATTGGACCGGAAGCGGGATACTTCCGGTGAAGGGAGCGGGTGAGCGAAAAGGGGGGGAGGAGGGTAAGTTAACACACGTCAACATGGGTAGTTTTAAGACCCTCGACTCGCTTGAACAATCTACTTATTTAGTAACTGTCAAATCTGTGCGCTCCGAACTATTCAGGATTTCGCTTGTCTGTTTGTTCTACAAGAGTGCGCACCTTTCTCCGCACGTAGGCAAGATTACATATAGTGGACGGGCGTTACTGCTTAACATTGTTACAATACATACATAGACAAGAAATATGAACATAGTTATGTAATACAAAGGAAACACAATTCTATAACATAATTACACATATGACGTAATATCTAATATTACGTTACACTTACACAGAAGTCTATTATCTCATTTATGTCTCCGATACTGAATTCCCCCCATCACTTCTCCTATTCCCTCTCTTCTGAGCTCTACATGGCCATTAAGGTCTCTTATGGTAAGGCTGTTGTCCCGGTTAGGCATTCTGTCAATTGCGTCTTGTAAAAGCTTTCTTTTTCTTCCAAGTTCAGGCCCTGTTGGGGTGCGTAGACTTGGGTTATATCCAAACTGCAGTATCTTGTCTTTAACGAAACGCTTATTATTCTATTATTGACATATATATGTATATATATGTATGTATGAGAGAGAATGAAGAAAGTAAGAACGAGAACAATAACAATGACAGGAGCAAGAGATTGAAGAAATGAACAATAACAATAATAAAACAACAACACTAACAAATAAAGCAAGGTCACACATTAAACAAAAGAATATTGCCACATAAAGTGTGACCCACGTCAGGAGGTAGTAGACTCAAAGTAAGGTGCCCATTTTACTAACAACATATTCGCCACAAAGTCATGCTTTATTTTACCTATTTATTCATTTCTTTTGTAATTGTAATGATATTCATTCCTCGGACTGTATAATCAAAACAATAAAGGTCTTTCATTCGTACTTGAGAGGGATTGCAGTCATATCAGCAACTTATTCGCAAGCTTACACACACACACACACACACACACACACACACACACACACACACACACACACACACACACACACACACACACACACACACACGCACACACACACACCCACACACACACACACACACACACACACACACACACACACACACACACACACACACACACACACACACACACACACACACACACACACACACACACACACACACACACTGTAAGAGGCCGGTAGTTGTACGAATGGAAATGAGCCTGCCTGCTCGCCTGCTGTTTTGATAACATTGAGGTGACGCTATGTCTATGTAAACACACCGACGGTGGTGACTGTTTTATAATCGATGATGTAATCAAAACTCTGTAAGCGCAGGTTAGCTTCGTTTGACTAATGCTGAGGTAAACGATTTTGCTAGTGGCATTGCAATGGCTTTCCGGATTGGTGCAAGGTGGAGAAGGAGAAAAAAACTATTGGTGCATGAATTCAAAGTCACGCCCATAAGGAGTGACATTTATTTGAAAAGACATAGGAGATTGGATTAGAAAAATTAGTGACGTCAGACGAAGGTAGCTTAGCGTAGGATAAGGGATCTCGTCAGAGGATGTAGAGACGATCTAGAGAGACGATCTAGAGAGACGATCTAGGGAGACGATCGAGAGAGACGATGTAGAGACGAGAGAAAGAGATCCTGAGTGTAACAAGAAGGTGAAATTACAGTGAAAGAAGAAAGAAAATTCACCACCCTTTTATCAACCCAAATGACGAGAGAACTAGGCACGGGCCTAGAAAATAGTGAGACTACAGGAAATACAAGGCATTGGGCCTACTGCTTAAGAGGAACTTGAATATTTAGTGAAACTCACGTAAAGAAGGCAAGGGGCCTCGAGACGAGTGGTATTACAAGTCAAATATACGTGTAATGGTCGACGACCGACAGCGGTGGTGACAGTGGTGACAAGGGGTGGTGAAACACACACACACACACACACACACACACACACACACACACACACACACACACACACACACACACACACACACACACACACACACACACACACACACACACACACACACACATACACACACACACATATTATATATATATATATATATATATATATATATATGCAATAAAAACACAAGGAGCGTGTGTTCACAAATACGTAAGTAACCACTAGGAAAAGTAAACTAACGAAGCAGAGCGCTTTCGTATAATTACATCTTCAGTGCAGATACAAAGAAGGAATTCCTTTCTTGTATCTTCATTGAAGATGTAATTATACGAAAGCGTTCTGCTTCGTTAGTTTACTTTTCCTAGTGGTTACTTACGCATATATATATATATATATATATATATATATATATATATATGTATGTATTTTTATATGTATATATATATATACATAAATATATACATGGAACTACAATATGTATGTAGGCAAGTATTCCTATGTATACAGTATGTATATTTTGACATTTCTGCTATTATTTGAAGTTGGAGGCACACTGGAAGTCAAAAGGACCTGAAAGAGGAACTTGTGTTTTCATATTCGTCAATCTGTGAAAACGTCTCCTGTTTTTCGGGGTCGTATGCCTCTCCCACCGTCCTCCTCGAAGTTGTCGGAAGACTCATCGTGGGATTCAATGGCATCACTTTTGGAATACGCCGTCAGAGGACTTCTCATCGCTTCGTTCTGGATCGTGGCTCTCCTCCTCGTCGCGGGACAAGGAAGCTTTTAGCTGGACACGGCTCCAGGAGTTCTGCTGCTGACGGCCCAGCTCCTGGCGTTGGCCACAGGATTTTTGACTCTTCTCATCGCCAGGGACCCAGGAAGAGGGCCCTGGCAGAAGAGCGTAGCTCAGGAAGAGACTACCGACGAGGGACAATACTGCATCGTATGTAGCATCGAAAATTATGGAAAATGAGACACCGCAGTGCGTGCGGAATGTGCGTGCAAGATTACGACCACCACTGCTACGTGTTGGGCATTTGTGTCGGTGGTCGTAATTACCCGCACTTCTTTGGGATGCTGGCGACGGGTTTTCTCGCTGCACCTGTTCGC
>NC_134788.1:17475453-17497953 GCF_046742065.1 Oratosquilla oratoria | reverse complement strand
TGCGAGTAACATCAAATGATCAAAATCTTTAGAATTCTAGACGCTATGAAAAACTTCTAGACCTGGATATAATATATCCAAAGTGGCAACCCTGGCTGATACCGATTGATTAGGAAACGACGGTCGATCGTTTACCATACTTGGTTATGACGGAAAACTTAATTGCTTTGACTGGTCATCGTGATCAAATTGAGAGGAACTCGCAAGTCTTGTTCGCACAAGTTCGTTCTTGGAGTTTCACAAGTTCGGCGATTTGGCGAAGAACACGGTTTCGATGACTACCGTATAAAAGCGAAAATCATGATTTGGAGAAATTTCAGCACTACGTTACAAAACATTTTCTGCCCACGAAAGTCCCATATCTTAATGTTAAACTTAGTGCTCGCGAGCACTATTTCAGGGGTCTATGGAGAGCACCGTCTAAAACCATAGGAGCACCATGGTGCTCGCGAGTACCAGGTTGAGAACCCCTGCACTAGACCACGTAGGAAGGAGTGCTGAAACAATGGGTTGTCTTAACAGAAGATGAAGTAACTTTATGGATTTGGACTGCCTAGTGTAGGCCTTATGGTCTCTTGCAGTCTCCTCCATTCTTATGTTCTTATGAAAATACCAGACGACTTTATTCAGCTGAGGGAAGTTTCCCTTTTTTTTTTTAGAAGCTGACACTCTCGCTACTTCGTGTCATTAAATAACCTTAGAAGTCCTTCTCAGAGACTGATTGAATGCCACGGTGATTGCAGACGATGTTTCTTTGCCCAACAGTATTCTTATCAGCGAAGACGCTTTTCATGGAAATCCTCAGTTCTGATCAATTAATTAATAACAAGTCATTATTCTTCAAATTTGACTAAACTTTCAATATCTTATGTAACTGTTTGATTTGATCACCTTTTCGTGAAGACAGTCAACTTGTGACAATGGACCAATGGATTTTTCTTTTTTTCCTCTTCAACTAATTTTCAAGCCTCATATGAGACTGCTTTCAATCAGCCAATGAAAGTCATGGCATATTTGTATTCGTAAGCTTGTAGAATTGTGTATTTCATCTCATCCTCAACGTAGGGGACGTGGATGTATGGCTGTAGCTGGCATCAGTCTTCCTCAGGTTACGATTCCATTTTACTCTGTCAAATCAACTTGGGTTTTCAATATTTCTCCACGATAACTTCAATTAGCTCTCCTTCTGCTCCAGTTTCATGACCTCTTTAGGCCTCGACGTCGTCGTTCTCCAGGGCCCGATGGAGGAGGATCGTGTGGAGGTCTGGGTTCCTGACTGACAGCACCTTCCTGTGGAATCTTGTCCAGCAGGGTTCGTCAGGTTATGTCAGGAATCTGGTGGCGTGCCACCACAGGAGAATTCCCAAGAGCGAAAAAGGCAAAGGCGCAACGAGGAGGAGGAGAAGGAGGAGGAGGAGGAGGAGCACATCGGGAACAATTCCTCCTCGGCTTTGCTCGATCGCTAGGTGTGCAATTGTCGCGATGATGGCCAACAGGTGAAGAGAGAAACCTGTCGCCAGCCAGCATGCCGAAGAATTCCGAGTAATTACGACCACCCACGCAGATGCCCATGTAGCACGTAGCAGTGGTGGTCGTAATCTTGCACACGTACTCGGCACTCTTGGCAGTGCCTCATCTTTTCAATTTTTTCAACCTTGCAAACATGGCAATAAGGTCCTTCCTCGGTGACGTTCTTCTTCCTGGGTCCCTGGCGATGAGGAGGGTGAAGAATTCGGTGCTCAAAATCCAAAACAGAGCCATGACCATCAGGACCTCTGGAGCCGTGTCCAGCCAAAACGATCCTTGTCCCACGACGAAGAGGAGAGTGATCATCCAGAAAGAGGCGGTTAAAAGTCCGCGAACTGCATATTCGAACAACGTAGCCATTGAATCCTTCGAAGTCTTCCAACAACTTCGAGTAGGAAGCTGGGAGAGGCATACGACCCCGAAGAACAGGAAAGGTTTTGACAGATTGACGAATTCACATATTCCTCTTTTGGGTCCTTTTGACCTCCAGTGTGCCTCCAACTTCAAATATTAGCAGAAACTGCAAGATGTACATATGCATAGTGTATATATATATATATGTATATAATATATATATATATATATATATATATATATATAAATATATATATATATATATATATATATATATATATAAATATATATATATAAATAGGAATACTTGCCTACATACGTACTGTAGTTACATGTATTTATTTATGTATGTACATGTATACGTATTTCTTTGGGTCCTTTTGACTAAAGACCTCCAGTGTACCTCCAACTTCTAATATCAACAGAAATTTCAAAATGTGCACATGCATACTGCATGTATAGTAATACTTACATGCATACATACATACATATTGTAGTTGCATGTGTATACTTGTGTGTATACAGGGTTTCATATACATACTGTATGTATAGGAATACCTTCCTACATATATATTGTAGTTACAGGTGTATATTTATATGTGTACACAGGGTGTCATATACATACCGTATATATAGGAATAATTTCCTATATATATATAATGTAGTTACATGTATATATTCATGTATACATGTATACACAGGGTGTCATATACATAATGTATATATAGGGATATTTTCCTACATACATACTGTAGTTGCATGTGTATATTTATGTACGCATGCGTATATACAGGGTGTAATATACACACTATGTGTAGGAATACCTTCATACATATTGTAGTAATGTGTGTATATATGTATATATATATAGGGTGCCATATGCATACCATATGTATAGGAAAACTTCCCTACATACATAATGTAGTACCAATTATATATGTATGTATTTGTATATACCGGGTGTGTAAGCATGCGAATAAGCTGATGATGTTCTGTAATCCCTCTGAAGTATGAATGCAAGGCCATTATTTGACAATTACAATTGCAATATATATATACATATATATATATATATATATACAGTACATATATATATATATACATATATATATATATATACATATATGCATATATATATATATATATATATATATATATATATATATATATGTGTGTGTGTGTGTGTGTGTGTGTGTGTGTGTGTGTGTGTGTGTGTATTTACCTAGTTGTATTTACCTAGTTGTATTTTACGGGAAGGGGAGCTATGCTCGTGGGGTCCCGTCTTCATATCTCATTTTATCTAAACTATTTTTAAATTCGTGTATTGTTTTTGCACACACCACTTTCTCATCTAACTTGTTCCAACTGTCTATTGCTCTGTGAGGAAAGCTGTTCTTTTTCAAATCTCTTCTATAGTTGTCTTTTTTTATTTTCTTTCCGTGTCCTCTTGTATTTCTGTCATCCCATTTTATCAGATTCTCTCTATCAGTAATTTCTATGCCTTTCATGATTCTGTAAATAGTTATCAAATCTCCTCTCTCTCTTCTTTGCTCTAGTGTCTGTAGTTTAAGTTTTTGTAGTCTCTCTTCATATGATAGTTTTGAGAGTGTTGGTGCCAATTTTGTAATTGCTCTTTGTATTCTTTCAAGTTTTTTTATACATTTTTTTGTACTTGGTGACCATATCGTTGCTGCATATTCCAATCTTGGTCTTATCAGGGTGATTAGGATTTTCCTCACCATTTCTTCATCCAGGTATGTAAATGCCACTTTGATTGTTCTTATTAAATTATAGGTTTCTCCAAAAATCTTATTTATATGTTTCTCAGGTGACATATTATTCATAACAATGACTCCCAGGTCCTTCTCATTTTCTACTCTTTTTATTCCTTCTTCTCCCAAATTATATGATCCTGTTATTCTGTTTTTGCTTTTTCCAAATTCCATTATACTACACTTTTTTGTATTGAACTCCATCTCCCACTTCCTACTCCATTCCTGTACTTTATTTAGATCTCTGTAGTGATTCACAATCTTCTTCAGTTTTCATTCTTTTCAGTAGTTTTGCATCATCTGCAAAGAAGCTCATATAGCTTTCAATTCCTTCATCCATATCATTAATATATATAGCAAACATTATTGGGGCCAGAACTGTTCCCTGCGGGACACCGCTTATTACTTCATTCCATTTTGAGTGCTGATCTCTTATCACTACTCTCATTTTTCTGTCTTGCAAAAAGTCTTCCATCCAATTTAGCAATTTACCTTGTATTCCTCCTTCATATTCTAATTTCTTAAGCAGCTTCTTATGTGGTACTTTGTCAAAAGCTTTTTTTAGGTCCAGAAATGCACAATCAGCCCATCCATCTCTTTCTTGTATTATATCTATTAGCCTTGAATAGAAACATATTAAATTGGTGACGCATGATCGTCCTTGTCTGAATCCAAATTGCCTTGGATTTAGTACGTTGTTTTTTTCCAAGTATTTTACCCATCTACTTTTGATAATTCTTTCACATATTTTTGCTATTGTACTTGTTAGAGAGACTGGTCTATAGTTGGTAGGTTCTCCTTTATTTCCTCCTTTATATATAGGTACTATATTTGCTTTTTTCCAATCTTCTGGAACTTTTCCTTCTTTTAAGGAACTGCTTATTATGCTATGTATTTTGTCTGCCAGTTCATTCCTGCATTCTTTCAGAATCCAGTTTGCTATTTCATCTGGCCCATGCGATTTTCTGACATCAAAATTACCCAAGTGTGTCAATATTTCATTCTTTGTTACTTCTATTTCTTCCATAGGGGGGACTTTTTCCTTCCACTCAATCTCTTCAGGTTGTATATTTTCCCTTGTAAACACTGATTTAAAATGTTTGTTCATAATTTCTGCCATTTCTATTTCCTCAGTGTATTCAACTCCTCCTTGTCTTAATTTCTCCAAGTCTTGTTTGTTTTTCAGTTTATTGTTTACAAATCTGTAGAATAGTTTTGGTTGATCTTTACACTTTTCTATAACATCTTTTTCATATTTTCTTTTTTCCTCTCTGCACTTTTGTACATATTCATTTCTATAACCAGTATATATTTTCCATTTTTCAGGTCTTCTGTCTTTTTTCCATCTGTTCCAGGCTTTGTCTCTTTTGTCCTTTAACTCCCTACAACTTTTGTTGTTGTACCAGCATTTTACATATTCTTTTTCTTGTTTTTGTCTTGGGACATACTTTTCCACTCCTTTTTTGTAAATTTTTGTCAAAATATTCCATTTCTCTTCCACTGATGTTTTTTCTTTGTATATTTCTTCCCAGTTTTCTTGTTGGAAGAATTCTCTTATTTTATCAAAGTTTGTTTTTTCATACATCATTCTTCCTTTTCTATATTGTTCATTTCTTTTGATATATTTTTCTTCATTAAGTTCCAGTTCAATCAATATGTGGTCACTTTTACCTATTGGTGTTTTATATTCAATCTTGTCTACTATTCTAGGTTCAGATGTAATTATTAAGTCTAGCCTCGATGGTTCTTCTTCATTTCTATACCTAGTGTTCTCTTGTATCCATTGTGTCATTGAATGGTCAGTAATTATCTCAAGTAGAGCATTTCCCCATGAGTCATCACCACTCTTTACTGTCATTTCTTCCCAGCAGATTTCTTTGCAATTAAAGTCGCCCATCATAACTATTCTTCCTCCGTCTTCCATTATTTTAGTTAATGCTATCTTTGTGTCCTCTAACATACTTTTATGTTCACTCTCCTCCCATGAGGCTGTTTTCGGAGGCACATAATTGATCACAAATTTTCTGCTCTTCTTATCTCGGTCTTCCACTTCTATCATAATCATCTCTACTGTATTCTTTCCATATATGACACCTTTCACGTTTATATCCTTCTTAGTCAGGAACATAACTCCACCCCCTTGTTTTTTCTCTCTGTTTCTAATCCAATAATTGTATGTATCATGTCCTACACTGTTGGGTGGTAGTGGGCCTTTTAATTTTGTTTCTACAATTCCCATTATGTCCGGTTCTTTTTCTTTCAAATAATCATTCAGTTCATTCAATCCTGTTATCAATCCATCTATATTTGTGTAAGACACTCTTAGTTTTCTGCCACTTCCATTGTGTTCTCTGTTTCCCTTATGTTTTTCTTTAGTATGTCGAACTGCTTTATTTTCATGTTCACTACTCTCCAATAGAATCTCTCTTTCTCTGACTCCGTTCTTTCCTCGTTTTTTGCCTTAGCTTCAATTCTTTTCTTCTTTTCTGCCTCTCTTTCCTCCTTATTCATTTCTCTTTTTATCCATACCTTTTTATATTGATCATTTGTTGCTAGTTTCCCTGTCTTGGATAGAATTTTCTCTGCCGTTGTTTGTGACCTGAATTTAATCTTAATTGGTCTGGTCTTATCTGTACTATATTTTCCTAGTCTGAATTTTTCCTCAATTTCCTTTATAATTTCTGGTTCATCTTCCTGGACTAATTTTAATAAACTGCTTACTCTTTCATTTTCCTCCTTGATTCTTGCGGTTCTATCTGGGTTATGTTTCTCTTCCATTCCTAATATAATTATACATTTCTTTTTGTCAGCTAATTCTCTTACTATATTCTCCTTCTGTCTCATCACTTTAATAACTGAGTCTTCATTATGTTCTTTCAATTGCTGTTTGACTATGTCAGTGAATGAAACCTTATTCCCTTCTTGAGTTATTCTCCAATTTTTAACTTCTGTAGCTATTTTCTCTCTATTTTCATTACTATTCTTCTTCAATTTCTCATTCTCCTCCTTTACATTTCCTAACTGTCTTTTTAGGTCCTCTATTTCTTCAGTTAAGTTTCTGTTAGCCTTCTCTAGTTGTTCCAACCTTTCAATTCTCTGGAAAATGGAGTCTACATTACCTAACTTACGTTCCAAGTCCTCGATCACCTTATCAACTCTCTCCTCTAGTCTTATCAGTCGGGGGGGGGGGGTTGTGTCCCCCCCACCCTCTTTAAATCCCTGGAACATATTCTCGTCACTTTCTACTGTATTGCTCCTCTCTATACTTCTAATCTTTACATTTTTATTAGACATTTGATCCTCGCTAAGTCTTTTGTTTACCTTCCGCTTGTCGGGCTGGGCAAAGTCTACTCCCTCCTCATTTCCTTCCATTTCCCTCAGTAATCCCTCCCCTTTTCCTCTTTCCCTACGTTCCCACTACTCCACGAGCAATTTCCCCCCCACCCTGCAAAAACACTAGGCACTTCTCTTTGCGTTGGGATCCACAGACTTCACTTTTCTTCAGAACGTCTTCTAAGCCGTCCATTCGCTGAAGTGTGTGTGTGTGTGTGTGTGTGTGTGTGTGTGTGTGTGTGTGTGTGTGTGATTTATCTTTTCCTCGCTTTCATTTGAGATTGAGAGCTTGTACAATTTGTTTTTCTAACATCTTATTGGGAGTACTGTTGTTGAAAATATAATTTGTATGTGTAAAAATGGTAGGTAAATTGCTTT
The DNA here is from genome assembly GCF_046742065.1 of Oratosquilla oratoria. NCBI lineage: Eukaryota > Metazoa > Arthropoda > Malacostraca > Stomatopoda > Squillidae > Oratosquilla > Oratosquilla oratoria. Next base: position 17,490,589 of record NC_134788.1, on the reverse strand, counting down.
AATACTTTATCTTGCCAAGCATATAAATGAAAATATTTACTCAATTATAGACCTAATGTTATCGAAATTTCGAAATTTTCCCATTTCTTAGATATGTAAGAAAGTGTTTATATTTTTTAAAGCTAATGGAAGTTTATTAACTTAACTCAATATAACTTGTTTTAACTAAACAGATCTACTACATAAAATTTAGGATCGTATATTTGACAAGAAATGACAAATAAACCATGCAATAAGATTGTGGTATTTTGTAAAAACGCAGTGGCAGTATGAACATGTGAAAATATTGCTAAAACATTTATAGTATTAAGCTAGATTCCGACATACATTTGAATAATTCACTCCCGATATTTAACATCATTTTTATCGAGATATTTTCAATTCCTAACCATAGAATTATCATTCCTAGTAACTCCTTCGTTAATTCCCTACCATCGCCTGAGATTCTCATAACCTTATAGTTACGTTGGCTGATACTTACACCTATAAGACCTCCAACTAGGTACGACCTCTGAAGAGAGAGTGTCTTGTGGAAAAAGAGAAAAAAAAAGAGTGAGGCAGGCGTGAGAAGGATGCAAGTGCGGCGTGAAATCATCTGCTAAAAGAAATCAGTTTAATAACACAATGAAATAATAATAACAACAAGTACCTGCCGTTACTTACGTGCAATGAATATAACTCTGTCAGTCACCCCCAACCCGTTTTCTATGTGTTTTAGAAAAAAGGAAATAGGTTGCATATGATTATTTGTGGGTAGAATTAACCCAAACAAATGGACAAAAAATGAATGTAGGTGTAATATATAGGCAAAAACCATTAGCATTAGCAGACGACAAACTGTTGTTTGAAGAACTGTCTAGTTTCTGCAACTGGGACCTGTTGATAATGGGTGATTTCAATTTGCTGACATTGATTGGATGACCCTTGAACATGGCCGTATAGGAAGTCGTTTGATAGATTTTCTCGGCGACAATTACTTAGTTCAGCATGTAAAAGAGCCCCCCCCTCCCAAGACATGGAAATATACTCGATCAATTGATCACTAGCCGCGAAAGCATGACAACTGATATAGAAGTTGGTGAAACTATTGCAAGTAAAGATCACAACTTCGATTCAAACTGATAAAAAAAAAAAAAATAAGAGTAGATACTTGTGTATCTAAAATACCCGATTCCAGTAAAGCTCAGTTCGTAGGACTACGTCACGAGCTTCAGCTTACAGATTGGGAGGCAAAATTAAGCGAAAGACCTGTATCAGATGTGGGAAATATTTCAATATATGCTTACTAAGAAGATTCATACTTGCATCCCGTTTAAGAACAGACGCCCTCCCCCCCCCATCAGTCTCGCTAAAAATGGCTCGACAAAGAAACTGAAAAAAGTATTGCTAAAAATAGATAGGCTTATAAGAAATACAAGTCCTCGGGTGCACCTAATGGCTATCAGATTTGTGTAATAATACAGAGAGATTATATAAAAGAAAAAAGAAAAAAAACAATACGAAATGAATATCGCCGATAAATCCAAAGAAAACCCCAAAGGAATTTATAGATATATTAGAGATAAAAAGGTTATTAGGAATCACAGTGGCCCACTATTATCTGCTGATGGACAACTTGAATATTCAAATGAAGGAATGTGTGGGTTAGAGTGTCGCTACTTACGGCGGAAGTCGGGGTGACAGCAGTTCGTACCTTGCCGCCAGCGAGTTGGACCAAGGGTATGGTTCATTGAATTCCACGCTACAAAGTCCTCTGTAAGGGGCAGTTTGCGACGTCAAACCGAATCATCATTATCATACATATTTATGGAAATTTACACATTTTTTCACATTTCTTTCACTTTTGTCATCTAAAGAGAACTGAGACTGTACCCGCTGATGTGGATATTTACCATGTGTGCATGTGTGGGTGTGCGTGTGCATGTATGTGCGTTTTTCTATGTATGTACGTGTGTGTGTTCGTGTACGTGGGTGTGAGTGCGTGTGTGCATTTGCGTGTGTGCATTTGCGTGTGTTTGTGTGTGTGTGTCTGTGTGTTTGTGTTTATATGTGCGTGTGTGTGTTCGTGTACGTGGGTGTGAGTGCGTGTGTGCATTTGCGTGTGTTTGTGTGTGTGTGTGTGTCTGTGTGTTTGTGTTTACATGTGCCTGTGTGTATATATTTGTGTGTGTGTGTGTGTTTGTACATGTGTTATGTGTGTATGTGTGTGTGTGCATTCACACTTTATTACAGAATAAAGACTCCAACACCGTGCAAACACAAGCACGGGTCTTCACCGACCACTGCAGTCCCGGGTGCTTGGTCTTCTTTCTGGAAAATACCACCAGGCGACTTCATTCAGATGAGGGAAGTTTCCCTTTCCTTACAACCTGACGCTCTTGCCCTTTGTGTCATTAGATAGACTTCCTTGAAGTGCTTCTCAGAGCTTGACTGAATAGTACGACGTCTTCGGAAATTATTTCAGTGACCAAGACTACTTCCATCACGGCAGACGTTTTGCATCAAAATCCTCAATGTTTTGATCAACGTTTTCTGGCACAAGTCATCATTCTTCAGGTGTTACTTATCTTCCAGTATCTTGTGAAGTTCTTAAATCGCCTTTTTTGAGAGACTGCTCCCTGACAGTGGACCTGCAATTAAATCTTCTTCCTTAGTCAGTTGGCCAACGTTGAGCCTCAGATGAGACTATTTTCAATGCCGCCAGTAGCGATGATGGCATAACTGGAAAAGTAGGTTTTTGGAACTGATATCTTTTAGCTCTTCCTCATCGAAGGGGGCGTGGATAATATGGCGACAGTTGGCATTGCAAATGATGTCCGTCTTCTTTAATATACTACTTTTTCACTGCAGCTTGGTTTCTCAATCTCTCTCCACAACAACTTCTGTTAGTTCTCCTTGGGCTTCAGTGTCTTCCTGTGCCCAACGAAGAAAGATTGTGTGGAGGTCGGGAGTCGGCACTGACAGCACCTTCCTGTGGAACCTCGCCCAGCAGGGTTCGTCTGGGTGCGTCAGGAACCGGGTGGCGTGCCAGCCACCGAAGAACGACTCCCAGGAGCGAAAGAGGCACAACGGCAACGAGGAGGAGGAGGAGAACGACGTCGCAAGCGATTCCTCCTCGGCCTTCCTCGATCGAGATGTGTGCCATGGTGGCTCCGATGGCGAACAGGTGAAGAGAAAAACCTGTCGCCAGCCAGCATCCCAAAGAAGTGAGGGTAATTACGACCACCCACGCAGATGCCCAGCACGTAGCAGTGGTGGTCGTAATCTTGCACACACACACACACGCATGGCACTCTTGGCGGTGCCTTACGATCTTTCCGATCCTCTGGACGTTGCACATAATTATGGCAGTATGGTCCGTCTCCTGTAGTCTCTTTATCGCTGACTCTCTTATCCCAGGGCCCTCTTCCTGGGTTCCTGGCGATGAGGAGAGTCAAGAATCCTGAGGCGAAGGCCAAGAGCTGGGCCATGTGGATCAGGACAACCAGAGAAGTATCGATCCAAAAGGTTCCTTGTCCCACGACGAAGAGGAGAGCGACAATCCAGAAAAAGGAAAAGAGAAGTCCTCTAATTGCGTATTCGAACGTTGAAGCCATTAATCCCACGAAGTCTTCCGACAACTTCGTGGAGTCGATTGGAAGAGAAGGCGAAGGTGTTGGCAGTGCTGCTGGTGGGATGCGGACGTGACGAGGATCTCGTCGTCGATGATGTACACCACGACCAATTGCAGCCGTTGCACCACTTGGTGCTGCATGAAACCCTAGGAGGTTTGTGCGGCGTTCCGGAGTCCGAAATAGAAAGAGCGAGAGAGAGAGAGAGAGAGGTCCTTCATAAGGACATGTGTGATCCTTGTGTGAATTAGCGACGGCTTGGGAGGACCCGGTGGGTCCGTCCGGGACGCAATTGCGTGCGCCTCTTTGGACTGGCAGACTCTATGAAAAAGCCCATTGCGAGATTCGCCCGACCCATTCGGCTTGGGGTCCTCTTCGGTGTGCTTCTCTTTCTCGCTGGCACGTGGGTGAGCTGCCCACTGATGCGAACCCTCTGGCACTTGACGCCCTCCTGAGGGTCGCTGGCGCTGCTGTGGCGCCTCCCGCGGGGAATCTTATCTACCCTCGCGCCGGAGTGCTCTGTGCCCTTTCTCAAAAAATCTCCCCCAAATTCTCTGTGGTTCTAGTGAGCTCGAGCGCACAATGGATAGTGAGCTCGTTTACACCTCAGATATGTATGTATGTATATATATATATATGTATATATATATATATATATATATGTGTGTGTGTGTGTGTGTGTGTGTGTGTGTGTGTATATATAATATATGTATATATATAATATATGTATATATATGTATATATATGTATATATATGTATATATATGTATATATATGTATATGCATATGTATATGGTCGAAATACACAGGAACAATCATCTCACTTTTTATCGTTTCCAACGACAGTGGGTTCTAAGTTTAAAAATGTATACATATGTATATATATGTATACATATATGTATATACATGTATATATATATGAATACACATATGTATATATATATGTATACATATATGTGTATATATATATGTATGCATATATATGTATACATATATGTATATATATATATATATATATATATATATATATATATATATAATAGTAGCATAATATAGTATGGTATAAGTATAGTGGTTCCAATGGAAATTCTAGACGAGTTCGGTCGGCGAACTCAGTCAGTAATGCATGTTCGCTTTGCGCGCGCGCGCGCGCGTGTGTGTGTGTGTGTGTGTGTGTGTGTGTGTGTGTGTGTGTGTGTGTGTGTGTGTGTGTGTGTGTGTGTGTGTGTGTGTGTGTGTGTGTGTGTGTGTGTGTGTGTGTGTGTGTGTGTGTGTGTGTGTGTGTGTGTGTGTGTGTGTGTGTGTGTGTGTGTGTGTGTGTGTGTGTGTGTGTGTGTGTGTGTTCCGGTATCATATATTCTATGCCACCTTTGGCAAGTAACACTCCTGAGACTGATTCTAGTCTCTATGATGGGGGGGTGACAGAATGAATGACGTACATCACAGAATGTCATATATGTAGATGAAAGAAGGAAGAACTAAAAGAGGAGGTCTGAGGTGAGAGAGACGAATGAGAATGAAGTAGCAAAGAGGACGAGAAGAGGTTGATTAATAGGGAGAGTTTGGTGAAGAGAAATTAGTGAAATTTTGAAGTTCAAAAAGTACACGTGAGGCTATGGAAGGGGAGGAAGGAAGTGGAATGTGAAGAGTGAAGAGGAGATTTGGGGGAAGAAGGGAAATAAACAATAAACACAAGAGGAGGGGGGGACAGGCGTGGTCATGTTGGTCGTGGTGGAATTAGTGGTGGTTGTGGTGATGTTAATGGTGATGCTGATGGTGATGGAGGTGGTGATAGTGATTGTGATGACGATGGTGATGGCGATGTTAATGACGGTGGCAGCAACAGTGGAACTGGAATCATGGTAATGATAGTACTGGTGTTGACAATGGGGGTGGTGGTAATGGTGATGACGATGATGGTGATGAAAACTAATTTGATTTTTATATTGATAATGATGATACTGATGATGGTGATGATGATGATGATGATGATGATGATGATGATGATGATGATGATGATGATGATGATGATGATGATGATGATGATGATGATGATGATGATGATGATGATGATGATGATGATGATGATGATGATGATGATGATGATGATGATGATGATGATGATGATGATGATGATGATGATGATGATGATGATGATGATAATTGTGTGGTTGTTGACCCAACTCCAATGAAAGGCCCCTGTTGTAACAACCCCACACGAATTAACCAAAACGAAGTCTGGAAAGAGTGCCACCGCAGTGTTGGAGCTTCATTTAGCTGAATAGAATCACCTGCAGGCAGCCAGAATAATCATACACGATGACACTACACTGACATACTTTGCATATACATTTCTGGCTGACATTAGCTGAATTTAATTAACCTCGGACTGCCTATCGCCGACGCTAATCGGAATAAAATCATCAAAGTATGCCACTGGGTTGAGGAGATATGTCCCTTTAGCAGGGAGGAATCGTCCTTTAACGTTTTTTTTTTTTTTTCTGGTAGCGATTATGGTCACCTGAACGGGTGACATCAAATGTGCACACACGCACACACACATACACACGCGCGCGCACAGGCGTACGTACACACACTTATGCACACATTGACATACAGTACATTGGCTCTCTTCCAAGGCTTGAAAAACAAGAAGACTCTGTGTGTGTGTGTGTGTGTGTGTGTGTGTGTGTGTGTGTGTGTGTGTGTGTGTGTGTGTGTGTGTGTGTGTGTGTGTGTGTGTGTAATTCACCATGACCTTGGATCACGTGTTGGTCTTGTGATCGACAGCTACTACCCTGTTCATGTATGACCGATCTATGCGTAATGCTGTGACCTTAAATCCAAACAGCATCTGGTGTTCCCAGGCGGTCGTCACCCATCCAAGTACTAACCAACCAACCAGACCAAACGCTGTTTAAACTCGCTGATCGGACGAGAAGTGGTGTGTTCAAGGTGCTATGGCCGGTGTGTTTGTGTGTGTGTACAGTAAGTTCAGTACGTGGTACGTGGTCAGGACTCGAACCTACACTGTTGCAATGTATGGTTCACACCATAGCCCACTGCGCCACGGAGAAACGGTGTGTGTGTGTGTGTGTGTGTGTGTGTGTGTGTGTGTGTGTGTGTGTGTGTGTGTGTGTGTGTGTGTGTGTGTGTGTGTGTGTGTGTGTGTGTGTGTGTGTGTGTGTGTGTGTGTGTGTGTGTGTGTGTGCGCGCGCGCGTGTTTGTACGGTCACAGCATTACCCATTGCTCAGGTCATATGAACTATAGTCGCCTCATCCGGGAGGGCAACACCTATCAGTCACAAGTCTAGCACGTGATCCAGGACCGTTGTGACTCACGCAGGTCGAATGGATGGCTGCATGCACGCACTCCTGCTTTTGGCTCGTTTCGTCCTCAAACAAGCAACGAGGAAGCCCAGGCGAGACACAAGCCAGACATAGCGAAAGTACGGACTGCCTACGTCACTTGATGCATTCTAGAACACACTGTGAATCATAAATCATGTGTCAGGATGGGGTAGGTTCTCAAACGTCGACACCGTCACGGCAGTAAAGGTTCACAGTTATACAGAGCACTTGTAAACATGTCAGTCGGTCATACATCACGCACACAAACACACACACACAATTGTGGGTGCCGGAAAACCTCCAACATTTTTTTTTTTTTTTTTTTTCCGTCCCTTCCACCTACTGGAGATAAAAAGGACTTTTTTCCCTCCTTATGGAAATGGACCTCTCTTCCCCTAATCCAATCTTCAAAAACTCCAAAATGAAATTTCTTAATAAGAGGCCAAAGGCTCTCTTTGATCACTCCGTTCCAACAAGACGACCCAAGAGCTTCCCTTTCCTTTCCCTTACCTACAATGACACCAAGAGGTCATAAAGATCGACAAGAGTGATCGGGAATGAACAATGGTGAGGTGAGAGAAACAGAGATACAATGTTACAACCGTCAAAGTAAACAGTCATGGATTCTCTACCTGCTTTAGCATGTGTCTCACACTTATGTATTGCTGTTCTTCAGACCCCGAGAGGAGACCACTTCTAAAGTTCTGAGGACCTTACTCACCGTGTGGTTAACGTAGCACCACACAAGCGACTTCATACGCAGGATTTCTTTATCATAAGATAAGATGCATTCTTCCGCAGCATAGTTTCTCCGGGAAGGAGTATAACGGATGTGTGTGAGATGGGACTGAGAGAGAAAACGTTTTCCTCTCCCGTGCCGCCCTCCTGCAACTTCACCTTTTTTGCTTTTATTTTTGTGATGACTGTTTTCTTCGTTTAAAGAAAATTATTTTTGTGATAGTGTTTGAAGATCAATCCGGAACTGGACAGTGAGGTCTCCCAATCTAGAATAAATCGTTGTGTTGGACGGAGAGACGATTCTGTTTTTGTTGGTATAAACAAAGGAGACGGCATCCTTTACAATATATGTATAATATATATATATATATATATATATATATATATATATATATATATATATATATACATACATACACGCACACACACACACACACACACACACACACACACACACACACACACACACACACACACACACACACACACACACACACACACACACACATATATATATATATATATATATATATATATATACATATATGTATTTGTATAAAAATATATGTATATATATACATATATATGTATATATATATAATATATATATATATATATATATATATACATATACATATATATAAGATCCACCTATGTACCAAGGAATTTTCCCCCATTGTAAAGGAGGTATCCAAGTCAAAGGGACGTACCTATTCCCACCCATTCCACTCCCATCCATCCATCCATGACCCTTTCCCCTCTCTCATCTTATCTCTTTCTGGATGACGGGCCCAGCGCCCTGGGTCATAAGCAACGTCGCAAGACACAGTACATCCATAGCAAGGCCACTTCACCTAATCGGCGAACCCCCCTTCTTCGCCCCCTCGTGCAGAAAAAGAGAAGACGGGGAGCAATCCCTTCGGGGGCAGCGTCAAAATATCATGAACATTTGATTAAGCACCATTAGCCCATTTCCTCTCTTGCTTGCTTGCAGGGCAGTAGCATCATCTGTACACACTCACGCTCCAGTCATCCCTGCCTATCTCCTGGCTTCTCCCTTCCTTGCTCAACAGACATTCCGCTCTCTCTCAACGCCCCCTTCACCCTATCTACCCATCTCATTCTCGGTCGTCCTCTCAGGTTCCCTTCCTCCACCTGTGCCTTCCACACCTCTTTTACTTATCTTTCATCCCTCATTCTTTCCATGTGTCCAAGCCGCCCCAATAATCTTTCATCAACCCTATCCACCATCTCCTTTTCTATTCCCACTCCCCTCCTCACCTCCTTGTTTCTCGCTCTATCCAACCTATCAACCCCTACCACAATTCTCATGCATTTCATCTCCAACACGTTTCAACTTTTCCTTTTTGCCTCTCTTAAATCCCAAGTCTCTGGCCCATACAATGACGTCGGCACAATCACCATTTCATGCAATCTCCTCTTCACATCCATTCCCAAATGCCGCCTATTTCTCATAATCCCCCAAGACATTTAATTGCTTCTCTCAGTCTACAATTGACCTCCACTTCCACTCCTCCCTTTCATATAACAATGAACAAATAAGAATAAATGATAGTAATAAAAGTAATGATAAAGAAAAAATACATCCCGATGAAAAAAATTAAAACCTATAATAACGAAGAAATTTCTACCAAATTGAATGTTGATTCTAATTTATATCATTTACAGGAACTTTGCCAGAGAGAAAAGGGAGCTTTTCCCTCGAATTCATCCCAAGGTTTTAACAGTAAAAACAATAATGACAATAACAATAACAGAAGTATCAAAAAGTGGAACAATACCAATAACTATAACAAAATAATAACAATAACAATAACGGCATCGACAATGAAAATAACGACAATGAATATGACAGCGACGAAAACGACGGAAGCATTAAGAAGAAAAACGAAAGGGAATAAAGAGAGGAAAAAAGAAATGATCTACAGAAACAAGCGTTGAATGATCTTGGTGTTTCCGCTGCTCCTCCTCCTGGGATTAACCAAAATAAGAGCCACCGAAGTTTCTGCAATGGTGTGGATTTCCTTTCATGAAAAGTCCCAGCTTTCATTCCATTTATTCATTTTATTTTTTACACTTGGAACAATAACATGAGGCCTTGCGCTGGAGTTATTGGTTCGGTACTAAACACAGCAGACTTTCGATGATGCGTTACAAATAGAGGAGCTGAAGGTATCGAGAAATCTAATAGAGATTTGAAGAAATTAATATGTATATATATACACACACACATACCATACGCTTTTTCCCCTTTATAAGTGAGGTAGCCAAAAAACAAAGGCACAAAAACCACTCCCACCTATTCCATCCCTATCACACTCCACTCCCCTCCACCCCCTTCCCTCCCTCCCATCTTGGCACCTCCTGGATGACGGGTCATCCCTGCACCCTGTCCACTGCCCTAGGTCAGAAGCAGTGTCGGAAGACACAGCACACCCACAGCATGGCCGATTCATTAAATAGGCGATCCCACTCTCCGTCCCCTCATGCAGAAATGGAGAAGACGGGGAGAGATCCCTTCAGGCTGCGTCAAAAAAATATCACACATACCTCCTCACCCTCCATCCCCCACCCATTCCACCTCATGGATCACAACATTATCCATATACAACAATTCTCCATTCACCTCTGTCGTCTGTCCTTCCCTGTCTTTCCTCAACAGACATTCCCCTCTTCACCAAAGCCCCTTTCACCCCATTCATTCATCTCATCCTAGGTCGCCCCCTCCTTCCAATTATGCCTTCCACACCTATTTTACTAATGTTCACTCATTCTTTCCATTTGTCCAAATACATATATAGATGTAGGGTCATATCTCTTGCTCGTTCTTGAAGTTTTCTCTCAGTTGAGTACAATAATCTGGAGTTAATCATGAATGAAATAGTTGTGACAGTGTTATCAAATTTGCGTTCTATGTTTACCTTGGGCCAGGTAATAAATTGATTATTCGACCAAATGATCAACCAACTTATCTATGATCAAGTCAACCAATCGAGTATCAGCCAGTCAGTCAATTAGTCAATCAATTAATCGACCAATCATTCAATCAACCAATCAATCTATCAATCAGTCATAAAGCACAGAGGCAGTTATACTTAGGAGTGTCTCTCCTTGGGCGGGACACAAACGACTTTCCTCTCGCGAAAGGAAGGGTGCGTGTGTGGGGCCCAAGGAACCAAACCCTTAATGAGGCGATTCGTCTCCACCTTGCGTGTTACTCTTCGCTCTCCTCTTCACAATTAGCCGAGGAAAAGAAAGGAAAATGGAAAATCCCACTAGAATGTCCGGGCCATTATTCTTCTTTTGGTGAGAGCAGAGGTCCTTTTCATTTCAGCGTTTGGGCAAAGACGCACGCAAGGACCCATCAACCAGGCTGTGGTCGTCCCTCCTCCTCCTCCTCCTCCTCCTCCTCCTCCTGCTCCTCCTCCTACTCCTCCTCCTCCTCCTCCTCCTCCTCCTGCTCCTGCTCCTCCTCTCCCTCCTCCTCCCCCTCGTCCTCCCCCTTCCCTCCATTTCCCTCCCACTGGAAATTTCGTTTAAAGTTTTTCCTTTACGTCCTTGATCCCCCCCACCCCACCTGTTCCTTTCAGAACCGTGACTTAGTCTACGAACTCTGCTCCGCCTAAAACAATTGGAGTTTGGCCTCAAGGAGGTCTTCATCGATGGAAACTCCTTTTAGGTCCGAGTTCTACCCGCCCCGCCCCCCTCATCTTCTCCACCCTGCCTCCGATCTCTCATCAACCAACACGGGTCTGGATTTCCACTGTGACGTCATTAAAATGATAAGTATATCAATCAAGGTAACAGTTACAAGATAAATGTGCTCCTAAAATCAGGTCTAAGATGACTATTTCTTTATTTCTTTATGTATCTATTTATTCATTTATCATTATTTGTTTATATATATATATATACATATATATATATATATATATATATATATATATATATATATATATATATATTTATATATATATAGATATATATATGTGTGTGTGTTCTTTTTGCCTTAGGGGATGAGTATGATATATTCAAGAACTTTATGCTGGCTACCTCCAGACGTTTTTATTCAGCCAAGAGGAACCCTCAAAACAGTGACTGAAAAAACCTGATTCAGAGTTGATGATTAAGTTTGTCTTGACAAGTGTGGTCTTGAATCAGCCTCTAATTACACGTCGAAAAATGGAGACAGAAAAGGACTCTGAAGGGAAGCTCTAACTACATAAAATCTGAAACTTTTTTGACATGTGGTCCTTCATCTTGCCAAAGAGGAAAACATCGACGACGGTTTGCGTACCAGGTACTGTAAGGTTCTCCCTCCTCTTGAGCTGACTCCGATTTATATCATGATGACGCTGATCCATGTTTGGACAAGAAACTCCAGATGTGCAAGTGTTTTAGTGCTCTTGTATGTATTTTGGATAGTGACATTACTTTTTCTAGTCGTTTTGCTCGATCAGATCAGAATTGTTAGCTATTTTCATACAGGAATAGGACAGCTGATGTCACAAAAGTTCGTTTGCCACGCCATATTCTGCGACGCGGGGAACTGGGTCCGATCCTACACATCCTGCCAGAAATCTAAAGTCCACCGACACATGGACTCTTTAACGAACCACGGAGACGTTTCGCTCACATCCACGTGGACGTAGTGGTCCCCTTTCCTCCGTTAGCTGGACACCGTTACTTCTTTACCATCACAGACCGCTCTACCAGGTGGCCTGAAGCCATCCCAGTGCCCGACCCCACTTCCAGCTCCTGCACAGCAGCCCTGCTCTCCGGATGGATTTCCAAATTGGTCATTCCAGAACACATCGCGTCCGACCGCGGCACCACCTTCACGTCGCAGTTATGGACATCCTTGGTGGTAGATCTATTGGGCACCTCAGTCCACCACACCACAGCCTACAACCCGGAGGCTAACGGCATGGTGGAGCGCTTCCATAGAACCCCCAAAGCGGCCTTGATATCACGCTGCAACAATGGGACCTGGAGCACTCAGCAACCATGGGTCCTCCTCGGCCTTCATACTAGCCCGACAGAGGGCCTCGGCGTTTCCCCGGCCGAGATGGTTTTCGGCGAACCCCTAGTGGAACCCGTAGAATTCTTCCCAGACGCCCCTACGAACAACGACATCAGCCGCCTGCGAAGTATCGTCAAAGAATTCGAGAGAGAGAGAGAGAGAGAGAGAGAGAGAGAGAGAGAGAGAGAGAGAGAGAGAGAGAGAGAGAGAGAGAGAGAGAGAGAGAGAGAGAGAGAGAGAGAGGAATGTCCTTCAGGACATATACGATCCTTGTGTGAACTGGCGACGACTTTGGAGGACCCGGTCGGTCCGTCCGAGACGCAATTGCGTGCGTCTCTTTGGGCTGGCAGCCTCCATGAAAAATCCATTATCTAAGCCCATTGCGAGATTAGCCCGACCCTTTCTGCTCAGGGTCCTCATCAGTGGGCTTCTCTTTCTCGCCGGCACGTGGGAGAGCTGCCCAACGATGCGAACCCTCGGGCACTTGACGCCCTCCTGAGGGTCGCTAGCGCTGCTGTGGCGTCGCCAGCGGGGAATCTTATCTACCCTCGCGCCGCAGTGCTCTTTGCCCTTTTTCAAAAAATCTCCCCCAAAGTCTCTGTGGCTGTAGTGAGCTCAATCGCACAACGAATAGTGAGCTCGTTTACAGCTCAGATTAACTTTGTAAATAGTAGCAGTTATTACAAATGATATACATATATATATATATATATATATATATATGTATATATATGTGTATATATATATATATATATATATATATATGTATATATATGTGTATATATATGGAGGTGAGGTGAAAAAATGAAACGTTAAGGCTAGAGTATGGAGCTTTATTCAGAACCAGACGTTTCGATCTCTTAGGCCTTCCTCAGTCCACTTAGGAAGGCCTAAGAGGTCGAAACGTCTGGTTCTGAATAAAGCTCCATACTCCAGCCTTAACGTTTCATTTTGCCATTTCACCTCCATATTTGTCTGTCTTTACACACACACACACACACACACACACACACACACACACACACACACACACACACACACACACACACACACACACACACACACACATATATATATATATATACATATATATATCCATATATATGTATGTATATATATATATATATATATATATATCCATATATATGTATGTATATATATATATATATATATATATATGCGTATATATACATATATATGTATGTATATATCGTCGGCATCCCCTCGTTTTCCGAGGATGGGAGGACCCTCGTTTCCTTCTCCTCAGGATGTTCCTCCGTGTCGATGTCTAATATGGCTGAGCAACCCCAGTCGGTGCCGGAAAAGCCGCGGGCATGAATCGCAGGGGAGGGTCGGTGAAGGGTGGGGCTGCGTCGCCTTCGCTTTCCTCTCCTTGCGTCGTTGTTTATCCCGTTCTCTCCGTTGAGTTTCGAAGCCCTCCACGACACTCTTGACCGCTTGTCTCCACACCAACCAGTCCTGAGCCATGTCTTCCCAATCAGTTGGGGGGGGATGCCAGCTTGTGTCAAAGAGAGCTTGAGTTGGTCCTTGTAACGGCGCTTAGGGGCTCCACGTGGTCTTTTGCCATGGGCCAGTTCTCCGTAGGGAATGATTTTAGGAAGGCGAGAGGGTTCCATCCGAGCGATGTGTCCCACCCAGCGAAGGCGGTGCTGGAGGATAGTGGCCTCAACACTGGGGAGGGCCGCACGAGAGAGGACCTCGTTGTTGGTGATACAATCCTTCCAGTGGATGTGGAGGATCTGCCGGAGCTTGGACTGTTGGAAACTCTCGAGGCGTTTAATGTCGCGTTTGTAGAGGGTCCAGGTTTCGCACGCGTATAGCAGGGTAGAGAGAACCACGGCTCGGAACACCATGATTTTAGTGTGCATGGTGAGCCCGTGGTTGGTGAAGACGCAATGGGCGATACGTCCATAGGCAGAGTGGCCTGCCTTGATCCGGTTTTCAATGTCTTTCTCACATGTGACCGTTCTTGAGAGGATGCTCCCTAGGTAGGTAAAGTTGTCCACGCTCTCAACTGGGTGGTCGCCGATTTGTGCGTTGGCTATCTGTGTGGCCTGGTTGGGAGGTAGTTGAGACAGGAGCTTTGTCTTCTCTGTATTGACCTGCATCCCGAAGCGCTGGTAGGCGTCTACGTAGAGGTCTGTTGTCTGCTGTAGATGTTCCGGGGACCGATTTAAGGTGGCATTGTCGTCCGCGTATTGCAGCTCCCTGGCACTTATGATGGACGTCTTGGTGGTCGAGCGTAGTATGGAGAGCTTGAAGAGCCCCCGTCCAGGCGGTAGCGGACGTCAACTGCTGGTGCATCTTGGGGGATCTCATTTATCATGGCGGCGGTGTATAGGGAGAACAGCGTTGGGGCCAGGACGCAGCC
>NC_134788.1:17465453-17470453 GCF_046742065.1 Oratosquilla oratoria | reverse complement strand
GTACAGACAACATGGATTTAAATATAGGCCGCTTGCTAACGCTGAAAGGATCTTTTCACCCTGAGTGGTTGGACGGTCTTTGCTTGGTCCGGTGTTCTCACAGCAGCCTTGCGGTCTATTAAGTCCTTAGATACAGTATCAAAGTCTTGATTGGAGTAACCATTATTCACAAGCATCTGGCGCAGGTAAGTAAGCTCTGAACGGAGCATGTGCCAAGAGGAACAAATGGAAATTGCCCGCCGGACATATGACCTAATGATGCCTTTTTTATAATTAAGAGAACATTCACCAACACCATTCATGCATTTACCGCTATCAGTGGGCTTGCGATACACCATAGTTTCAAAGTTATCAGATGTCGCATCCACCAAAACATCAAGGAAAGGGATATTATTGTTAACATTGAGCTCTGTTGAAAATTGTAACCCAGATATGGCTTGAATATTAGATCTGAGCTGTTCAAGCATATGTACGTCAGAAAAAGAAAGATGTCATCAACATACCTATGATGTAAATGCGGTTTCGTGGTTAGGGAATGTAAGGCTTCATTTTCTTCATATGACATCAAAACTTGAGCATAACGGACTCCCAAAGGAGAGCCCATGGCGACCCTATCTATCTGGACAAAAAGTTTACCTTGAGGGCATTTGAAAGGCTGAATGGGACTATTGGGCGCAGACGTCTGGGCACGGCCGTTTGGCCGCCAGTTGACAGTTGGGCGCGGCCGTTTCGGCGCCAGCTGATTTGGCACTAGCTAAAGTTTATATATTCAAATCTTTTTATAAATTGGAATGGCATAAATATATAAATTCATAATCATTCAACGCTAGAACTTAAAAACAAGTTTTAACATTTTTATTGAAAAAATAAAAAGAGGCTCATACATACATATACCAAGGCTCTTTTCCCCCTTACTAGGGAGGTAGCCAAAAAGGACAAGGCATAAAATCATTCCCACCCTTTCCATCCCCGAAAACACTCCACGCACCTCCACCCTCCCTAAATATATAAATTCATAATCATTCAACGCTAGAACTTAAAAACAAGTTTTAACATTTTTATTGAAAAAATAAAAAGAGGCTCATAGAAATAGAAAACATGCACTATTTAGTTCATTTGATAATTATGATCAAGGCTTCTCAAGTACTTGAAAGCATCCATGTTTTCAAATCTAAGAACAGTTTCATGTATTCTTCTGTCTGCATCTCTATTTTTTTTAGTTTCTGTGGTGGTTCATGACCGGCTAGTAACTAACATGCATCTCTACCTTTCTGTACTTTACGCAGGCCATCAGTTAATTTCCCTATGGTGGGATGTTGCATGCCAAGTTCGTATTTAAGTCGACGGTGGGCTGCCTCAGCATCATTAATAGTTAGTGCGGTCTTCCACACTTAACGTTCTCTGATAAAGGTTCCAAATTTCAGGGCAAAATAGAGGAGCTTGTCTCCCATTTCCTCGTCTGTTCTGACGACCAACATATGTATCTTCAAACTAGTTGAGTAAATCTTAAAGGTCAGATATCAACAGATATACCATTCGCTAAAAATCATCGTATTGCTCGAAAAAGTGCTTTTTAAAAGCATACATATAAAAAAAATTCCTGTTACAGAAGAATTTATTCAGAAAATTCACTTTTAATTGCGCCTCACATACCACTTTTCCGAAGCTAGATGTTCTAGTCGATTAGTAATTAGTACCAGTAATCGCCGCTAGGTGAACCGGCGATGACGTCACAGTTGCCAAACAATCGGACAAAGAAACACACGCTGTAGTTCAGCTCAGTCATTCCAATCGAGTTATTCATCTTCATGTTCGTTTTTAATCCAAATTTGTTCGCAAAAATGGCCCATTGTGCATTCCAATTCGGAAGGATAGTATGTATGGTGGAAGAGGAAGAGGAGTTTGATATCGCCGAACATCGCATTGTAAAGCCTTGCCAGTTCGAACTGATAATAGGACAGCCCGTTTCTTCGTCGGAATACAGTGCAAGTGAAGATGAAGAAAGTGGTGAAGGAAGAAGGGGAAAGCGATTTGTCAGATTCAGAACCCGAGACCACGGGGGAGGAGACGGAATTCGACGGCGACGTTGATTTAGACGGTGCCGAGAATCAAGATGGGCCTACCACCCCTCCTAGACGCAAACGCTAAATATCTTGACCACTCTCATAGGATTGGGAATGCCAACTGGTATGAAATTCAGTGCATTATTCCTACCTTATTTAGGCTATCATTGCAAGCATGGGATAGGGTCCTTTGTTTTTATGTCGACGATCATTTGTCAGTCTCTAAAATTCCAAGCATGGGGGGAAAATTAAATGATATGAATTGCCTTGTGGCCATTTCTTCCTGCAAGATCGAGATTATTCATTTAAAGTACTGGAATGAATGAATGAATACATGTAAATAAAATGAAGCCAAATAATCTTTTAATAAGTACAGTACTGTCAACTGTGTATTTTCTATTTTACTAAACACAGTAAAGTGCATCAAAATAAAAATATGTACAAGGAAAAACATCATAAAATGACTATCAATATTTATGCAGTTGTTTCTTTCAGGCTATACAGATATATTGCTTACCGGCACTTCACCAGATGGATTTACCACATCCTTGGTAAAAAAAAAAAAAAAAAACAGAAAAGTTTTGCCATCTTGTGCAGTCTCACGAATTCGTGCACAGTGGGAAAGTGAGGACTATACATACTGTGGTTTCAAATATCCCCAAGTTTGATGTGAACGCAATGACATGTGATATAAATATCAGGAAGCAATGTGGACTTATGAAATCACTGTTAGTTTGATTACAAAGTCATGTACCATGTACTAGTCTGTTGACTCTTTATCATGTTTATGTGATGGCAATACTGCTGCTGTACACGACCTAGTCAGTGCTTCAATGATTAAACCGTGTTCGCGATTGTCTTTCAGACACTACATCTGATTTAGTGTGTCTTTTGTAGGCGCCAGGAATTTTTAGTTGGGGAGGCTAAGGGGGGGCTGAGCAAATTTTTGGGGGGCTAATAGTAATATGATAATACACATATATTATCCTCATTTCAGAAGGGGAGGGGGTTAATGGTAGGGCTAGCACTGATGGCTGACAAATCTTTAGCCCTGGCAATTAAAAATTCCACTTGATAAAATTATTTCAATGAGTGTTTTAGATGTTCAATTTGCTCATTTCAGTTGGGGGGGGGCTAATGGGGGGGGGGCTGGCCACTTTTTTGGGGGGCTAAAGCCACTGCTCCGGTCCATGGCTTCAGGGCCAGTTTAATTCACTGGGCCTATATAGGCCATCCTGTATGTCCATGGAATTTATAACAAGCCCTCTCTGGCATAGGCCTAAGCCTAACGCATGCACATGATGCATGGAGTTAGAAAAAGTAAACTGCCTACGGTACCTCAAGCTTCCGGTGTTTATCAAACGCTGACCTACTTTTCTTTTTTGGTTTCGGCGTGGAATGCTTTGTAGTAGCTGCAAAAATTGAGGGCACGACATCAGGTTTTAGATGTCTCCTGGTCTTCTCCATAAATCCAATCGATAACGCTAGATTCATTTCGAAGCATTCTTCTTCGAAGTGGTCAGAGCAAAGTTCTGAAAACTTCGAAGGCTCCCACAGTTTGCCCGGTCTTTTGCCTTTCTATCCAATCCGATCGTCGGGCTGGCTCCGTAGGAAATTGAAAGAAACTCCTCCCACTTCCACTACCATTGTTGCAGCCTGCGGCAACGCAGTACACCATTATTATCACAATTTTGTGACAATAAAATAAAAAAGAATTGAGACACTTAAGAGACGACACACGACTCACAATGCAAAAGCGATACGATGCACTCTCAGAATAACAATATTGTTTGGCAACTGTGACGTCACGAACGCGGAATTCCCCGAACGTTCCCGAAGCGCACGGGCGGGTTGTTTCGAATAGCAGACGACGCAATGAGATGAAGACAAACAACTGTTTTTGCCAAATTTGATAAGATGTAGATGGTGGAATTATATAGAATACTATCAGTATGCTTTTTTATGTACATTAAACTATAAATACAAAAAGTTACGGAAGTCTTGATATCTGACCTTTAAAGTACTTGCAGCAGTTCGGCCCGTAGAGTGTCCAGATATTCATCGATCTTGTTCGAAGGCATAAAGGCAATGGCAATAATCATTTTAGCTTTTAACGCAAATTCTGGATCAGTGTTATACAAACTAGTGAACCCCAGTCTAGCTAGATGCCTTTGCATATTTTGAGCTAAATGAAAAGAAAACATCCTTTTATTTGAACATCAGGGAACGTTTCCTTCATAGCACTGTGTGCAGCTTGTTCAAAATCGCAAACGATTGAACTGGGTTTCAAGTTGGGTTCTATTTCTTTCAATAACTTGAACATTTTCACGTACGTGGTGTGTTGCTTGAGCAACAAATGCAAATTTTCATAAATATTTGTTACAATTACCATTAATATTACAGACACAATACAGGCGAAAAGCAAACTCCTTGCAAAGATGGAAGGGAGATTCGAGCATTATTTTTCCCACGGGACAAATCATAGACGTCATGAATAGACATTCTTCCAAGACGCGTCAAGGCATGCCTTTGGCGCTCATGGGCCCCCAAGTTACGGCGCTTATAAAGACGCATGGAGTGTTCCCGTGGGGCCAGGAATGGGATCCAACCCCAAGGAAAGGGATCCGATGCCAAGGAAGGGGATCCAATGCTTTTCCGAAAGCCTTTGGTCATTTGTCTTGGGTAAACTGCAACAAGCAACTCAAAGGGATCCAATACTCCATGTTTATGGTGGTGTTTGTATGACCAGATATTTTTGCTTTGAAAAATTTGTCATTCAATCATTTGAACCATTTCAGTAAGAGCATATCAATTATCCATTGTGATAAACAGAGTATTCGTTCAGACAAATCCGGATAAGTTCTCTGAAAACTAACTGTTATATAAACCCCATTGATGAAAACAGTATTGTTTGTAAAATACCTTGTACAAGCTACC
>NC_134788.1:17452953-17460453 GCF_046742065.1 Oratosquilla oratoria | reverse complement strand
ACTTTGATTGTTCTTATTAAATTATAAGTTTCTCCAAAAATCTTATTTATATGTTTCTCAGGTGACATATTATTCATAACAATGACTCCCAGGTCCTTCTCATTTTCTACTTTTTTTATTCCTTCTTCTCCCAAATTATATGATCCTGTTATTCTGTTTTTGCTTTTTCCAAATTCCATTATACTACACTTTTTTGTATTGAACTCCATCTCCCACTTCCTACTCCATTCCTGTACTTTATTTAGATCTCTCTGTAGTGATTCACAATCTTCTTCAGTTTTCACTCTTTTCAGTAGTTTTGCATCATCTGCAAAGAAGCTCATATAGCTTTCAATTCCTTCATCCATATCATTAATATATATAGCAAACATTATTGGGGCCAGAACTGTTCCCTGCGGGACACCGCTTATTACTTCATTCCATTTTGAGTGCTGGTCTCTTATCACTACTCTCATTTTTCTTTCTTGCAAAAAGTCTTCCATCCATTTTAGCAATTTACCTTGTATTCCTCCTTCATATTCTAATTTCTTAAGCAACTTCTTATGTGGTACTTTGTCAAAAGCTTTTTTTAGGTCTAGAAATGCACAATCAGCCCATCCATCTCTTTCTTGTATTATATCTATTAGCCTTGAATAGAAACATATTAAATTGGTGACGCATGATCGTCCTTGTCTGAATCCAAATTGCCTTGGATTTAGTACGTTGTTTTTTTCCAAGTATTTTACCCATCTACTTTTGATAATTCTTTCACAAATTTTTGCTATTGTACTTGTTAGAGAGACTGGTCTATAGTTGGTAGGTTCTTCTTTATTTCCTCCTTTATATATAGGTACTATATTTGCTTTTTTCCAATCTTCTGGAACTTTTCCTTCTTTTAAGGAACTGCTTATTATGCTATGTATTTTGTCTGCCAGTTCATTCCTGCATTCTTTCAGAATCCAGTTTGCTATTTCATCTGGCCCATGCGATTTTCTGACATCAAAATTACCCAAGTGTGTCAATATTTCATTCTTTGTTACTTCTATTTCTTCCATAGGGGGGACTTTTTCTTTCCACTCAATCTCTTCAGGTTGTATATTTTCCCTTGTAAACACTGATTTAAAATGTTTGTTCATAATTTCTGCCATTTCCATTTCCTCAGTGTATTCAACTTCTCCTTGTCTTAATTTCTCCAAGTCTTGTTTGTTTTTCAGTTTATTGTTTACAAATCTGTAGAATAGTTTTGGTTGATCTTTACACTTTTCTATAACATCTTTTTCATATTTTCTTTTTTCCTCTCTGCACTTTTGTACATATTCATTTCTATAACAGGTATATATTTTCCATTTTTCAGGTCTTCTGTCTTTTTTCCATCTGGTCCAGGCTTTGTCTCTTTTGTCTTTTAACTCCCTACAACTTTTGTTGTACCAGCATTTTACATATTCTTTTTCTTGTTTTTGTCTTGGGACATACTTTTCCACTCCTTTTTTGTAAATTTTTGTCAAAATATTCCATTTCTCTTCCACTGATGTTTCTTCTTTGTATATTTCTTCCCAGTTTTCTTGTTGAAAGAATTCTCTTATTTGATCAAAGTTTGTTTTTTCATACATCATTCTTCCTTTTCTATATTGTTCATTTCTTTTGATATATTTTTCTTCATTAAGTTCCAGTTCAATCAATATGTGGTCACTTTTACCTATTGGTGTTTTATATTCAATCTTGTCCACTATTCTAGGTTCAGATGTAATTATTAAGTCTAGCCTCGATGGTTCTTCTTCATTTCTATACCTAGTGTTCTCTTGTATCCATTGTGTCATTGAATGGTCAGTAATCATCTCAAGTAGAGCATTTCCCCATGAGTCATCACCACTCTTTACTGTCATTTCTTCCCAGCAGATTTCTTTGCAATTAAAGTCGCCCATCATAACTATTCTTCCTCCGTCTTCCATTATTTTAGTTAATGCTATCTTTGTGTCCTCTAACATACTTTTATGTTCACTCTCCTCCCATGAGGCTGTTTTCGGAGGCACATAATTGATCACAAATTTTCTGCTCTTCTTATCTCGGTCTTCCACTTCTATCATAATCATCTCTACTGTATTCTTTCCATATATGACACCTTTCACGTTTATATCCTTCTTAGTCAGGAACATAACTCCACCCCCTTGTTTTTTCTCTCTGTTTCTAATCCAACAATTGTATGCATCATGTCCTACACTGTTGGGTGGTAGTGGGCCTTTTAATTTTGTTTCTACAATTCCCATTATGTCCGGTTCTTTTTCTTTCAAATAATCATTCAGTTCATTCAATCCTGTTATCAATCCATCTATATTTGTGTAAGACACTCTTAGTTTTCTGCCACTTCCATTGTGTTCTCTGTTTCCCTTATGTTTTTCTTTAGTATGTCGAACTGCTTTATTTTCATGTTCACTACTCTCCAATAGAATCTCTCTTTCTCTGACTCCGTTCTTTCCTCGTTTTTTGCCTTAGCTTCAATTCTTTTCTTCTTTTCTGCCTCTCTTTCCTCCTTATTCATTTCTCTTTTTATCCATACCTTTTTATATTGATCATTTGTTGCTAGTTTCCCTGTCTTGGATAGAATTTTCTCTGCCGTTGTTTGTGGCCTGAATTTAATCTTAATTGGTCTGGTCTTATCTGTACTATATTTTCCGAGTCTGAATTTTTCCTTAATTTCCTTTATAATTTCTGGTTCATCTTCCTGGACTAATTTTAATAAACTGCTTACTCTTTCATTTTCCTCCTTGATTCTTGCGGTTCTATCTGGGTTATGTTTCTCTTCCATTCCTAATATAATTATACATTTCTTTTTGTCAGCTAATTCTCTTACTATATTCTCCTTCTGTCTCATCACTTTAATAAGTGAGTCTTCATTATGTTCTTTCAATTGCTGTTTGACTATGTCAGTGAATGAAACCTTATTCCCTTCTTGGATTGTTCTCCAATTTTTAGCTTCTTTAGCTATTTTCTCTCTGTTTTCATTACTATTCTTCTTCAATTTCTCATTCTCCTCCTTTACATTTCCTAACTGTCTTTTTAGGTCCTCTATTTCTTCAGTTAAGTTTCTGTTAGCCTTCTCTAGTTGTTCCAACCTATCAATTCACTGGAAAATGGTGTCAACATTACCTAACTTACGTTCCAAGTCCTCGATCACCTTATCAACTCTCTCCTCTAGTCTTATCAGTCGGGGGGGGGGGTTGTGTCCCCCCCACCCTCTTTAAATCCCTGGAACATATTCTCGTCACTTTCTACTGTATTGCTCCTCTCTATACTTCTAATCTTTACATTTTTATTAGACCTTTTCATCCTCACTCAGTCTTTTGTTTACCTTTCGCTTGTCTGGCTGGGCCAAGTGTACTCCCTCCTCATTTCCTTCCATTTCCCTCAGTAATCCCTCCCCTTTTCCTCTTTCCCTACTTTCCCACTACTCCACGAGCAATTTCCCCCCACCCTGTAAAAACACTAGGCACTTCTCTTTGCGTTGGGATCCACAGACTTCAGTTTTCTTCAGAACGTCATCCAAGCCGTCCATTCGCTGAAGTGTGTGTGTGTGTGTGTGTGTGTGTGTGTTTGTGTGTGTGTGTGTGTGTGTATGTGTGTGTGTGTGTATGGGTGTTTGTGTGTGTGTGTGTGTGTGTGTGTGTGTGTGTGTGTGTGTGTGTGTGTGTGTGTGTGTGTGCGTGTGTGCGTGTGTGGTTGTTGGTGTGTGTGTGTGTGTGTGTGTGTGTGTGTGTGTGTGTGTGTGTGTGTGTGTGTGTGTGTGTGTGTGTGTGTGTGTGCATTTGTATATGTGGATGTGTTCTGGGAACTCATTCTGCAGTCACATCTACAATGACTAAAAAAAGTACCTGAGTAAAACGTGTGCGCGTGCTACTACTACTGGTAGTACTACTACTACTACTACCACTACTACTTTTACTGATACTGTTACTACCAATACTGTTACTTTTATTATTTTTACTAGTAAAACTACTACTACTATTAATACTACTAATACTAATTTTACCACCACCACTACTACTACTACTACTACTACTACTACTACTACTACTACTACTACTACTACTACTACTACTACTACTACTACTACTACTGCTGCTGCTGCTGCTGCTACTGCTACTACTTTTTTATTTTCAATGACATAAATACGACCTCCATCCTATTGGAACTGTCTTCCACAGACACAGTTCATTGGCCCCTCTCCCGTCAATGACTGTGGTCGACGACCCTTTCATTTGTTTATTTATTTATTTATTTTTAATAATGCCTAGTACAAAAGTTCATTTATCCTACTGTCAACCACCGTCTGCTCAAAATCCAGGTTTTGTATATGTGTTGATTTGGGCGGTGGGGACCTGGTACCTCTCAGGCACAAGAGGGCTGATCTTAGGAGTGAGAATGATAGTCTATATCTCATCCATGAAACAACGCTGCTTTTTGGTTGTTGTTTCTTTTCAGCCATTACCTCAGCCAGCCGAGCGTAGAATGCCT
Organism: Oratosquilla oratoria; assembly: GCF_046742065.1. Classification (NCBI taxonomy): domain Eukaryota; kingdom Metazoa; phylum Arthropoda; class Malacostraca; order Stomatopoda; family Squillidae; genus Oratosquilla; species Oratosquilla oratoria. The sequence continues at coordinate 17,455,965 of NC_134788.1, read as the reverse complement.
TTGCTCTAGGACCCATCCCACCTGAAGTCGTAAAGGTTATAGGAGTGAATGAGCCCTGGTCTAAATTCTGTATGCGCTCCTCGTACATCCTGATCTTCTCATGCTCGTTCCGAGCCTCAATAGTTAGGTTGCTGTAACAGGGGGCCATCGGATCAAATATTCGCATGTCAAAGAAAGCCAATTGTCCCCGTGTCCAGAAACCTCTTGCCCTGACATCCACTCTTGCTTCATCTGTGTTGGCGTGCGGTATCTGAAGTTCTCCCCTCCTAGTGGGAGTAATGTTGGTTCGATAGTCACATCCTTGCACACCTCCTGAAGCATTTGGGCAGTGAGATCTCTTACCTCATCGTGTCGCATGCAAATGAATCCACCTTGCTTGCATATCATTGCATGGTCTGGAGTAAATTGTACACCACAGGAGCATCTGTGAGGCAGTCTTTCCAATGGCTATCCATATCTCAGGGCAATGGCATCCGTGAATTTTCTTTTGTTTAGGGTGAATCCCTTTGCCCTGATTGGTAGTGCTGTCAGCCAATTGGACGCCCCAACTTCCTGCGCCATTGTTATCTTTCTTTTTATATAATTCGATAGCCGAGCTAGAAGTGCTTGAAGTTCCTCCTTCTGCCTCTCCTCCCTTCCCTTTGAAATGTTTCTTCTAATTTCCCTAACCTCCTCCATGATAGTCTCCTTCCGTTGATCTTGTGACACGATGTTGTTTGTCAATGAGGACGTGAGTTTCATGGAGTTTCGGTGTTCTGTGTCGGCAAGGTTTAGCGGGGGTGGAGATACCTAGCCCTCCCAATCTAGGTGGAAGTTCCATAAGTTTTCTTTCCTCTTCGTTTATTGTCCGTCCGTTGGTGATGGCCGGTATTAGCTCGTTTCTGATGGTTTCTTCAAGGGGTCTTAGTAGGTCGGTGATGTTCGGTACCGTCCTTAATATGTAGTTCTACTTATGTTTCACACCATATATGAATGCGGCATATGCCGCCTGCGGTTCGGTCTTTGCCAAGTTGGCTAGAATCCTAACTTCCGCCACCCACTACTACTACTACTACTACTACTACTACTACTACTACTACTACTACTACTACTACTACTACTACTACTATTCCTCCTCGTGCTACTGTAGACGTTGATTTTCATGTTCCACCTTCACCTCCTCGTAATTCTCGCTATTTTCCTTTTTTCCTTTTCCTCTTCTTCCTTATTTTCCTTCTCTTCCTCCTCCTTTTGGTGCTCCTCATTTTCATCTCTCTCCATCTTTCCTTTCCTTTTGTTATTTCTCTTCCGTTTTTCTTAATAATTCTTGTTTCACTTTGCTGCCTCGTGCTTCTCTGCCTATTTTGTTTTCCGTTATAAAATCTAGTTCACTTTCTCTATATATGTCTATTATTTTGATCTCTGTCCCTTTCTCTTCTAGTCTTTCCCATCGTTATTTTCATATGTTTTTGTTTTTTCTGCCTTCTTTCTCGTTCTTTTTTTTTCCTTCATGTCTTTCTACTCCCTCGCCGATTATCATTTGCATTCAGTCAATCTTTCTGTTTGCATACCTCATCCGCTTTCGAGCATCTGTTTTCTCTCCTTTTATCTTTATTTGTCCCACTTCTGATGTATTTGTCTTTCTCTAACCATTAACTCGTACGTGGCAATAGCTTTTATTTCTGTCTTCTCTATCACAAGAGGACTATTCAACTGAGAGATTCTTGTCGTTTGTGAGTTAGAAGAAATTTCGAGTAATCACGATGACTGATGGTCAGAACACATATTTCATTAAAGTCGTTGCTTAACATTGGGACTCTATTGCGGTTCGTAGTCAAAGAGGGTCGGGTTTGATCCTGAAGACATCTGGTAACCGCCATTTGCCCGATATGACCGAGTGCATAGAACAAGGGTGACTGTTTAAGCCATAAACTACTTCTCTTCGGTGTTATTTTCTTTAGCCTAATGAAATAAGCTATTAGCTCATTTCTGATGGTTTCTTCAAGGGGTCTTAGTAGGTCGGTGATGTTCGGTACCGTCCTTAATATGTAGTTCCACTTATGTTTCACACCATATATGAATGCGGCATATGCCGCCTGCGGTTCGGTCTTTGCAAAGTTGGCTAGAATCCTAACTTCCGCCACCCATTCGTTAACTTTCTTTTCAACATATTGCTTTTTAAAGGATTCTGAGCCGATCATTGCACCGAGATGTCTTTCCCCCTCCTTTGTTACCTTCACTTCACTGTTCTCAAAGAGGATTCTGGCATTGTTAAAGTACTCTGGCTTCACTATGAGGACAGATTTCTTTGCATTCGGAATGTAACCTAAGCCCGGGCCGTGTGCCAACACCAGATCCCACCACTTTTTTAGGTCAGCTACTTTTCCTGCGCCCGTGAGATCATCTGCGTATGCTACCTGTTTGACCCCGGTGTCCTCATATTGTATCTTCTGCTGCAGGTGCATAAGACCGAGCGCATACATTGCCATGGCCACCGGGTCTCCCTGAGTGGTGCCTTCCGCTGATTTGATGATCTCCACTTTCGATTCTTTCTTCTCCGCCCTGCTGGTGACAAATAGGTTTGCAGGTTCTCTGTATGTGTTCTCCACATACTTGGCCAATACTGGGCATTTAATTTTGATGTGTATGGTAGCCTCTCTATTTAAGTTGTTGAATGCGTTTGATGCATCGACTAATAGGACTGCTTCGCAGTCTGGTTCCTCGAATATTTTTCTCATGGCGTGGACTGCAGCCTCGGAACCCGCCTGTTGCCCTGCGCACACCTGCAGGTTGCCAGCCGCTTCTCGCACCTCATCCTTCGCGACTTCCATAATTGCTTTTCTTATTATTCTTCTTAGCACCTCGCCTATACCAATCGGGCGACAGCCAGGTTTCTTATCTAGCGGGATAAGTCTACACGCTGTGTATGCCTCCAGGTGCTGACAGTCTTCAGACGCCAGTTTCTTCGCCAAACCAGCGATGGCCTCCTGCAGTCCCACCGCTGCCGTTCCAAATAGGCTGGTGCTAAGGAGA
>NC_134788.1:17430453-17447953 GCF_046742065.1 Oratosquilla oratoria | reverse complement strand
CTGAAGCATTTGGGTAGTGAGATCTCTTACCTCATCATGTCGCATGCAAATGAATCCACCCTGCTTGCACATCATCGCATGGTCTGGAGTAAACTGGACACCACAAGAGCATCTGTTAAGCAGCCCTCCCAATGGCCATCCATACCTCAGGGCAATGATATCCGTGATTTCTCTTTTGTTTAAGGTGAATCCCTTTGCCCTGATTGGTAGTACTGTCAGCCAATTGGACGCCCCAACTTCCCGCGCCATTGTTATCTATCTGTTTATACAATTCGATGGCCGAGCTAGAAGTGCTCGAAGTTCCTCTTTCTACCTCTCCTCCCTTCCCTGTGAAATGTTTGCATCGACTACTACTACTACTACTACTACTACTACTACTACTACTACTACTACTACTACTACTACTACTACTACTACTACTACTACTACTACTACTACTACTACTACTACTACTACTACTACTACTACTACTACTGGTACTACTATTACTACTACCACTACTGCTACTACGACTACTTCTATTAGTACAACTACTACTACTAAGGGTTGATGGAGTTACAATAGGGAAATATTCAAAACATATTTGGAAGAGGTGTGTGGTGGGAACTGAGGTTTTATGGTACCTGGCTTTAGCCTTGCTGAGGGCTTGATCCAGGAAACAGGACGGGTATGTCAACTTCGAAAGTTGATTTTCGATGAGGTCAATCTCCTGGTCCAGGAATCTAAGACTAAAAATCCTAAAAGCTCTCAGAAAAAGGCCGGAGGCAACACTCTTCTTGCCTTTGTCGGGATGGTTACTGAAAAAGTGGAGATAACTACATATCACCTGTGGAAGGACGGTGGGAGGGGCAAAGCTAACCAGTGGTATTGCCGCCCTGCTGACAGTGTCTGCCTCGCACACCAATGATATGCCGTGGAAGAAAGCGTGACGTCACAACCCGGAGCAGTGGCAGCTATTGCGGCTGCGACCGTCCACGGCGGCTGGAAGAACAGGTTGGTTTGTTGGGTGGGACGGGTGCATACACCATTATAACAGCCACCCCTGTTATCATGGTGTATGCAGGCGAGTCAACGTATTTGCCCTACAGTTGCATGTATTAAAACACTAACAAACCATCCGTGAACCCGTCATCCTGGTTGTGTGTGTGTGTGTTTGTGTATAAGTGCGTATATGATTCACATTGGTCTTTGGATCACGGGTTGGACTCGAGATCGACAGCTACTTCCCTCCCGGAAGAGAGCTCAGAGCTCGTATGACTGATCTATGGGTAATGCTAAGACCTTACACGCACACACACACCCAGCTCCCCGCCCACGAGAGTTGGAGTAACAACTCGAAGCGCAGTGATGCTGAAGTTATTTCAGCCCTGGGTAGGATTCGAACCCAGACCGCCGTAATGGCAGTCTGGGACTCGACCAATTGCGCCACCGCCACCGAGTGTGAGTGTGTGTGTGTGTGTGTGTGTGTGTGTGTGTGTGTGTGTGTGTGTGTGTGTGTGTGTGTGTGTGTGTGTGTGTGTGTTTCTGCTTGTATGTGTGTATTCACCTTGGTCTTTTGGATCACGTGTTGGACTAGTGATCGACAGCTATTTCCCTTCCGGAAGAGAGCTCAGAGCTCGTATGACAGATCTATGGGTAATGCTATGACCTTGCACACACACGCACCCAACTACCCGCCCACGAGAGTCGGAGTAACGACCCGAAGCGCAGCGATACCGAAATAATTTCGGCCCTGGGCAGGATTCGAACCAGGTGCTGACGCACCTCCATGCTGACAGTCCAGTACTCTATCAACCGCGCCACCGAGTCGTGTGCGTGCGTGTGAGTGAGTGAGTGAGTGTGTGTGTGTGTGTGTGTGTGTGTGTGTGTGTGTGTGTGTGTGTGTGTGTGTGTGTGTGTGTGTGTGTGTGTGTGTGTGTGTGTGTGTGTGTGTGTGTGTGTGTGTGTGTGTGTGTGTGTGTGTGTGTGTGTGTGTGTGTGTGTGTGTGTGTGTGTGTGTGTGTGTGTGCGTCCCTATGGTGAATTATATACCCTTCATTGCTTTTTGACCGAGGAGGAAGACATGGTTGACCCCCACTGCTGCTTGGCCGAAGAGTGCGATTCGTCGTCAGTTTGAGGGTAAAAAAAAAGAAAGAAAGACAAGCTGACCTGCACAAACATCACTTGGACTTCGAAGGAAATTGCGGTAATCATAACCTCGAAAAGATGGGATGAATAAAAATTGTGGTTTTCATATCAATGGCAGTTTCTTTCTTCGAGGCAAATACTCCTCTGAGGTCACTGTGTCTTATCTATCTAACTGTCTACTAATTTACAAGAGTACAATCTCTCATTAAATTTGCATGGTACAACTAATTTGATTGTATATTTGTATGAATTGCATGTTTTGACATTTTGTTATCGATTCATTTTTATGACAAAGTAAAGCGCCATTTTAGACCCAGGAGAGGATGAAACAATTTATTAACTTTTCTTATATATATATATATATATATATGTATATGTATATATATATATATATATATATATATGTATATACATATATATATGTATGTATGTATATATATACATATATATATATATTGTATGTATAGAAATATGTATATATATGTATATATATGTGTATATAAATATATGTGTATGTATATATATGTATATATGTAAATATTTATATATATACATATACATATATATATATACATATATATGTAGATATATACATATATAGGTATGTATATACATATGTGTATATATACTTATATATATGTATATATATATACATATGTATCTATATATACACCTACACATATATATGTATATATGTATATATATGTTTATATATATATATGTATATATATGTAAATATATATGTATATATTTGTAAATATATATGTATATATATATTATATATATATATATGTATATATATATATATATATATATATATATATATATATATATACATATATGGCTCCCTCGTCCTATTTTGTAACCAATCTGTGAAAGCTCGCTTCTCCTCTTCTACAACCTTCTTTGTTTCCTCATCCCACCATTCACTACCCTTTCTTCTATTTCCTCCTGTCCTTCTTGTTACACACACTATCCTTGCCCATTTTGTGACTCCCTCCTTGAACCATCCCCATTCCTCCTCCACACCTACCTCTACTCTATCCTTTACTCCCTCCCACTCCTCCTTCAACTTCTTTTCGTACTCCTTCTCCTTTTTCTTTTCATTCAAAGAGTTCACTCTAAGAACCCCTCTACCTTTTGTCCCTTTCCTCTTTCTCCATCTATCCTCCACTCTCAACTTACCTTCTACCAAAAAATGATCTGATATTCCCCCACCCTCTTCCCTTAGGACATGTACATCCTTAACTCTTCCTGTCATAATCCTACTTACCACTACATAATCCATTAACGCTCTATCTACCACCCTTCCCTCCACCACCCTCTCCCACGTGTACTTATGCTTGACTTTTCTACAAAGAAAAGAAAAGAGAAATAAAGCACAAGGTAAAGTAGGCAAAGAGTAGAGCAGATGTGAAATGGGGTATGAGTATGATAGAAATTTTTGAAAGTAATAAAAAGATGTTTGGGAAAGAAATTAAGAGAGGAAGAGGAGGCGAATCAAGTAGAGAAGAAAAGGTAAAAGGTGCAGATGGAGAGATGATAATGGAAGAGAAGGCAGTAGGGGGAAGATGGGCAGAATATTTTGGGGAGTTGCTAAATGTGAAGGAGGATAGGGAGGGAAAGATAGCTGCAGTGGGAAATGCTAAAAAAAAATGACCGTGATGAAGATAGGTGCAGTGGGAAATGCTAAGAAAATGACCGTTAAGATGATGAAAGCAGGTAAGGCACCTGGTCTGGATGGATACCATGCAGAATGTCTGAAAAAGGGAGGTACAGTGATGGTGGACTGGCTGGTGAGGTTATTTAATGTTTGCTGGAGAGAAGGTAGAGTGCCGGAGGACTGGAGGAGTGCCTGTATAGTTCCTCTTTACAAGGGAAAAGGGGACAAGTGTGAATGTAGTAGTTTCAGAGGGACTAGCTTGTTAAGTGTAGTTGGGAAGGCTTATGGGAGGATCTGGATTGAGAGGATTAGGAGAGGAACAGAGGGAGTAATTGGTGAGGAACAGTGTGGATATAGGACGGGAAGAGGTTTTTTAGATCAGATCTTTGTGGTAAGACAGATATGTGAGAAAGCTATAGGAAAGGGGAGGATGTTTTTTGGGCTTTTATGGATCTGGAAAACGCTTGCGGTAGGGTAGACAGAAAGGCATTGTGGGAGGTTATGCAGATATACGGGATAGGAGGAAAGCCTCTGGGAGCTGCCAAGAGTTTTTATGAGAGTAGTAGAGCTTGTGTCAGGATTGGAAATAGAGAGAGTGAGTGGTTCGAGGTAAAGGTGGGACTTCGTCAAGGATGCGTTATGTCGCCCTGGCTGTTCAACTTATACATGGATGGGGTGGTGCGAGAGGTAAATGCAAGGGTAGTGGGTCAGGGATTGGAGATGGTTAAAGAAAATGGAGAAAAGTGGGAGGTGAGCCAGCTATTGTTTGCGGACGACACTGCGCTTGTGGCAGGAACGGAGGAGGGATTGAGGAAGTTGGTGGCAGAGTCTGGGAGAGTATGTGATAGAAGAATGCTAAAGATAAATGTCGGTAAACATAAGGTGATGAGATGTACAAGGGGTGAAAGTGGCAGTAGACTGGAAGTGAGCATTAGGGGAGAGCGACTGGAAGAAGTGGATGGTTTTAGATATTTGGGTGCAAATGTGGCAGGAAAAGGTGGAGTGAAAGTGGAGGTAGAATGTAGATTGAGAGAAGCGAGTAAATGCCTTGGTGTATTAAAAAGTGTAATGAGGAATAGACATTTAGGAATGGATGCTAAGAGGAGACTGTATGAAGGAGTGATTGTGCCAACAGCACTGTATGGGGCAGAAACATGGAACATAAGAGAGGAAGAGAGAAGGAGTTTAAATGTGTTTGAGATGAGGTGTCTGAGAAGTATGATGGGGGTTACTAGGCCAGATAGAGTGAGAAATGAGGAGGTGAGGAGAACAGGGGTGGAAAGGGAGTTGGGAGATAGGGTTGATGAAAGAATATTAGGATGGTTTGGACACATGGAAAGAATGAATGAAGAAAGACTAGTAAAAGAGGTATGGAAGGCAGATGTGGAGGGAGTGAAAATGAGGGGATGTCCTAGGATGAGGTGCATGGATGGGGTGAATGGAGCTTTGGGGAAGAGGGGAATGTCTGTTGAGGAAGGACGGGAGAGGACAGAAGACAGGGGTGATTGGAGAATGGTTGTATATGGATGATATTGTGATGCATGAGGTGGAATGGGCCGGAGGGTGGGGGTGACGCAGACCGAAGGGATTTCTCCCCGTCTTCTCCTTTTATGCAATGGGGGGACGGACAGAGGGGTCGCCGATTTAATGAAGCGGCCTTGCTGTGGATGTGCTGTGTCCTGCGACACTGCTTCTGACCCAGGGCAGTGCACAAAGTGCAGGGATGACTCGTCATCCAGGAGGTGCTAAAATAAGAGAGAGGGTGGAGGGGTGTGGAGTGTATTCAGGGATGGAATGGGTGGGAATGATTTTATGCCTTTCCCTTTCTGGCTACCTCCCTTGTAAGGGGGAAAAAGCTTTGGTATATGTATGTGTATATATAAATATGTACATATATATATATATGTATAACTATATGTGTATGTATATGAATATATACATATATATGTATATATACTGTATAAATATATATATGTGTGTGTGTGTGTGTGTGTGTGTATGTATATGTAGATACATGTAAATATATATATATATATATACATGTATATATATATATATATATATATATATATATTCACAACAAAGATATGTCGTAGCACATTTGTGAAATAATACTGATGACCCACTTTCGGAGAAGAATAAGCGAAGATATAGAGATCTGTATATTTCGATCACTTACTGTGATCCTCTTCAGCAGATATGAGTTACAAAGTAGAGAACAATGTGTATTTATAATGAAACAGTGAGGTAGCAAGAAGGGACGGGGGCTCAGGTCAACATGCCCGGCACGCATGCTCGGATCTTGGTGGCTCAGGTCACATGACCTAACGAACAATATTAAATTCAAGGTGGAATGGGAATTAGATCACAAATTACCTTTTCTAGATATTTTAATAATAAGAAATGCGGAGTCACTGCCCTTCACAGTTTATAGGAAGCCCACCCACACAGGGAGCTACCTACATTTCTTTAGCCACCATCCTGACAAAATAAAATATAGTGTAGCTTCAGGCCTATTCTTACGGGCTTTGAGAATTTGTAGCTCCCAATATTTAGAATTGGAACTAAATTCAGTGAAAAATCAACTAACTAAATTAGGATACCCGTCGTGGTTTTTACAAAAAGCTCTTAGCAAGGCCAAAATTAGTTTTCACAAAACAGATTCCCATTCCGCCTTGAATCATAATTGGGATAATAGATGCATAAAATTGCCTTTTAACAAATCAATCAATGAATTGTCTCATTTGTTACCAAAGGAAAAGGTAAATTTTATCTTCAATTATCCCAACAATTTGTTCAGTAAAGTTGTCAATATACATCATAGATCCAAGAGTAATACAACTCCTGGAGTTTACAAATTACCTTGTTTAGATTGCAATGATGTATATTGGGGACAGACGGGTCGAGATCTCACTACCAGGGTTAAGGAGCACAAGAACTCTGTTAAATACGGACAGGAAAATTCCGCGGTATTTCAGCATGTTGCCAATAAAAACCACCGGATAATTTGGGACGTTGCTGAAATAATTTACAAATCCAAATATAGTTTCAGAAGAAAAATAGTAGAATCCTCCTTAATAAATAATTTTCCAAATTACAACATTTCCCATGGTCAATGGTCACCAGACTGTATTTCTTCTTTTGCAATAAATAAAATGTTACCATCTACATTAGCGGTGGACAAAAATCACCAAGGTCCATGCAACGCCGGTCATGTGACCTGAGCCACCAAGATCCGAGCATGCGTGCCGGGCATGTTGACCTGAGCCCCCGTCCCTTCTTGCTACCTCACTGTTTCATTATAAATACACATTGTTCTCTACTTTGTAACTCATATCTGCTGAAGAGGATCACAGTAAGTGATCGAAATATACAGATCTCTATATCTTCGTTTATTCTTCTCCGAAAGTGGATCATCAGTATTATATATATATATATATATATATATATATATATATGTATATATATATGTATGTATATATATATATATGTATGTATATATGTATATATATATGTATATATATATGTATGTATATATATATATATGTATGTATATATGTATATATATGCATATGCATACACACACACACACACACACACACACACACACATACACACACACACACACACATACACACACACACACACACACACACACACACATATATATATATATATATATATATATATATATATATATATATATATATATATATATATATATATTGAGACATTCTGACAGGTTGACGTAAGCGGACTAGGAAACATAGGAGTCTTAGTCTAGAGTTTATTCCTGACTAGTTTCGCAGGTATGCTTTTTCAAAGGAATAGGTTTACAAACGGGCTGTGGGCATTATATACATGGGGTGGACCTCACCACCTCCCCGAGTTACCATAGTTGGTGACGAGTGTGAGCATTACATTGTGGCTGACGTAATGATAAAATTTACAATTAAATATGATAACACTAATAACAAAGAAATTAGTAATAGTCAATGTAACAATAGCAATGATAACAATGATGATATTTTTTTTTTTTTTTTTTTTAACAATGATGTAAACCTATTCCTTTGAAAAAGCATACCTGCGAAACTAGTCAGGAATAAACTCTAGACTAAGACTCCTGTGTTTCCTATTCCGCTTACGCCATATATATATATACTGTATATATGTATATATATATATATATATATATATATATATATATATATATATATATATATATATATATATTCTTGCAGGCAGACGAGGTTAAAAGCTATTGAAGATTAATTTTTTATTATCTTCTTGCGTATAGTCTCTATACGACGAATATTTGACTTATCATTATCTGTAAGTCTGCTTAGGAGATCTCTTATGTTGGCCGACGTTTCGAAACTCTCTTGTTCCATCTTCCAGGGCGAATTGTTGTGTCAAATAAATAAATAAATAAGTATTAACGACAGGTAAGTAAGGAAGTGTGGGAGCAAGAAGGGGGGGAGGGGGTGAAAGGTGAAGGTAAAGGTTAGAAAGTGAAAGAAGTGTAAGTGTGAAGGTGTGGGGCGGACCCACTTGCATGGTAAGTTTTCTTTATGGGTTAAGGTCACCCTATCTATACTATAATCATATAATTACCTATCTAGCTAATCAATAACATATATATAATGAAGGGAGGACTTGTTTTCTGCTATACATTTTTTATGACTAAGTTCGGAACATGATTTTAATGTTGTGAAGTTATCTATTAAATTAATACAAGTTCTTCCTTCATTTTGCATAAAATATAATAAACATTATCATGAGACATGAGTTGGGAGCAGGTGTCTCTGTAGTGGCAATGTGCCTTGAGTGTTAATACAAGTTTTTATTTCTTTTTCCTATATATAGGTTATTACTTTTATTGATTTTAATCTAATTAATAGTATGTCACACCTGCTTCCATTTATTTTGTTAATACATATATAGAATTTTTTTTTTTTAAAGGTAGGGTATGTTTGTTAATATTGGCTAGTGTGCCATATGAATTCTAATACTAGTGCGTTAAGTAAATATTATACACGTGTCCTGTGGATACGTGTGTTTGTGTGAGGCAGTGTGTCTTGTGTAATATCTTAATATATGTTTCGACGTTAAGTTTATATACGTAACCTTCCCCCCCCCTTTTTTTTTTTTTTTTTTTTTTGATCAGCTAGTGGCCGCGGTTGTGGCGGAAGGTCAGGATTTTAGCCTAGTATGGTTTTTAATCTGGGCCAGTTTTTGTGGTCATATGTTTTTTTAGATAATTGTGGGGGTGGGGGTAATATGTTATATGTATGTTGTTCCATGCTTTGCTGCTAATTCTTATGAGTCTTGAGTGTATTGTTTCTATGTTTGCTGTTTTGTGGAGTTGTTCTTGTGTTTCTAGGTATGGTGGTTTGTGTTTGAGTATTTTTCTTAATGTTTTGTTTTGTAGTGTTTGCATTTGTTTGATGTTTGTGTCTGTGCCTGTGACTGTGATTATTGGGGGGTATTCCAGTTGTGGTCGTGCTAGTGTTTTGTAAAGTTTTATTTGTGTTTTTGTTGTGAGTCCTCTGAAGCGTCTTAGTCTATTGAGTGTGTTGTTTGTGATTTGTATTCTGTTTTTGATGTGGTGTTTTATTCCCTGTGTGTTGATTGTGAGGCCTAGGATGTGTGCTTGTGTATTGTATGGTATTATGTTGTTGTTTATTTTTATTGGTGTTGGATTGCGTGGTGAGATGGATAGTAATTGGAATTTGTTTGTGTTTGTGGATAGTTTCCATTGTTTTTCGTATGTGTTGATTTTGTCAATTTCATGTTCTGTCTTTCTTTCTTCCTGTAGTGTTAGGGTATGTGATTATTTGTGTGACGTCGTCTGCGTATTGTATAGTGTAGCTTCCGTGTGAGGGTGGTGGTATGTCTGATGTGTATAAGTTGAATAGTGTTGGGGAGAGAACGCTTCCTTGTGGAACTCCGCTATACAGTAGAGAGGGAAGGCTGGTCCTATGTAATGGTTTATTTTGATTTTTGCTGTTCTGTTGTCTAGGAAGCTACACAGTGTTTTTGTGATGGTGTCTGGAAGGTGTGTTTGGAGTATTTTGTATTTAAGGCCTTCGTGCCAAACTTTGTCGAAGGCCTTGGATATGTCGCGTGATATTATGTTGCATGCATGTTTGTGTCTTTGTGTGTCTGCGATTGTTTCATATATGATGGCTAGTGCTGTGTGTGTTCCTTTGCCAGGTGTGAATCCATGTTGGTTAGGGTTGAGCATATCGTGTTCGTGTAAGTGTGCCATTAGTCTGTTTGTGATTAGTCTTTCGTATATTTTTCCGGGTGTTTCTAGTAGTGATATGGGTCTGTAGTTTTGTATTTGTGTGGTGTCTTTGTTTTGTTTCGGTATGAATGTGATGATTGAGTTTTTTAATTTTTGTGGGAAGTATCCTAGGCTAAGTGTTTCGTTGTATATGTCTGTGAGTAGTTGTATTGTTATGTTTGGTAGGTGTGCGAGTATTTGTTTCGTTATGCCTGATTGTCCTGGAGCTTTGTTTTTGGTGTGTTTGATTATGTTTTTAACGTCTTCTAGTTGTATGGGTTGTCCGATGTAGTTGTCTGTGTCTAGTCTGTCTAAGTCTATGTTTGCGTAAGGTTGTGTTTGGTGGTAATGTTGTGTTATGTGTGTGAGAATTTTGGTTTCGTGGTTTATGTCAAATTGTGTGTTTTCTTCTAGTGTGATTTGGAAAATGTTTTGCCATACCTGTCTGAAAGCGTTTTCTTTGTCTTTGGTGCCGTGTAGTTTGTCGTTATTATATGTTATGTATGGTGAAGTGCTAGTATTGGGTCCTTGTAGTTTCTTAATTGTGTTCCAGAAGTCTTGTGTTTTTTGGGGGTTGAATTTAATGTTTGATATGAGTTTGTTCCATGTCTCTTCGTAGTTTGTTTTGTGTTCCTCTAGTATTTGTGTTTGTAATCGTTTAATTGTTTGTGTTGTGTGTGGAGTCCAGTTGTTTTCTGTTATGGCTTTATTTTTTATGTTGTTTGCTTTTCATATTAATTGTTTTAATGTTTTAGATGTTTTGGGGGTGGGTAGTTGTTTGTGGTGTGTTGTAGGTATACTTTGTGTGATTGCGTTGTGTATTAATTTGTACCAGTTGTCTATTTTGTCGTCTATGTATTTTGTGTCTTTTGATTGTGTGTTTGTGTTGATTTGTGTTTCTGTGTTATTGTATTCTTCAGTTGTTGCTTCTAGTAATGTTTTGAATTTCTTCCAGTCAGCTTCTTTGTATAGTAGTCTAGGTGGTGTGGGAATTGTGATTGCTGTGGTAGAAAGTGTGAAATGTAGTGGTGTGTGGTCTGACGAGGTTATGTCGCCTGGGTGTATTCTATAGGTGAGATGGTGGTGTCGGTTGGTGAATATCAGGTCTGGATTGCCTGTTCCGTTGTGTGTAATGCATGTTGGGAAGTCTGGACCGAGGAAGGTGAGGTGGTTCTGTGTTATGAGTTGGTGTATGTTTTTTCCTACGTGCTTATTGTATGTGTGTTTTAGTGTTTTATGTTTTGCGTTAAAATCCCTATGATGTATGTTGGTTGTGGTTTCTGTGTGATTTTCAGTATGTCTTGTGTTGGTAGGTATGGTCTTCGTAGCGGGAGGTATGTAGTGGCTATGATTATGGGTCCTTTGTTTGTGTGTATTTCAATGGCTAACATGTCTTCGTCAAAGTCGTCCAGTAGTTTATATTTTATGTTCTGTTTGATGGCTATGGCTATTCCGGCGTTGTCTTCGTTGTAAGTGTTTTGTGTGTGTGTGTGTTGTAATTAAATATTTTCACTGTGTGTTTACCTATTGAGTTGAGTAGTATGATGTCTGGTGTTTGTGTTAAGTAGTGATTGGTTATTTGGTTTCTTCTGTGGATAGACCAGTGTTGTACGTTGTGTTGAATTATGCGTATTGTGTCCATGTGTGTTTGAGTTACTGGCAGTTGACTGTCCAGTGTGGTGTGTCTGTTGGTTTATGTTTGCGGATGTCGAAGTAACCTTGTTGTGTCTTTTTGTATTTGGTCTCAGTCAGTCTTTGTATTGGGGCCTTAGTCAAGTCAATCAGTTTTTGTTTAATCATGGTGTCTACTGTCTCTTCTGGCATTTCCTTAGTGTATATGTATTTGATCTTGTTGTTTTGTAGGAGTGTGTGTACGTTTTGATGGATTTCTCCGTCTGTCATGTTTATTGTGTCGGGTGTTATGATCTGTATTGTTTCTGTGTTTTGTTCTGTTTTCTTTGTCTTTGTAGGTTGTTCAGTTTCTGATGTGGTGTGTGGTCTTTTATTTCTATGTTCCTCTGTTTCCATTTCTTCTGTTTGTGGTTGAGTGTGTGTTGTGTTGTTGATCATGTTTAGTATAGCTGTGGGTTTTATGACTGAGGGTGGGATTATGATTGTGGGGAGTCCATTTGCCTTGTAGTATTCGTTGATTGTCTGTTGGTAAGTTCCTGGGATTGCTGCTTCAGTTATGTTGGCGTGTATAATTGCTGTGTTTATGACTGTTAAGTGTTTGAGGCTTATGGGGTTGGGTGACGGTGTTGGTGATGACTGAGCAGTATTGCTTGAAGCAATGTTTGCATATGAAGTGTTGGAGTGTGTGTGTGTGATTTGATTTTTGTTCTCTTGAATCTTCTTCTTTATCAGGTCCTTCCTTACTTGGCATCTGGCTGCATATGTTGGGTGATTTAGGCCACAGGCGATGCATTTCTTCAGTGCGTTGTGGCAATTATTTATGCTGTGGTTTCTTGAGCAGCAGCTTGAACAGATGGTGTATGTGTTTGGTTGTGTACAGTGTTTGAGTGTGTGGTCATATGCATAGCAGCGTGTGCACTGTAGTAGGTGAATGTATGTCTCTTGGCTAAGTGTGTATGGGGGGAATGATTGGCTAAATACTAAGATTCCTTTGTTTAGGCATTTTGTCACCATGGCTGTAGTTTCTAATTTTGCCTTGATGATTGTCTTCGTATTTGGCATTTTGATGATGCTGGTTATCTTTAAAAAGGTGTTCAGGCGCTCCATTTCATTTTTGATAGTTTCGGAGTCTTCGTTGTAGATATGTTCATCCACTTGTCGTATCACCAGAGTCCTCTTGGCATTCAGTTCCGGGGGGTCTATGATGTCCAGGCCTTCTTTGCTAAATTCAGTTTTGGTGGCACGCTTGGTCAGTTCTTCGATCGTATTGTCGTCAGCTATGGCAGTATGTTGGGTGCCATTGGTGTACAGTTTCTGGATAGCTATTCCCAGTTTGGATAATAGCTTCCAGACTGTGGAGCGTTTTGATTGGCCGGCCGTGGGCCGGTTTTCTCTAATGCTTATTCGGCCCATTGCGCCGAAGCGCAATTGGGCTTGTGAGTGTGTGTATGTTCCTGTTAGTGTGTGTATGATAGCTGTGTAGAGTGAGAAAAAAGAAGAAATTGGTATTGTGGAGGGGGGAGGGTCGTAGGGGTTCGGTCTATTCTCGTGTATCTAATGGCTAACGGCGGTTAAGGGGAAGCTGGCGTTGGCTGGCGTTGGCTGGCGCCCGAGTGCCCACTCGCAGCAATTGGAATGGCTCGATCGCCTTGTCCTATTTACCTATGCCGGGTCCACTAGAATGCGGGAAAAACCCGGAAGGGGGTTCCCTTCCCCACCAGACAACTGAGCAAGTTTTAAGACCAGCAAGGGCAATGCTCAGTCGAAAGGGGGGTTATAAGGGCATAAAGCCGTCAGAACGAGAAAGCGAAGAGAATGCCCTTAGCTCGGGTAACGGCGTTGAAGAAATATTCGTAGTTCACGGTGGGAGCGAGTGCGTCCGTTCTCGGTGGTGTCTAAGCGTCGAGTGATAAGCCATATGTATCTATGATGATAAGCGTGTGTTGTGTCAAGTTATTTTGTGTTGATTATATGTGTGGTGTACGGATCATGGACACTGTGTCGAGGAAAATTAGGATGCTCATTGGTGAATGGTAGCCAATGAGCGTGCGTTATTTTCGCTCACTGGGGGCTTGTCTCTCCCAGTGGGCGAAGCGATGGGGTTCGTTGGTCGCTTAGCACTCATTCTTTTGATAGATGGCAAGACCCGTAGGTCTTCCACCTGGATGTTAATTGATGGCTGCTTTGCTTGAATATAGAGTGCTTCAAGAAGTAGCAACCTTCGGGGATCTCTTTCTCTGTCAATGATTGCTGTGTTGTGATCCAGATCTTTTCTTGTTAGTGGTTTGTTGAGTTTGGCAGTGTGGTGGGACTTTATGGATCCGTTACTCAGATGGCACGTCAGGCGTCTTGTAAGCTTAGTGGTTGTCATACCAATATAGGAGTGAGGTCCACACTCCTCACTATTGCAACTGTATTGGTATACAACATGGTCTTCTCGTAAATCTGTTTTCGTTGTGTTGGGGCGGTTACGTATCATTAGTTGGGATGTCTTCTTTGTCTTGTAATATATGATGATCTGGATGTGTTTATCTGGTTCGGTGGATAGTACATTTTTGTGAATAATGTCCTTTATGATCTTCTCGTCTGCTTTGTATTCTGTGGACATATGGCTTTTGTAGTCGATTTTTATAGGCTTGCTTTCGCTTGTGGTGTTTCTGTCTCCGTCGGTGTACCATTTGTTTAAATGTGTTTGTATTGCTTGTGATACATCTGAATTTTCGTACCCATTGTTGATAAGGACTTGTGTGATTTTCTCCAGTTCTTGGTGAGTTTGTGTTCAGGTGGAGCAATGTGAGAGGGCCCTTCTAACGTAAGCGCCGATGGTGGATTGTAGGTAGCGCTTCGGGCACTCGCTATTTCCGTTTAAGCAGAGTCCAGTGTTTGTCGGTTTAGTGTATACTGTAGTGACGAAGCCTGTATTTCGAGCAGTGACCAGGACATCAAGGAAGAGGAGGCTTCCATTATTCTCTTCTTCGTAAGTAAAGTTGAGGTCTGAAGCTGCGATGAATCGATTCCCCAGGTCCTGTAGTTCATCGATATCTTTTAATTGTACGAAGATATCATCCACGTATCTACAGTATAATGAAGGTCGAGCTGTTGCGAGGACCTCGGTTTCAATGGTACCCATGTAAAAATTAGCAGATAAGACACCGAGAAGGCTTCCCACTGAAGAGCTATGGGAAACATCAGGCCAAATGAATATCATGAATATCATAAAGTCAAGGCGACTGCAGTATGCCGGCCACATTGCAAGAATAGAACAAGAAAGAATACCAATGAGAGTGATGATGGATGGGATGGTAGGAGGAAGATGTTTCCCAGGAAGACCACGCAGAAGATGGATGGACAACATGAGGGAGGACCTGGAAAGGGCTGGAGCAGATGTCCGGGATTGGATGACAGTGGCACAGGACCGTAGAGTCCGGAGGCATTTGGTGCTAGCGGTGAGGGGTCAGCAAGTGCCCCGACCACCACCGGAGTGAGTATATATATATATATATATATATATATATATATATATGTATATATATATATATATATATATAATATATATATATTATATATGTATATATATATGTTGTGACGTCTAAGGGGAAGGGCCAGGTTCAAAAACTAGAGTTCTGCTTAAAGAATGATTATTTCCTACAAAAGAAACAAATAAACAAGATCGAAAAATAGAAGTGTCGCCAAGCGAGCAAAAAAATTACAATTTCCGAATACTCATTTAAATTCACAAAGATAAATAAATATCTGACAATGGTTTCTTTAGAACATAAATGGCTAAGATTGCCAAGACACGTATATATAAGTGTCGATCAAAATATCGACAATCAAATTGAAAATAATAGCCTTCAAAGACAATACGTGGTAAGGTCAAGATATATCGACCATCAGAATGGAAACTAAGTCCTACGTAATATTTTACGTAAAATGACAAAGTCGAGAAAACTCTACGACTAAAAAAGACTAAGTCCAAACAAAGTGGATTAAGGAACTAGCATTGCTAGACAAAAATATGAGATTAGTATCAATGGGACTCTGTATTAGCAGAGACCAAACAATGACTCGTGAAACCACTAGTCGAGACGAAACTACGACCAAGTCAGTCCAACAAAGTGGTCAAGTACAAGCAAGGCTATGAGATTAGCATGGGAGTTCTGATAAGCAGAGTCCAAAAATGACTCGTGAAATTACTAGTCGAGATGAAACTACGACTAAGTCAGTCCAACAAAGTGGTTAAGTACAAGCAAAGCTAGACAAGTTAGCATGGGAGCTCTGATAAGCAGTCCAAAAAATGACTCGTGAAATTACTAGTCGAGATGAAACTACGACTAAGTCAGTCCAACAAAGTGGATAAGTACAAGCAAGGCTATGAGATTAGCAGCTATGGGACTCTGTAGCAGAGACCAAACAATGACAAAAACAAACAAAAGGGGGGGAGGATAGATAGTTTGAAGCTGGGTTTAAGGAGGAGGGTTGGGGTGTTAGTAGAAGACGACAGTAATGAAAATGAAGGAAGTTAAGTATAACAGAGTGGGGCAGACCCACTTGCATGGTTTTTATATGGTTGGACGGTCGTGTTGGTCATTTTGTTAGAAGGGCGTATGAGGTTGACCAGGGGGTGCGTACGCATTTTTATTTTTTTTATTTTTTATTATATGCATGTTTTAATTTGCCTTTATATAGGTTGTTGAATTTAAGGGGTATTGGTTGTTTGGGTATTAATGGTGCCCACTAGCAAGGGGAGGGTCGGAATTTACTCAGTATGTACATGCATATGTTTTGATAACAAGTGCGATTTTTTAAACCGGCTCCTCAGGGAGTTTGTGATGTTATTTATTAATTCTTTTATTTATCTCTTTAGTTATTTAGTTGTTCTTTGGCGTTCTCCTTTTATATTTATTATTTGATGGTAAATTTGATTTCAGTATATCGCACGTATTATCTTTTTTTTGTTTTTTTTGCATACATACATGTGAATACAGTGTAAACACTTTCACACATATGTATGCACATATACATAATTATAAAACATGGGAATAATATGCACGGCAATTTGTCTTAATTAGACTATGATTAATGTTTATCTTAATTACACTATTGAACTGATTTGAAGCAAGTTAAGAATTTATGTAAAGCAAAAGAGTCAAAGATGAATTTATTGAAGCAAGATTTGTGGTGCATATTATTTAAGTGACGACACGTGTGGTTAACACGCTACCTCACTACACATAATGACATTGACATTGACAAATTAAATATATTTAAGTTTTAGTTTAAATATGATTTGTTTATTGGATGTGTGTGTAGATTAGAATTAGCTGTAATATGGTGTGGGTGGATTGGTGTTTATTCTAGGGGAAATTCTTGGCCACCAGTGGTGGTCAGGAATGTTGTCTGTGTCTAGTTTGTTGCTCTGAGTTATAAGGTCTTGATTGACGGTTGTAAGGCTATTCCATGTTTTCTTTCCTAGTCTGTGGCATCTTGTGTTAAGAGGTTCTATTTTATCTTGTTTGTGTAGTTGTTCCATTGTAGTGTTGTAAGGAGGTGTGTGTTTGTGTGCTTTTCTTATGATCTTGTTTTGTGTAGCTTGTAGTTGTTTGTATGTACTGTTGTTTAATGTGGTGTTGAGTATTGGAGGGTATTCTAATTGTGGCCTTATTAGTGTCTTATATAGTTTTAATTGGATTTTTGTGTTTAGTTTTTTAAACCTTTTTAGTTTTTTATTTGTGTTGTTAGCTAACTTTATACGTGTGTTTATGTGTGGTCTTATGCCTTGTGTTCCT
>NC_134788.1:17395453-17422953 GCF_046742065.1 Oratosquilla oratoria | reverse complement strand
CTGGAGGTCAACCTGCGTACCATTGACGATGATCACTTCGGGATGGAAGCTTTCATATCCTGCTGAATGTCTTGTAATAGGGGAAGAGAAACAAAGAGAGATTAAGCTCAACAGAGCCAGGCTGAAGACGTAAGTAGCGAAAGCCTTCAAGCTCATCTTTAGGGGTAAAATACTTGAGTTAAGCGTTGGTGTGGAGGAACTGGTACTGATGAGATTTAGGTGAACCTATTTATATATGGATCTACACACAAGGAAAATCTCTTGCATGACGCAGAGATATGATATCATTAAAGCCGTTTGCAAACGTATTGTCGTTGGCGGCTTCCTGAGAACAGGTATCCAATTTCTCCGAACTGAGATTGGGAAGTACCAGACGTGGTGATATAACACAGCCTTCGTTTTTATTTCCCCCTTTTTAGGGATGAGGGGCTGTTTTCTTGCTTTTATTTATGAATCCAAGTTATGTGGTTATGCTGAATTAATAAATGATCATGGTTTTGGTCAATCAGCTCAGATTATTGAATTACACTGAAGATTTTCAAAACAATGTTTCCATTAATAATGAGTAAATGTTATAATACCGTTTTTATTAATATTGAAAGTATGCAGCAATATACATCAATGTGGAAGGAAAGTCTATTCCAATTATTTTCTCTTGTGTTTTCCACCAGCCAAGTCACGTTTCAGACACCAACAGTAATCTGCGAACATATTTATGTCCCATCGTCCCTGATACCTTTTTCCATAGTGCAAATGGCTCTGTTTCACTCATTACTCCATCGAACTTTTCATCATTCGTTAGGCTTCTAATAAAGGGGTTATCGAAAATACCTGCACTTAAATTTGGATCACTGACTTGTAGAAAGCAAATGTTGGACTTCCTTTATTGTTGCCCTTGACAAAATTCTTCATCAATCCAATTTATATATGAAGAGGTGGCAGCAAAATTTGGGCAATGGATCAGCAACCACATAGTCATTTCCATTTTTTTTTTTTTTTTGGTCATAGAAAAAGAGAGCCAAAGTAATAGTCCACCAAACAATTCATAAGTTAGATGGAATCCTCCTTTAACATTGCTGTGGTTGATGACACTTTACAGAAGCGAAGTGCTACTGAGAATCAGTGGTGCCATTCCCCATACGGCTTGCGCACGCACGCACACACACACACACACACACACACACACACACACACACACACACACACACACACACACACACACACACACACACACACACACACACACACACACACACACACACACACACACACACACACACACACACACACACACACACACACACACACACACACACACACACACACACACACACACACACACACACACACACACACACACACACAAATATAAAGTATGCCAGCTGAATATGGTGCAGTGTCATCATCGCCGGGAAACACTTGTCAACTTGTCAGAATTCATTCAGAGATAACGCTATTACTATTAAACACTGATAACGCCAAAGCCCTTATGTGGGTTTGCAGTACACAGGATTTTTTCCATTATTTTCGTTTTTTCCCTCTTCTTTTTCTATTCTACTGGCATCGATCATACTCTCTAGACTTCTCCGCGTGATCTCATTTTCTCTTGTAAAGTTGTAAATAACAAAAGGTTTTATTAAATGGCAACTATATCACATACATGTTCACCACTCCGTTTATGTGATCCTCTGCCAGTCTTTGAGTTTGTTCTCTACTGACCTTCGACTTAATTCCCTCCTAAGCTTCAAGTCGGTCACCTCCCAGTCTTTGACTCAATTACATATCTACAAAACTTCATTACAGTTCTTTCCCAAACTCAGCTCTCCCCAACTTAATATTCAGATATCTCACAATCTAGCTTGTATTTTTATCATGACTGTTTTAAAATTCTAATATTCAGATATATCACAATCTAGCTTGTATTTTTTATTATGACTGTTTTAGAATCTTAATAGAAGCAGTAGCGCTTTAAGATCTTTGTACTATTATAAATGGTCACGTTTGACTTCAACTTCAAATAACTACATAAGACATCTACTGTATATGTTTATATCACAATTTCTTCGCCCTTTTTGTTAAACTATTCCTCTGTTTATGAGTTTGAATGTTCAAAATTCATTATGAATTTTAAGATGAACTACTTACTATAATAATTTATATTTTTAATGCGGTTTCAAATGTAGTCTCAATAAACACTAAACGTTATGACGTTTAAGGCCCTGTGGCACCATCTGTTCCCTCATCAGGTCGCACAATTAGAATTGGTATAGACAAGATTCGTTCTACGAAACGATGCCTTTATTTATCTAATTGTTTATTTATTTATTTATTTATTTATTTATTTATTTATTTATTTATTTATTCATTCATTTATTTATCTATGTATTTATTGGAGGGGGTGGCGTACGACATCAAATATTATATAGAAATAAAACACAGTATTAATGTTGGGTACTGGATTTAGTATCATTCCAACAATGTATGATAATAGCATGTATCACTTTAAACCACACTAATTTAAAGTTTATTTGTGTCACCTTTGTTAGTGGCCATTGCTAAATCAAACCGCTAACTACTGCCGCCATTTGCACTCCTCAAATAAATGTTTTATATTCTGGTGAGAAATAAAAAACGAGAGACGAAAATATCACCTTTGTTATACACATGCTACATCTAATAACGGTATTTCGCCACAATAATCGAGGAAAGACGTTGAATACTATAAGTTTTTCCTTCCGTCATTTGCGAAAAGTGAAGTCAAAATACATGATAAAAGAAGTCAATTCAGTCGTCCCTTGGTCCATGACGACAGAAAAATCGGCTCTACATTAAGCACCACCTTTAAATTTAGACAGACTTTATACGTATATAGAAAGGAGTCAATTGTATAGATAAATATATAGGAAAATGATTGAATAAAAAAATTAATGAATAAATAAGTAAAAATAAATGAATAGATAAATGAAAATAGATAAATAAAGATAATAATATTAATCTGTGATTAGATCAACAAAATAGATATTGTAATATAAACACGAGTTTTATAGTAGGTACCTGTAAATTCCCTCTTGGTATCAACTATTACATTGGTCTTTTTTTTTCATCAAGATCTTTTGACTGATTCCAAGTAAACTGAACGTGCTGATTTCAAATCTTTGATCAACACTAGATTTTTCACTATTTTCTGTTTTTTTTTATTAGTTACTTTTACACATATAACAAAGTAATTTTCTGAAAAAAATTACACAAATATATAATTTGATTACGTAATAAATAGATAAAAGTAAATAGCTTTAGATATATAATCAAGGACCTCAGTCAAAGGTTTGTATGACCATGTTTTCGTATTTTTGTTATTTCAGCAGATAACATAAGAACATAAGAATAAAGGAGACTGCAAAAGACCATAAGGCCTACACTAGGCAGCTCCGTATCCATCACCACCTGTCATCCCCATCCATAAAGTTGTCTAATCGTTTTTTAAAACAAC
Organism: Oratosquilla oratoria; assembly: GCF_046742065.1. NCBI lineage: Eukaryota > Metazoa > Arthropoda > Malacostraca > Stomatopoda > Squillidae > Oratosquilla > Oratosquilla oratoria. The sequence continues at coordinate 17,419,463 of NC_134788.1, read as the reverse complement.
TGATATTTTCAGCGCTTACTACATGGTTACTAAGTTTATTCCATTCATCGACCACCCTATTAGCAATCCAATTCTTGCCTATTTCCTTCTTAAATCTAAATTTGTTCAGTTTATACCCATTACTGCGAGTCCTGCCTTGTTGTTTTATTATGATGACCTTGTTTGCCTCACCCTTGTTATAGCCTTCGATCCACTTGAACACTTCTATTAGATCACCCCGCACTCTGCATCTTTCCAGAGAGTGTAAGTTTAGGTGCCTAAGCCTCTCTTCGTAATGCAAATTTCCGAGTCCATGCATCATTTTGGTCATTCTTCTCTGTACTGATTCTAGTGAATTTATGTCCATTCTGTAGGACGGAGACCAAAACTGTACCGCATAGTCAAGGATAGGTCTAACTATTGCTAGATAGAGTTTAATAATTACCTCTGCACTTCTATTCATTACCGTCCTAGCAATGACACCTAATGCGCTGTTAGCTTTATTTCTGGCGCTAATGCACTACTTCCTGGTTTTAAGGTCCGGACTTACCAGTACTCCCAAGTCCCTCTCGCACTCAGATTTTTCTAAAAACGTGTTATCTAAGTTGTATCTATTTTCGGGGTTGTGTAGCCATACGTTTAACACGCTACACTTAGAGATATTGAAATTCATTTGCCATTTCACCGATCATGTTAACAATTTATCAAGATCATCCTGCAGAATCTCTGCGTCGTCTCCTGACCTAATTTGGCGTCCTATTTTAGTGTCGTCCGCAAACTTACTAACATCACTATTTATCCCATCGTCTAAGACGTTTATGTACATAATGAACAAGGAGCCCAAAACCTAGCCCTGGGGGCCCCCACTAGTAACATTGCCCCACCTAGATTTTATTCCATTTATGGTGACCCGCTGTTTTCTGTTACTAATCCAATCTCTAATCCATTCTAACACTTTATCTCCTATGCCATGGGCTTTGATCATATCTATTAGTCACTGGTGTGGCACCTTGTCGAACGCTTTGCTAAAGTCAAGGTAAATAACACTCTGACGCCTTATATACTTTAATGTAAAAGGATAGAAGATTAGTCACACATGACTAACCCTTGGAGAAACCATGCTGTGAATCACGAATTAAATTATGCCCTTTGATGTGTTCTCTGAGTCTATTTACTATTATTGATTCAAGCATTTTTCCTATAACCGATGTTAAACTGATTGGCCTGTAATTGCATATAGACGATCTATCTCCCTTCTTAAAAACAGAAACAACGTTTGCCTGCCTCCAAGCAGTTGGCACAAAACCAGTGTCTACAGATGGTCAGTGCTCGCTTAGTATAGGAATGAGAGGTGTGCACTTTTGTAAGTCTATACACACGCACATTCGCGCGCACACACACACACACGCTTATAAATGTGTGCGTACATGTGAATATGCGTTTTATAAACTCATTCATTCTGTTGCAGGGATTTGACAATGCATAACTGATCCAAATAGGTTTTGCTACATTTGTGGCAAAGTAAGAATGCTCGATCAACATTCTAAAAAATTACCCAATTTGTAAAATCCTGTTACTACGCCTATTTTGGAATCCAAATTGAAGATCAAGATAAAATGCTCCTCACACTACATGCTGTAGACTCTGCAGTGTCGAGCATGTGTTGAAAGTTTAAGGCGATGGAGTAAGGGGAATATGAAACCCCTAACATTTGGTGTTCCCATGGTGTGGAGAGAAGGGACGGATCATGTGATAGATTGGTATTCCTGTATAACTAATCTACAATGTGAGTTCATATTTAAAGATAACAACGATTACTTAGAGTCGATACTCTAATCAAAGTATCTTTAAAATGTATATTTTGACATATCTTACATTTATAAAAACCCGCGAGACTTACTTTGATATTTTACCTACATGAAATTTACAGGTGTAAATAAGAAGAATAGCCACCATATTGTGTATCCTGATATCCCATCTACCAGAAACCCAGTACCTCATGGTCCAGAAAATCGAGTGCCAAGTGTAGCCAAGTACAGAGATATCGATGAAGACAGTGATACCCAGCTTGAATATATGGGCACCCTTGCATCGCATTAACCTCCAATCTCCGATGAGAACCAACTAAAGGCTTTAAGTCAAGCACAAATGAATGACTTATCAAGGAGTTTAGGGTTATCAAAAGAGTCTCATCAGCCACTCGAAACACGCCTTGACGATAGCAATTTACTTGCATCAGGAACTACGTATTTCTGGTACCTCAAAAGAATGGAAGATTTTTTTTTTTATCAACTTTATGACAACTCTTCATTAGTATATTGCAGTGATATTGGAGGACTAATTGAAGCCTTGGTTACACTAGATACTCATGTTTTCTGTCCGTGGAATAGCCGAGCAGATAACAAACACTACGAGTATAGTGAATGGTCAACTATGTGGTTGCTGATCCATTGGTCAAATTTTGTGCCACCTCTTCATATAAAAATTGAAGGCCCCGAGATAAGAATCCTAATGAAAGATGAAAAGTTGTGGACAATTTACTTGAAAAAAGGGAGATCATAATACGTGTTCATTGTTCAAGAAATAATGCAGAGAAAACTCTGGGAGCACGAATATTAGTAAAAGGGGATTTCAAAGATCGTATATGGATAATTTTCCTGATAACTGTGGAGATTACAGAGAGGAAGAAAGTGAAATACAGCATATTGAGTGGAAACATTGTTTTGATGATATTCAGTGTAATTTAATAATACGAGCCGATTGACCAAAACCATGATATTTTTTTTAATTCAGCATAACCAGATTACTTAGCTTAAAAAAAGAGGGGTGGGGGGGCATCAAAACGCAGACCTGTGTTATCTCTCCTTGTCTGGTACTTCCCAATCTCAGTTCGGAGGAATTGGGCACCTGTTCTCGGCAAGGCGCCAGCGACAATACGTTTGCAAACGGCTTTAATGATACCACATCTCTGCGTCATGCAAAAGATTTTCCTTGTGTATAGATCCATATATAAATAGGTTCACCTAAATCTCATCAGTACCAGTTCTTCCACACCAACGCTACTCAAGTATTTTACCCCTAAAGATGAGCTTGAAGGCTTTCGCTACTTACGTCTTCAGCCTGGTTTTGTTGAGCTTGGTCTCTCTTTGTTTCTCTTCGCCTATAACAAGACATTCAGCAGGATATGAAACCTTCCATCCCGAAGTGATCATCGTCAATGGTACGCAGGTTGACCTCCAGAACAACACCAATCATTTTCTCTTTTGTGTGACAAACCTAGACACTTTCCGTTTGTCTTTCAACTACCAATTACTCTGGAAAAAATCCACGTGCCAAGGGACACACAGCGACTGCATGCAGGATGTCTTACCGTGGGGCTCAGAAGACCCCAAAGCCTTTGGTGTGGGACACCGCTTTCAGATTCCTCATGGTTACCTGGTCTTCAGTCAGGTGTCACAGGACGAGTCAGGCATCTATCACTGCTTGCTCTACGATCTGACGAAGGGACATTTGGTGGCCTCAGACAGTGTCGAAGTCCGAATATATTAATATAGTATCCACTGAGCAATGTTTTCGATGGGATATTCCAGGACTGATCTCATCTTTTCATTTGTATTTGTCTATTCATCTACATTTAATATATTCATTTAATACATTTCCCCTTAAGACACGTTTGATTATTGATTATCCTATATGAAAAAACTACTATCTTTTAATTAATTAAACAGGGGTAATTTCAACTGCATAAACTGCAGAGGAATATTACTCTCATTAGATGTTGATAAAATGTGCGAAAGAACACTTGAAACAAGTCTAATAGCATAGATTAAAGAATAATGGCAATATGGATTCAAGCCCATAAGTACGATGGAAATGGTGATAGAAAATATATGTATATATAAACAATGCTTTTAATCGACCATAAAGATCAAAATAGTTTAAGTCGTGGAACCTGAAAATTTTTGGTCTTGATACACAAATAGATAAACAAATAAGTAAAGAAAATCTATGAGAAGCAGATCATATTCAAAGCTGAAGACACAATATTGTACAAAGTCAGACCTGAAGTAAAGATAGATGTGGTCGTGTCGTAACCCTTGATGTTTACAAAACAGTATTCATAGACGAATTCATACAAGATATGAGTGAAACGTATGACGGAAGGACAGTAATATACACAGATGGTGTGGCATCGATATGCGGTAAGGAAAGCGAGCTCTAGTGATTATTCGTTCATCCGATTGTAGACCCAACAGTAGTATATGCCCACTTGAACCTCCAACACCTCACTGAAGACCAAGTAGACACGAGAAATCTAAAAGTGGTGTCCCAGTGCGGAAATGTGCGGTTCCTCTGGGCATCGTGGTAAGACGTCGTGTGTGCAGTCGCTCCGCGTTCCTGAACGGATCTTCTTCAAGACCACTTAGTTGTTGAATGCCAAGTGGTGTGCATCAAGGTTTGTTTGAAGAAGAGAATGGCGGAGGTCTACCTGTGATGCATTGATGTTTGTCAGCCGAGGAAGAAGACCGTTAAATCTTGCTGAATTTCGAATTACAGGTGATGATAGACAAAACGAGACTATGCTCAGAGAAGCCAGGGTCAAAACTCATGAATCAGAAATCTGTAAGACCATCTGTGGAGGCACTGTGTTAGGGCTAAATATTGGTAGGAACGACGTGCATTGTTTGGATTTGTCTTTATATGTGGTGTTACGCAAGAGGGTGAGAAAATTGTGACGCCAAAATGTGACATTACCAGCAACCTACATGTGCGTTTTGTCAGCGCTCAACACCGTGGCGTGCACTTAAGTCTGTTTTTACCAAACTCATGATTTAGACATATGTCAAATTTATAATCACTTCATTAGTTTTCCTCTGGAGGGATTTGAATTCTTACTCTATAGAACTTATTCTCTAAACTATAGAGTGTTCATGGAAATAATTCATTCTTTTTTGCATCCTCCACTCACTTTTTTTTATCAACTGATTACAACTCACAAATTGCAAAGGTGTTTTTCAGTCAAACGAGTTAAGTTATATATCTGTAATTATTTGGTGTTTCTTAGTGTTTTTGGTTTTATGAATATAGAAGATTTTTATGTACCTGTATGTCTATATCTTGTATCTCCAATAATTGTTTCACATTCCTTACACTCTAAATACGGTACTTCCAGACCGTCCATCGACTTCTTTCTTGGTCTCATTTTCGTTTTACTAATGGTTTTCAGGCGCGTAAAGCTAATGTTGTGTTGTATCCCTTCCAAAACGTATACATACGTAGAAATATTGTTTGTATATGAATATCAATGGATTGATGATAAATGCAACTGACAGACGCATAGCAAATAGGAAGAGAATGAGAATAAAAGAAAATTTATTTCTTACATTTATTTATTGAGTCCCAGATGTGATAATCTTAAGAACCTATAAATTTGTCTTTCATTTATAAATGTCCTTTAAAATACCTAAAAGCTACACCATCCTCTTAAGATTTGTTTGATGAGGCTGAAGAATATCTGAAGATACATGGTTGTACCATCTTGACTAAAAGGAAAATTGTAGCATAACAGAAATATATGACATCATCAACTCCGTTTAAGAACGTCATGTGGATTGCTCAGCCAAAAGGCATATTGCTGCCTGACTTCCCCTAATCAAAACTAAAATCATATTGATTAATTCTGTTGAATAGGACTATGAAAGAACTTGGATGAACAACTTTCCTTTTCTTACTCACCTTCAGGCCTGGAAAATAATATGGATGTAATTAGGATATCAACATATCTACATATAAATAATTGACATTGGCAATGAAATAAGAAACTGTGCTGTTAACTGGAATATATGACACAGAAATTACGATTAAATGAGGTATGATTATATAATTATTATCCATTACAAGATTTTTGCTTAGGAGCGTTGAAAACACATACATTTCTCAATAATTTCTGCTCACTTTTATTTCTCAAGACCACAAATTTGAAGTTCGTTCGGGAATTCGTGCAGAAGCTAAAGTCAATTTCACTGGCGTCACAATTGAAGAAACTAATGACTCCACTGTTATTCATGTTTTAGCAGTGCATATGAATGACTAATCAAGTAATTGTAAGTTTGGTTCTCTTTTATCTCAAGAGTGCGGGGAACTCAGGTATCAACGCTCACTACTGGGCTAATCTCCGACAAGACGTAAAAATACTGTCCTGATGATGTCACATTTTGGTGTCAGGCAAAGATTTTTCTTTGTATGTAGAACCACATATAAAGATGAATCTAATCATTACCCATCATTTCACTGACCCAACAGCTCAGACACAGTGCCACCAAAGATGGTCTTCAAGGTTTTCGAGACTTGGGTTATGACCCTGGCTCTTCTGAGCGTCGTCTCGCTCTGTCTTTCTTCTCCTATTATTCGAGATTCAAAAAGGTTTAACGGCCTCCCTCCTCAGGTGACAATCATCAATGGAACACAGTTGGTCCTACAGAGCAATACCAACGCCTTTCTCTTCTGCAAGACAAATCGTGATGCACACCACTCGGCTTTCAACTACCAAGTGGTCTGGAAGAAGACCTGTCCATGAACACAGAGCGATTGCACACAAGATGTCATGCCGTGGAGCCCTGAGGAACCGAAGACTTTCGCATTAGGACACCGTTTTCAGATACCTCATGGCTACCTGATATTCAATGAGGTGTTGCAGGACCAAATGGACACTTACCATTGTTGGCTCTACGATCGCAGCACGGAACAAATGGTGGCTTCTCATAGTGCCACAATCCGAGTTCTATAACATGAAAAACATTGCTCTATATTTCTTTGCCCGGAAATTGATATATGTATATTGTATTCTTTTATTTATTGCTAGATGTAATATTTATTAAAGTCTGTTAGCCTGTTATTGCTAGATGTAATATTTATTAATGTCTGTTAACTTACTGCATGACAATTTCTTGATTATACTATGTTCAACGTTATGACGCAAATATTATTTGTTATCTTTTTATACAGGCAAAAAATTATAGCTATTTCCATGAATATAATCTTCTTCTTTGCAAGGAAGATATCCAATCAAAACATGCCCCCACCGTTAACCAATGACGCACCGATCCAACAACCATCTGTTTCCCTGAACATATTAGATCCTTGTGGGTGAAGGGCCATCTATGGTCATACGAGTATCTACTGCCTGGGTCAGAAACAAAGAAGTAACCTAAAATATGTATTGCAATAATACATTCTTTCAATAGTATCAACATATTTTCTTCGTCGAATTCCTGCATAAAGAGAAGTACGTTTAGAGAGAAAAAAAAATGCCATATATGAGCAAAATTCATTTTTTATCATGTATTAACACTGAATTTATGAATGTGTAAACTATTTTTTTCCCAAATTATGATGGGTGTTTTATGAATCTTTTTCTGTGTGTTTCCTCTTAGGGTTATGCTGTACCAAGATTGAGTACCGTGTTACTAAGAGTAACAAATGGAAGTGTTAAAACATATATAATAGCACATCTTCTGTCGTTATCAATTACTAACGATTACAAAGGATTACAAAGGCTTAGTGACGTTAGCTAGCTTTCATTCTGCTGGTACATCTCCGGTTATGATTTTTTTTTTTTTCTTAATAATTTATATTGGAACAATAATCTCATTTTTCATTTCCTATGAGGTTCTTGGATGCCAACCGTCAATCCCTGATGTTTTATAAACTTTGAGTTTCTCTATACACCTTTTAATTTTTCTTTTGTTGTATTTACCATAGTGAGTTTACCCTATATTTTTCACAGCTTTCAGTTTGGAGTTCACTTTCAGGTGTTTTGTTTACGAATACTGAGCTAAAATAGTTGTTTAAAATATTACACATTCCTTCGTTTCAATACCCAAGTTGACCGTCAGCAGATAATAGTAGGCCAATGTGATTCCTAATAACCTTTTTATCTCTAATGTAACTGTAGAATTCTTTGGGATACACCATAACCCTAAGAGGAAATAGATAGAAAAGGATTTATAAAACACCCATCATCACTTGGAAAAAAATAGTGTACACGGTCATAAATTCAGTGCTGATACGTGATAAAGACTGAATTTTCCTCATATACGGAATTTTGTGGTTTCTTCTCTCTAAATGTTCTTCTTTTTATGCAGGAATTCGACGAAGAAAATATGCTGATACTATTGGAACAAAGTGTTATTGCAATACATGTTTTTATGTTAATTCTTTGTTTCTGACCCATACCGTAGGTATGACCATAGATGGCCCCTCACACACAAGGAAACAGATGGTTGTTGGAAAGGTGCGTCATTGGTGAACGGTGGGTGCATGTTTTGATTGGATATCTTCCTTGCAAAGAAGAAGATTTTATTCATAAAAATTATTCATTTTCGCACTGGGACACCACTTCTAGATTCCTCGTGTCTTCTTGGTCTTCAATGAGGTGTTGAATCTTCAAGTGGATGTATACTACTGTTGGGTCTACAATCGGATGAACAAGGAATCACTAGAGCTCGCTTTCTTTACCACATATCAATACCACATCATCTGTATATTTTACTGTCCTTCAGTCATACGTTTCCTTTATATCTTGCATGAATTCGTCTATGAATACTGTTTTGTAAACATCAAAGGTTACGATACGACCACATCTAGCTTTACTCCGGGTCTGACTCCGTACAATATTGTGTCTCCAGCTTCGAATATCGTTTGCTTCCCATAGTTTTCCTTTCTTTATTTGTTTGTCTATTTGTGTATCAAGACCAAAATATTCAGGTTCCATGACTTCCACTATTTTGATCTTGATGGTCGATTAAAACCATTCTTTATATATACATATATTTTTTAGTATCATTTCCATCGTCAATGTCATATCAAGTAAACTACTTATGGGCCTGAATCCATATTGCCATTATTCTTTAATCGATGCTGTTAGCCTTCTTTCAAGTGTTCTTTCGTACATTTCATCAACATTTAATGGGAGTAACATTCCTCTGCAGCTTATGCAGTTTGAATTATCCCTGTTTCATGAAACAAACAGATAGTAGTTTATAGTATAGGATAATCAATATTCACATGTGTCTTAAGAGGAAATCTATTAAATGAATATATTAAATGTAAATAAATAGACAAATAAAAATGAAAAGGCAAATGAGATCAGCTGTGGTGCATCAAATCGAAAACATTGCTCAACGCATACTATATCAATACATTCGAACTTCGACGCTGTCTGAGGCTACCAAATGTCCCTTCGTCAGATCGTAGAGCAAGCAGTGATAGATGCCTGACTCCTCCTGTGACACCTGACTGAAGACCAGGTAACCATGAGGAATCTGAAAGCGGTGTCCCACTGCAAAGACTTTAGGGTCTTCTGGGTCCCACGGTAAGACATCTTGCATGCAGTCGCTGTGTGTCCCCTGGCACGTGGATTTTTTCCAGAGTAATTGGTAGTTGAAAGACAAACGGAAAGTGTCTAGGTTTGTCATACAGAAGAGAAAGTCATTGGTGTTGTTCTGGAGGTCAACCTGCGTACCATTGACGATGATCACTTCAGGATGGAAGGTTTCATATCCTGCTGAATGTCTTGTTATAGGTGAAGAGAAACAAAGAGAGACCAAGCTTAACAAAACCAGGCTAAAGACGTAAGTAGCGAAAGCCTTCAAACTCATCTTTAGGGGTAAAATACTTGAGTTCGGCTTTGGTGTGGAAGAACTAGTACTGATGAGATTAAGGTGAACCTATTTATATATAGATCTACGCACAAGGAAAATCTCTTGCATGACATAAAGATGTGATATCATTAGAGCCGTTTGCAAACGTATTGTCGTTGGCGCCTTACCGACAACAGGTACCCGATTTCTCCGAACTGACATTGGTAAGTACCAGACGTGGAGAGATAACACAGCCTGCGTTTTGATTCCCCCCCCCCTTTTTTGGGCGGGGGCTGTTTTATGGCTTTTTTTGTGAATCCAAGTAATCTGGTTATACTGAATTAAAGAAATCATTATGGCTTTGGTCAATCACCTCATATTATTGAATTACACTGAAGATTGTCAAAACAATGTTTCCATTAATAATGACCAAATGTTATAATACTGTTATAATACCTGCATTCAATTTGGATCACTGACTTGTAGAAATGTCTGCCTTATGAAAGCAAGTGTTGGACTTTATTTTTGTACGCTCCTCTCCAAAGAGTAGATAAAAGAATAAATAAATAGGATGTGGGCATCGTTTCGTAGAACGAATCTGGTCTATACTAATTCTGGCTCTACGACCTGATGAGGGAACAGATGGTGCCACAGGGCCTTTAATATTATAACGTTTAGTGTTTATTGAGACTCCATTTTTCAACGTTAGCAAACGATCTCATTTTTCATCGTGGCATCATCTATTTGTTGTTCACTGTAGTGTTTATCAAATCTTTGTTTTCTGTACCACCCATGATGTTTGGTTACCCTTGAATCTACATTAAATGTAAATTATTATAGTAAGTTGTTCACCTCAAAATTCATAATGAGTTTTGAACATTCAAATTCATAAACAGAGGAATAGTTTAACAAGAAATACGAAGAAATTGTGATATAAGCACATAGATGTCTTATGTACTTATTTGAAATTTAAGTAAAATGTGACGATTCATACTGTAATGTTGCAAAGATCTTTAAGCTATGTTTATACACTACTGCTTCTATTAAGATAAGTAAAGCAGTCATAATAACAAAGATGATTTAGGTTGAGAGATATCTGAATACCAAGTTGGGGGGGAACTGAGTTTGGGAAAGAACTGTAATGAAGCTTTGTAGATAATTGAGTCAAAGACTGGGAGGTGACCGTCTCGAAGCTTGGGAGGGAACTAAGTCGAAGGTCATTAGAGAACAAACTCAAAGCCTGGCAGAGGATCACATAAACGGAGTGGTGAACATATATGTGATTCAGTTGCCATTTGATAAAACCTTTTGTTATTTACAACTTTACAACTGAAAATGAGATCACGCGCACAACTCTAGACCATATAATCGATACGAGTAGAATAGAAAAAGAAATGTAAAAAAACAAAAACAATGGAAAAATGCATGTGTACTGCAAACCCACATAAGGGCTTTGCCGTTATCAGTGCTTAGTAGTAATAGCGTTATCTCTGAATGAATTCTGACAAGTTGACAAAGTGTTTCCCGGCGATGATGTTCACTGCACCATATTCAGCTGGCATACTTTATTTATTTATTTATTTTTTTGTGTGTGCAAGCTGTATGGGGAATGGCACCATTGATTTTCAGTACCACTTCGCTTCTGTAAAGTGTCAACAACCACAGCAATGTTAAAGGCGGATTCCATCTAACTTATGAATTGTTTGGTGGAGTATTACTTTGCCTCTCCTTTTCTATGACAAAAGAAAAAAAAATGGACATGACTATGTGGTTGCTGATCTATTGCCCAAATTTTGCTGCCACCTCTTCATATATGAATTGGATTGATGAAGATTTTTGTCAAGGGAAACAATAAAGGAAGTCCAACATTTGCTTTCTACAAGTCAATGATCCACATTTAAATGCAGGTATTTTCGATAACCCCGATATTAGAAGCCTAATGAATGATGGAAAGTTCGATGGAAGGGTCATTCTGAAGGGTCGTCCTGAATGGTCATCCTGAAGGGTTGTCCTGAAAGGTCATCCTAAAGGGTCGTCCTGAACGGTCCTGAAGGGTCATCCTGAAGGGTCGTCCTAAAGGATCATCCAGAAGGGTCATCCTGAAGGGTCGTCCTGAAAGGTCGTCCTGAAGGGTCATCCTGAAGGGTCATCTTAAAGGTTCATCTTGAAGGGTCGTCCTGAAGAGTCGTCCTGAAGGGTCATCCTGAAGGGTCGTCCTGAAGGGTCGTCCTAAAGGGTCATCACGAAGGGTCGTCCTGAAGAGTACTACTGAATGGTCATCCTGAAGGGTCGTCCTGAAGGGTATTCCTGAAGGTTAGTCCTGAAAGGTCATCTTAAAGGGTCGTCCTGAAGGGTGATCCTGAAGGGTCATTCTGAAGGGTTGTCCTAAAGGGTCATCCTGAAGGATAGTCCTGAAAGGTCATCCTGAAGGGTATTCCTGAAGTGTCGTCCTTAATGGTCATCCTAAAGAGTCGTCCTGATGGGTCATCCTGTAAGGTCGTCCTGAAGGGTCGTCCAGAAGGGTCGTCCTGAAAGGTCATCCTGAAGGGTCATCCCGAAAGGCCATCCTGAAGGGTCGTCCTGAAGGGTCATCCTGAAAGGTCGTCTTGAAGGGTCATCCTAAAGGGTCATCTTGAAGGGTCCTCATAAAGGGTCGTCCTGATGGGTCTTCCTGAAGAGTCGTCCTGAAGGGTAATCCCGATGGGTATTCCTGAAGGGTCGTCCTGAAAGGTACTACTGAATGGTTATCCTGAAGGGTCGTCCTGAAGGGTATTCCTGAAGGGTCATCTTAAAGGGTGATCCTGAAGGGTCACTCTGAAGGGTTGTCCTGAAAGGTCGTCCTGAAGGGTCATCCTGAAGGGTCGTCCTGAAAGGACATCCTGAAGGGTATTCCTGAAGGGTCGTCCTGAAAGGACATCCTGAAGGGTATTCCTGAAGGGTCGTCCTTAGGGGTCATCCTGAAGAGTCGTCCTGAAGGGTCATCCTGAAAAGTCGTCCTGAAAGGTCATCCTGAAGGGTCATCCTGAAAAGTCGTCCTGAAGGGTCATCCTGAAGGGTCATCCTGAAGGGTCGTCCTGAAGGGTCGTCCTGAAGGATCGTCCTGAAGGGTCGTCCTGAAGGGTCATCGTAAAGGGTCATCTTGAAGGGTCGTCCTGAAAGGTCGTCTTGAAGGTTCGTCTTCAAGGGTAGTCCGCAAGGGTCATCCTAAGGTGTCGTCATGAAGGGTTATCCTGAAGGGTAGTCCTGAAGGGTCGTCCTGAAAGGTCATCCTGAAGGGTGGTCCTGAAGGGTCATCCTGTAGGTTCGTCCTGAAGGGTCATCCTGAAGGGTCATTCTAAAGGGTCATCCTAAAGGGCCATACTGAAGGGCCATCCTGAAGGGTCATCCTGAAGGGTCGTTCTGAAGGGTCATCCTGAAGGGTCGTCCTGAAGGGTCATCCTGAAAGGTCATACTGAGGAGTTGTTCTGCGGTCCTGAGGGGTCCTGCGGTCCTTAGGGGTCCTGCGGTCCTGAGGGGTCCTGCGGTCCTGAGGGGCCCTGCGGTCCTGAGGGGTCCTGCGGTCCTGAGGGTCTTCCTGAATGTTCAATATGAAGGGTCGTCCTGAAGGGTCATCCTGAAGGGTCGTCCTGGAGGGTCGTCCTGAAGGGTCATCCTGAAGGGTCGTCCAGAAGAGTCGTCCTGAATGGTGATCTTGAAGGGTGGTCCTGAAGGGTCATCTTGAAGGGTCGTCCTGAAGGGTAATTCTGAAGGGTGGTCCTGAAGGGTCATCCTGAAAGGTCATCCTGAAGGGTCGTCCTGAAGGGTCATCCTGAAGATTCGTCCTGAATGGTCATCCTGAAGAGTCGTCCTGAAGGATAATCCTGAAGGGTCGTCCTGAAGGATAATCCTGAAGGGTCGTCCTGAAGGGTCATCCTGAAGGGACGTACTGAAGGGTCATCCTGAAAGATCGTCCCGAAGGGTCATCGTGAAAGGTCATCCTGAAGGCTCCTCCTGAAGGGTCATTCTGAAGATTCGTCTTGAAGGGTCGTCCTGAAGGGTCATCCTGAAGGGCCATCCCTTAGGGTCGCCCTGAAAGGTTCTGAAGGGTCATCCTGAAGGGGCGTCCTGAAGAATCATTCTGAAGGGTCGTCCTGAAGGGTCATCCTGATGGGTCGTCCTGAAGGGTCGTCCAGAAGGGTCTTCCTGAAAGGTCATTCTGAAGAGTCATCCTGAAGGGTAGTCCTGAAGGGTCGTCCCCAATGTTCGTCCTGAAGGGTCGTCCTGAAGGGTCAAGGGTCGTCCTGAAGGGTTGTCCTGAAGGGTCATCCTGAAGGGTCGTCTTGAAGGGTCATCCTAAAGGGTAGTTCTGAAGGGTCATCCTGAAGGCTCGTCCTGAATGTTCGTCCCGAAGGGTATTCCTGAAGGTTCGTCCTGAAGGGTATTCCTGAAGGGTCGTCCTGAAGGGTCATCCTGAAAGGTCGTTCTGAAGGGTCATCCTGAAAGGTCGTACTGAAGGGTTATCCTGAAAGATCGTCCCTGAAGGATCATCCAGAAGGGTTGTCCTGAAAGGTCGTCCTGAAGGGTCATCCTGAAGGGTCGTCCTCAAGGGTCATCCTGAAGGATCGTCCTGAAGGGTGATCCTGAAGGGTCATCCTGAAGTGTCATCCTGAAGTGTCGTTCTGAAGGGTCATCCTCAAAGGTTATCCTGAAGGGTCATCCTGAAAGGTCATCCTGAAGGATCGTTCCGAAGGGTCATCGTGAAAGGTCATCCTGAAGGCTCGTCCTAAAGGGTCATTCTGAAGATTCGTCTTGAAGGGTCGTCCTGAAGGGTCATCCTGAAGGGCCGTCCCTTAGGGTCGTCCGGAAAGGTCCTAAAGGGTCATCCTGAAGGGGCGTCCTGAAGAATCATCCTGAAGGGTCGTCCTGAAGGGTCATCCTGATGGGTCGTCCTGAAGGGTCGTCCTGAAGTGTCGTCCAGAAGGGTCTTCCTGAAAGGTCATCCTGAAGGGTAGTCCTGAAGGGTCATCCTGAAGAGTCGTCCCCAATGTTCGTCCTGAAGGGTCGTCCTGAAGGGTCACGGGTCTCCTGAAGGGTCATCCTGAAGGGTCGTCTTGAAGGGTCATCCTGAAGGGTAGTTCTGAAGGGTCATCCTGAAGGGTCATCCTGAAGACTCGTCCTGAAGGTTCGTCCTGAATTGTATTCCTGAAGGTTTCCTCCTGAAGGGTATTCCTGAAGGGTCGTCCTGAAGGGTCATCCTGAAAGGTCGTCCTGAAGGGTCATCCTGAAAGATCGTACTGAAGGGTCATCCTGAAAGGTCGTCATGAAGGGTCATCCTGAAAGGTCGTCCTGAAGGGTCATCCTGAAAGGTCGTCCTGAAGGGTCATCCTGAAAGGTCGTCCTGAAGGGTCATCCGGAAGGTTTGTCCTGAAAGGTCGTCCTGAAGGGTAATCCTGAAGGGTCGTCCTGAAGGGTCATCCTGAAGGGTCGTCCTGAAGGGTCATCCTGAAGTGTCGTCCTGAAGGGTCATCCTGAAGGGTCGTCCTGAAGGGTCATCCTGAAGGGTCATCCTGAAAGGTCATCCTGAAGGGTTGGCCTGAAGGGACGTCCTGAAGGGTTGGCCTGAAGGGACGTCCTGAAAGTCATCCTGAAGGGTCGTCTTGAAGGGTCATCCTAAAGGGTGGTCCTGAAGGGTCATCCTGAAGGGTGCTGAATGGTAGTCCTGAAGGGTCATTCTGAATGGTCGTCCTGTAGGGTCATCCTAAAGTGTCTTCCTGAAGGGTTATCCTGAAGTGTCGTCCTGAAGGGTCATCCAGAAGGGTCATCCTGAAGGGTCATCCTGAAGGTTGGTCCTGAAGTGTCATCCTGAAGGGTGGTCCTGAAGGGTCATTCTGAAGGGTGGTCCTAAAGGGTCGTCTTGAAGGGTCGTCTTGAAGGGTCATCCTGAAAGGTCATACTGAGGAGTTGCTCTGCGGTCTTGAGGGGTCCTGCGGTCCTTAGGGGTCCTGCGGTCCTGAGGGGTCCTGCGGTCCTGCGGTCCTGAGGGGTCCTGCGGTCCTGAGGGGTCCTGCGGTCCTGAGGGGTCCTGCGGTCCTGAGGGGTCCTGCGGTCCTGAGGGGTCCTGCGGTCCTGAGGGGTCCTGCGGTCCTGAGGGGTCCTGCGGTCCTGAGAGGTCCTGCGGTCTTGAGGGGTCCTGCGGTCCTGAGGGGTCCTGCGGTCCTGAGGGGTCCTGCGGTCCTGGTGGGTCCTGCGGTCCTGAGGGGTCCTGCGGTCCTGAGGGGTCCTGCGGTTCTGAGGGGTCCTGCGGTCCTGAGGGGTCCTGCGGTCCTGGGGGGTCCTGCGGTCCTGGGGGTCCTGCGGTCCTGAGGGGTCCTGCGGTCCTGGGGGTCCTGCGGTCCTGGGGGGTCCTGCGGTCCTGGGTGTCCTGCGGTCCTGGGGTGTCCTGCGGTCCTGAGGGGTCCTGCGGTCCTGAGGGGTCCTGCGGTCCTGAGGGATCCTGCGGTCCTGAGGGGTCCTGCGGTCCTGATGGGTCCTGCGGTCCTGATGGGTCCTGCGGTCCTGAGGGGTCCTGCGGTCCTGGTGGGTCCTGCGGTCCTGAGGGGTCCTGCGGTCCTGAGGGGTCCTGCGGTTCTGGAGGGTCCTGCGGTTCTGAGGGGTCCTGCGGTCCTGAGGGGTCCTGCGGTCCTGGGGGGTCCTGCGGTCCTGGGGGGTCCTGCGGTCCTGAGGGGTCCTGCGGTCCTGGGGTGTCCTGCGGTCCTGAGGGGTCCTGCGGTCCTGAGGGGTCCTGCGGTTCTGGAGGGTCCTGCGGTTCTGAGGGGTCCTGCGGTCCTGAGGGGTCCTGCGGTCCTGGGGGGTCCTGCGGTCCTGGGGTGTCCTGCGGTCCTGGGGTGTCCTGCGGTCCTGGAGGGTCCTGCGGTTTTGAGGGGTCCTGCGGTCCTGGGGTGTCCTGCGGTCCTGGGGGGTCCTGCGGTCCTGAGGGGTCCTGCGGTCCTGGGGTGTCGTGCGGTCCTGGGGTGTCCTGCGGTCCTAGGGGGTCCTTCGGTCCTGGGGTGTCGTGCGGTCCTGGGGTGTCGTGCGGTCCTGGGGTGTCCTGCGGTCCTGGGGGGTCCTGCGGTCCTGATGGGGTCCTGCGGTCCTGAGGGGTCCTGCGGTCCTGAGGGGTCCTGCGGTCCTGAGGGGTCCTGCGGTTCTGAGGGGTCCTGCGGTCCTGAGGGGTCCTGCGGTCCTGAGGGGTCCTGCGGTCCTGGGGGGGTCCTGCGGTCCTAGGGGGTCCTGCGGTCCTGGGGGGTCCTGTGATTATGGGGGGTCCTGCGGTCCTGAGGGGATCCTGCGGTCCTAGGGGGGTCCTGTGGTCCTGGGGGTTCCTGCGGTCCTGAAAGGTCCTGCGGTCCTGAGGGGTCCTGCGGTCCTGAGGGGTCCTGCGGTCCTGGGGGGTTCCTGCGGTCCTTAGGGGTCCTGCGGTCGTGGGGGGGTCCTGCGGTCCTGGGGGTTCCTGCGGTCCCGGGGGTCTTGCGGTTCTGGGTGTCCTGCGGTCCTGAGGGGTCCTGCGGTCTTGTGGGGTCCTGCGGTCTTGGAGGGTCCTGCGGTCCTGAGCGGTCCTGAGGTCCTCTGGGGTCCTGTGGTTCTGAGGGGTCCTGCGGTCCTGAGGGGTCCTGCGGTCCTGAGGGGTCCTGAGGGGTCCTGCGGTCCTGAGGGGTCCTGCGGTCCTGAGGGGTCCTGAGGTCCTGGGGGGGTCCTGCGGTCCTGGTGGGTCCTGCGGTCCTGGGGGGTCCTGCGGTCCTGGGGTGTCCTGCGGTCCTGGGGGGTCCTGCGGTCCTGGGGGTTCCTGCGGTCCTGAGGGGTCCTGCGGTCCTGGGGTGTCCTGCGGTCCTGGGGGGTCCTGCGGTCCTGGGGGGTCCTGCGGTCCTGGGGGGTCCTGCGGTCCTGATGGATCCTGCGGTCTTCAGGGGTCCTGCGGTCCTGAGGGTTCCTGCGGTACCTGAGGGGTCCTGCGGTCCTGAGGGGTCCTGCGGTCCTGAGGGGTCCTGCGGTCCTGAGGGGTCCTGCGGTCCTGAGGGGTCCTGCGGTCCTGAGGGGTCCTGCGGTCCTGAGGGGTCCTGCGGTCCTGAGGGGTCCTGCGGTCCTGAGGGGTCCTGCGGTCCTGAGGGGTCCTGCGGTCCTGAGGGGTCCTGCGGTCCTGAGGGGTCCTGCGGTCCTGAGGGGTCCTGCGGTCCTGAGGGGTCCTGCGGTCCTGAGGGGTCCTGCGGTCCTGAGGGGTCCTGCGGTCCTGAGGGGTCCTGCGGTCCTGAGGGGTCCTGCGGTCCTGAGGGGTCCTGCGGTCCTGAGGGGTCCTGCGGGGTCCTGAGAGGTCCTGCGGTCCTGAGGGGTCCTGCGGTCCTGAGGGGTCCTGCGGTCCTGAGGGGTCCTGCGGTCCTGAGGGGTCCTGCGGTCCTGAGGGGTCCTGCGGTCCTGAGGGGTCGTGCGGTCCTGAGGGGTCGTGCGGTCCTGAGGGGTCCTGCGGTCCTGAGGGGTCGTGCGGTCCTGAGGGGTCCTGCGGTCCTGAGGGGTCGTGCGGTCCTGAGGGGTCCTGCGGTCCTGAGGGGTCGTGCGGTCCTGAGGGGTCCTGCGGTCCTGAGGGGTCGTGCGGTCCTGAGGGGTCGTGCGGTCCTGAGGGGTCCTGCGGTCCTGAGGGGTCCTGCGGTCCTGAGGGGTCCTGCGGTCCTGAGGGGTCGTGCGGTCCTGAGGGGTCCTGCGGTCCTGAGGGGTCCTGCGGTCCTGAGGGGTCGTGCGGTCCTGAGGGGTCCTGCGGTCCTGAGGGGTCGTGCGGTCCTGAGGGGTCCTGCGGTCCTGAGGGGTCCTGCGGTCCTGAGGGGTCCTGCGGTCCTGAGGGGTCCTGCGGTCCTGAGGGGTCCTGCGGTCCTGAGGGGTCCTGCGGTCCTGAGGGGTCCTGCGGTCCTGAGGGGTCCTGCGGTCCTGAGGGGTCCTGCGGTCCTGAGGGGTCCTGCGGTCCTGGGGTGTCCTGCGGTCCTGGGGTCCTGCGGTCCTGAGGGGTCCTGCGGTCCTTAGAGGTCCTGCGGTCCTGAGGGGTCCTGCGGTCCTGAGGGGTCCTGCGGTCCTGAGGGGTCCTGCGGTCTTGGGGGGTCCTCCGGTCCTGGGGGGTCCTGCGGTCCTGAGGGGTCCTGCGGTCCTGAGGGGTCCTGCGGTCCTGGGGTGTCCTGCGTCCTGAGGGGTCCTTCTGTCCTGAGGGGTCCTGAAGGGTGAGAACTGGATTCACAAATGGTCCCACATACCGATAACGAGCCCTTTAGTGAAATCCGGGCGACTCTGAAATATTGATATCTGAATGTTGGTTTATGAGAATCACGTTGGGAACCATACAACTGAAGTGCATTGTTATATCTAACGTAATTCATTTCCATGACTGATTGTCTATCTATATCTATATCTAACTATATATCTAAATCTATCTATATCTATGTCTGCCTGCCTGCCTGCCTGCTTGTCTCTGTCTGTTTTCCTGTCCACCTGCCTGCTGTCTGTCTGTCTATCTGTCTGTCTGCCTTCCTGCCTGCTTGCCTGTCTGCCTGTCTGTCTTTCTGTCTTTGCCGATCTGACTGTCTTTCTGTCTGTCTAGCCATCTATCTATATTTCTTAGGACTATGAGTATGTATATTGCAATTGGAAGACTGGATAGAAGAGCACACTCAAAGTGGAAATACAAAATTAAGAAAACCAGACAAGTGGAAAAAATAAGCTCAGTTAAATCTGACAAGGATATCTTGATGAATTGAGAAAAAAAATTAACGAGAAGTTTAAAAGATGTTTTCTCTCGGTATTTACAAAAGAGAAGAGAGATACAATACCTGACTTCAAGAAGGATGATGCAGACACAGTCATCGTATTAAGACAGTAGAGGAGGATTTGTAGAAATGAATTTGAATTAGACAAATTTAGATTTAGGAGGGAAATACGCAGGAACTAGTTTACTAACAGAGTGGTGAGCGACTAGAATAGACTTAGTAACCATGTAGTGAGCGCTGAAACTACTAGTTGTTTTAAAAGAAGGTTAGATATTTTTGTGGATGGGGATAAAGGTGTTAATGGACTTGGAACTGCCTAGTGTAGGCCTTATGGTCTCTTGCAGTCTCCTTTACTCTTATATTCCTATGTTCTCTCTTTTCTTCTGTTGTTCTCTCTCTTGGTGGTCTTTAACAAGGCGCTATTCACACTAGCGGTTTCAATTATAGTATGAATGAATGGAAGCGTTCACAAAAATTCACGGTTCTCCCTTGACTATGCAATAACTCCGTGGTTTCCATGCGGTTCAAACCGGTAATGTGAACAGGGCCTAACGCAGGGAGATTCTTAATGCTTTTTTGTGTCTTTTAAGTAGAGGTATGCCATACTAACCTATCTCTTTGGGATCTATTTATGGATTCAACTTGGCAGCTTAGCATGAGCTGAAACAAAGACAGACTTAAGCAGGTAGAAAAAGACAGACGTCAAATTTAGACACAGATAGACGAAGAAAAAGGTAAGGACAAAGGCGCATAGACTGATATATAGACAGACAGACAGACAGGCAGAGAGAAAAGAAGAGAAAAAAAGAGACAGAAGGAGAAAGTGAAAGAGAAAGGGGAAGATAGAAAAAGGGAAGGACAGAGAAAGGGAAGGACAGAGAAAGGGAAGGACAGAGAAAGGGAAGGACAGAGAAAGGGAAGGACAGAGAAAGGGGAAGACAGAGAAAGGGAAGGACAGAAAGAAAGGAAAATACAGAAAGGAAAAGAGAGAGAGAGAAAGGGAGAGACAGAAAAATGGAAATATAGAGAGAGAAAGGGAAAGGAAAAAAAAAAAAGACATAAGCACACACACAGGTCTAAATCACCACCCGCACAGTCCTAACAATCTTGTGATGCCCCAGTTAAAACAATTGTTAATATGAGTGCGAATATATACCAAATATAATGATTTATTGATATATGTTGTTGTTAATCACACCACCAGCAAATAAGTAATTGACAACCAGGTCGAACAACGAGTACAAACCAATCACTGTTTGAATTGGACAGTGTGAACAAAATGGTAAATTAAACATATAAATAGGTGTTGGGTTGCTCAAGTTGGTGCACACGCATATGTGAACATATGTACACACTTATGTGCACATGCGTAAGAAAGTACACATAAATTCTCCCTCCCCCTCTCTCTCTCTCTCTCTCTCTCTCTCTCTCTCTCTCTCTCTCTCTCTCTCTCTCTCTCTCTCTCTCTCTCTCTCTCTCTCTCACACACACACACACACACACACACACACACACACACACACACACACACACACACACACACACACACACACACACACACACACACACACACACACACACACACACACACACACACACACACACACACACACACACACACACACACACACACACACACACCACGCTCGATTACACAGACCTATTGATTGCTCTGTTCCTTGTTATCAGTATTCGGGTTATTTATGGCATTTTTCAACAGATAAAAGTTTTTAATTTCCTTTTTGGAAGAAGTATATGTGGAACACACCGCTGCGTCATTTAGTGGACCATTCCACTTATTGCATTGTGGTAAAGTATTGTTTTGGTACGTTAAGGTTCCTTACCATGTCACGATGTTTCATAACTTTGAGCTTTGCTTCAAACCGTTTCATTGTTGTTTTTTTTTCATATTCAGCATTAAAGGAAACAGTCTGGTATTTCTGTGATTTATGTCCTGCGATTTATTGTTGATATTGTTACAAATGTTATGTTTTGTAATCATTATTTTTGTTATCGATTCATTTGATTTATTAATTTGTTTATGTCTACATTTATTTGTGTATGTAATTTTTGTTTGTTTATTTCTTCATTTATTCATCTGTAAATTTATATCAATTTTTTTAATCAGTTTCTCTAATAACTTGTTATTCATTTATCTATTTTGATGACAATGAGCCATCCACCATTGGCTGTTGTAGGCTGATAGTCATACAGAGTATATCATACAAATAGGGATGTTTATTCACTGAGGTTGTCTTTGTACTCAAAGGTTGTGGATCAACAAGCCTGTTTATTATCAGATTAAATAATTCTCCATTATAGTATGAGGAAAATAAATAAACAGAAAAATAAATATATTTGACATTCAACTATATAATTATGTTAAAACTGTCAAGGAGGTTAATTAGTACAAGTTCAATAAAGAGTACGTATTCCTTGATATTTTATACTAATTACCATCTCATCCTCATTGCTATCTGTGTTTGAAGAGATATCATATTCTGAAAAAAATGTGCGATTATATTTTGAGAATAAAGGAAATATACTATTTTGCAAATATGTCTTTATATATTAAGAACAGAAGAGATATTGCTTTGAAAAACAAAAAACAAAACAAAAAAAACGTGTACACATATTTTGAGAAAAAATATGTGTTCGTAACCTGTGAACGTTTTAAACTTCATGTAAATTTTAGTTGTGACCCATGTGAGTGCCTAAGATGTGCTCAAGATAATCACCTCAATGTTGATGTCTAATAATAATTGTTGCCTCGAGTCACAAAGGATTATAAAGGCGGAGCATGCCGACAGGAGACCTTTGGTCCATATCTTGGTCGGATGCGAAAAAAAAATCATAATAGTAATAAATGAATAAATAAAAACTATAATAACGTAAATAACATATAAAATACATAGATAAATTCATAAACAAACAGGTAAATAGTAAATAATAATATATTGACATATAACTAATAATAAATAAAAATCAATCAAACATATGATAAAAAAAAATAATATGAAATAAATTATAATCATAACAGCATCTTGCTTAGGTGTTTATCTAAATGATTCTTAAAAGCTTCGAACTGAACTACATTGCACTACCTGTAAAATAGATGATAATCATCACAGCATCTTGCTTAGGTGTTTATCTAAATGATTCTTAAAGCTTCGAACTGAACTACATTGCACTGCCTCTGCAGGAAGTTGCATCCAATGGAAACCGAAAACCCCACAGAAGCTTCCTACAGACATTTCTAGGAAGAAACTTTGATCTCGTGTCTGTTCTATTAGTGTGTGGAACTGTTTGTCCCTGTCTCTGTCTCTGTCTCGGTATGTCTGTCTATATGTCTGTCTATATGTCTGTCTGTCTGTCTGTCTGTCTGCCTACCTCTCTCTCCTCTCTCTCCTTTCTCTCTCTCCTCTCCTCTCTCTCCTCTCCTCTCTCTTCCACTCCGTCTCTCCTACTCTGTCTCTCCTACTCTGTCTCTCCTCTCTCTCCTCTCTCTCTCTCTCTCTCTCTCTCTCTCTCTCTCTCTCTCTCTCTCTCTCTCTCTCTCTCTCTCTCTCTCTCTCTCTCTTTCTCTTTCTCTTTCTCTTTCTCTTTCTCTCTGTCTCTTTCTCTCTCTCTTTCTCCTGACTTCAAACTATTCAATTCATCTCCCTGGCTTGCCCTACCACACCGGGAGTTAAGACGAGGCTTGTAGGCAAAGACACACTCGCTTATATACAAACATGTACACCTATATAAGAATTTAAACATACACATATATTTGCAAGATCTCACCTACGCTGGAACCTATAAATAGAGACGTAGGTACACACAAGCACACACATACACACAAACGCACACACACTTGTACACACACACAACTCACGCCATTTAGTGCTTTACGTTTTGAATGTCTTCCACATAAAAAAAATCAAAGAAATAAGTAAACAATAAAATGGGTTAACGTAGTACATGAAACAATTGGAGCATAGGATTTATCTCTGAAGATTAAGAGAATTGGAGGAAATGTGGCCGAGATATTGAGGCACGGAGGTGTTCGCTGAGTGGAAGGAGAGTTTCGAGGCATAACAGGGGAGAAAATGAGTAAGAGCGGAACATGTGTCCTTGAGAAAGAGATAAAGAGAAAATCGTGGAGTAAGTATTGCAAAAGATGTATGAGAGACTAAGAGGTGATACACACAGACATGGAGATAATGTCGACCAAAATATTTGAGAGACAAAGATATGCTTACGACGAAGGAATATAAGAGTGGAACATGTATCCTGGAGAAAGAGATAGAGAGAAAATCGTGGAGTAAGTATTGCAAAATATGTAAGAGAGACTAAGGGCTGATACACAGAGACATAGAGATAATGTCGACCAAAATCTTGAAGAGACGAAGATATACTTACGAGAAAGGAATGTAAGAGCGAAACAAATATTTTGGAGAAAGATGGAGAGAAAATCGTGGAGTAAATATTGCAAAAGATGTAAGAGGGGCTGATACACAGAGACACGGAGATAATGTCGAACAAGATATTTGAGAGACAAAGATATACTTACGACGAAGGAACATAGATGTCACAGAAGAACAAGGAAGAACATGAAGAACTAGTGCAACAAATAAAAAAAGCTAATTATGC
>NC_134788.1:17385453-17390453 GCF_046742065.1 Oratosquilla oratoria | reverse complement strand
AGTGAACTGAAACTTTTAGGTACATTTCTTGATCTGGCGAGGTACTAAGGCTGTATCGTCTCTCAGAGGTTAGACCGAGGATACCACAGGAAACTCTCAAGGCTACAACTTTTTATCCTTTTTATCATTCCTCAGTGTCTTACGTACTGGGTAATGCTTTTCTTTATATTATATTTGACACCGAATTACTCCATTGATTTTTATGATACCCTCTCTGTATGTCCGCTGGTGGCACAGTCTAAAGCGTGCTGACCTCGTGTTCGTTTAATTGTGGGTTCAAATCCCGCACTCCTCTCAGGTTCCCAGCAATGACTGTTATCTGCCTCAACAGACCATGTCCATAAGACAAAGATCACGGCTTCGACTCTTTGCTACCTTCCCAAAGAGTCGACATATTTGGAACACAAATTACCCCAGACGAGAAACCGACGACAGAGCTTTAATGGCTCGATCCTCCTTTAATGAGTTCGACTGTTGCTTCATCAAGCTTCGATATTAAATAAAGCGGTACAGAGCGATGAAATTCAAAAACCTCTGTGTGTATTAAATTAATACGAAGCCCTCCAGTGTTTTTCTGTGACCGAGATCATTACCTATTGTTTATGTGGTTAACAAAAAGTGACACGAGAAATTAGGCCCTTTGTCAAGTTGCCAATTGACATTTTTTGCACTGAGTGACTTGTATATTATCTAAAAAAATTCATTTTTCATACCTATTTTATTTTATTTTTACTTAATGTTGTCATATATTCTTATCATTTATCTGATATTCATGATAATTTTCTTGTTTTATTTGATTAATTTTCTTTTTATATATAGCTTTGAGTTGATTTATATTCAGATGAAGTGCTCCAGATTGAAAGGTGGTAGATTTTCCTGAAGTCCACCTAGTTCACTCCATCATGGCTGTTGGTATAATTTATTCAGCTGAGGGAAGTACCCTGTGGGTCAATAGACACAAAATGGAAGCCCGGAAGAGATTTGTAAGGCTCGTCTCAAAATTGTTCCTGTATCAGGAAATCCTTTATCATTTTCCTTATTGAAACAAAGTATTTTTTTCAACAAAAACTATATATATCTTGAGAAGGGACTAGTAATTTTCATTCACGAACCGTGGACAAACCAAAATATTCTTCTTTAAAGTATTCAGTTTTTTTCTTGTAATCTTCAGTCGACTTGCAACTGGAATCTCTTAAAGATATCATTTTAGTTTCGTAATCAAATTTAAAATTTTGTCTCAGTATAAAATATTTGTTGTGTAACTCATTTCTTTGTGAGCTTCTTGTTCAGTATGGCTCAGTGATGTCCTCCAAAGCTTCCGAGAAGCTATAATAAGTCTCAAGAAGGAGAGACTGGGCATTGTATCGATCATAAACTTCCACAAGACTTTCCAACACGTCTTCTTCAAGATTTTCTCCACAAAACATGGCTTCAAAGTAGCTCCAATCACCGTAGAAGGCAGCAGTAGTGAGTTCTCAAAGTCTTTTGACCCCTTTGGCTCTGTTGACTTTGAGCCAGGGGTGAGATTGGACGCCTCTCAGGTGAAGCCGTTTCTCAGATTTGCTCTCGAGGCATTTTCTGACGAGCCTCTGGCAGCTCTTAGGGACGCCCCTCGGGAACTTGACTTCCCATTTGCCTCCGTCATTTGGGTATTTCTTGCACGCGAGACGGAACAATAGTACTCCAAGACTCCATACAGCCGATTTTTCATGGCGATCGGCAGGAGTCTTAGAGTCTTTGATGAAGGTGCCCATACCGAAATCCGCAAGCTTTGCGGTCATTTTTCTGGTTCCTTCATTCCTGACGACGAGAATGTTAGCCATAGTAATGTCTTGATGACACACTCCGGCTTTATGGCAGGCTGTTACGGCTGTTAGAACCTGCAAAAAGACGTCTTTGGCGTCTTTCATGTTCAGCTCCCCATACTTCGAGGTGTAGTCAAGAAGATCCACTGCGCCCGGGATCAGCTCCATAACGATGAAAACGTGTCTGCGTTCAATGAAGAACTCGAGGAGCTTTACAACCTCGGGGATATGCTGAACTCTCTTCATAAGTGCGACTTCCAGGGGCATAGTCCTCTTCTTTGGGTCTGCCCAGTCGTACACTTCAGCCAAAGGTATTTTCTTGACGGCTACCTTGGCTTTGTCTTCGATCCGCTCGGCGGAGAAGACACTCCCGAAAGATCCTTCGCCGAGGAGTTCCTTGAAGATATATCTTTTAGTCATGGTTCTTCCTTGCTTGATTCTTCGAAGAACAATTCCATAGACTCACTCGAGTAGAAATTTCGATCATTGAGAGTGATGCTAACATCTACGATTCGACAAACAGAATTGTGTACACAAACACACACGCACACAAATATATATATATATATATATATATATATATATATATGTATATATATATATATATGTATGTATATATATGTGTGTACACAAACACACACGCACACGAATATATATATATATATAAATATATATATATATATATGTGTGTGTGTGTGTGTGTGTGTTTGTGTGGGTGTGTGTATCTATGTATGTTTGGATGGATGTTTGTAAAGACAGACAAATATAGATAAAGTCCCAAGAGGTCGAAACATCTGGTTCTTAATAAAGCTCCATACTCTACGTATTAACGTTTCATTTTGCCACCTTACCTCCACATGTATATATATGTATGTATATATATATATATATATATATATATATATATATATATATATATATATATATACATATACATATGTATATATATATATGTATATATATAATATATGTATATATATATATATATATATATATATATATATATATATATATATATATATATATATATATATATGTATGTTTGTAAAGACGGACAAATATAGAGGAAGTCCCAAGAGATTGAAACATCTGGTTCTTAATAAAGCTCAATACTCTAGGTATTAACGTTTCATTTTGTCACCTCACCTCCACATATATATATATGTATACATATATATATATATATATATATATATATATATATATATATATATATATATATATATATATATATATATGTAGAATTAAATACGACAGCATTCTGACAATTGTTAAACTTTTTCTTAATGTTTTCTATTTGTCTTATCAACTTTTTTCCAGTTGTAGGGTGAGCTGATACAAGTTCTCCAAAGTTTTCCATTTAATATTCTCGAGCTTTCGTCTTCAAAGAGACATCATCAGAATTGACATAATTTCTGCAATAATGAATACAAAAGTTGGTACATATAAGTTACAAAATAAATTATATATATATATATATATAGATAAATATTTATATATAGATAAATATTTTTATATATATGTGTGTGTGTGTGTGTGTGTGTGTATTTACCTAGTTGTATTTTACGGAAGGGGAGCTATGCTCGTGGGGTCCCGTCTTCATATCTCATTTTATCTAAACTATTTTTAAATTCATGTATTGTTTTTGCACACACCACTTTCTCATCTAACTTGTTCCAACTGTCTATTACTCTGTGAGGAAAGCTGTTCTTTTTCAAATCTCTTCTATAGCTGTCTTTTTTTATTTTCTTTCCGTGTCCTCTTGTATTTCTGTCATCCCATTTTATCAGATTCTCTCTATCAGTAATTTCTATGCCTTTCATGATTCTGTAAATAGCTATCAAATCTCCTCTCTCTCTTCTTTGCTCTAGTGTCTGTAGTTCAAGTTTTTGTAGTCTCTCTTCATATGATAGTTTTGAGAGTGTAGGTGCCAATTTTGTAATTGCTCTTTGTATTCTTTCAAGTTTTTTTATACATTTTTTTGTACTTGGTGACCATATCGTTGCTGCATATTCCAATCTTGGTCTTATCAGGGTGATTAGGATTTTCCTCACCATTTCTTCATCCAGGTATGTAAATGCCACTTTGATTGTTCTTATTAAATTATAAGTTTCTCCAAAAATCTTATTTATATGTTTCTCAGGTGACATATTATTCATAACAATGACTCCCAGGTCCTTCTCATTTTCTACTTTTTTTTATTCCTTCTTCTCCCAAATTATATGATCCTGTTATTCTGTTTTTGCTTTTTCCAAATTCCATTATACTACACTTTTTTGTATTGAACTCCATCTCCCACTTCCTACTC
The DNA here is from genome assembly GCF_046742065.1 of Oratosquilla oratoria. NCBI lineage: Eukaryota > Metazoa > Arthropoda > Malacostraca > Stomatopoda > Squillidae > Oratosquilla > Oratosquilla oratoria. Next base: position 17,386,340 of record NC_134788.1, on the reverse strand, counting down.
CATTCCTGTACTTTATTTCGATCTCTCTGTAGTGATTCACAATCTTCTTCAGTTTTCACTCTTTTCAGTAGTTTTGCATCATCTGCAAAGAAGCTCATATAGCTTTCAATTCCTTCATCCATATCATTAATATATATAGCAAACATTATTGGGGCCAGAACTGTTCCCTGCGGGACACTGCTTATTACTTCATTCCATTTTGAGTGCTGGTCTCTTATCACTACTCTTTTTTCTTTCTTGCAAAAAGTCTTCCATCCAATTTAGCAATTTACCTTGTATTCCTCCTTCAGATTCTAATTTCTTAAGCAACTTCTTATGTGGTACTTTGTCAAAAGCTTTTTTTAGGTCTAGAAATGCACAATCAGCCCATCCATCTCTTTCTTGTATTATATCTATTAGCCTTGAATAGAAACATATTAAATTGGTGACGCATGATCGTCCTTGTCTGAATCCAAATTGCCTTGGATTTAGTACGTTGTTTTTTTCCAAGTATTTTACCCATCTACTTTTGATAATTCTTTCACAAATTTTTGCTATTGTACTTGTTAGAGAGACTGGTCTATAGTTGGTAGGTTCTTCTTTATTTCCTCCTTTATATATAGGTACTATGTTTGCTTTTTTCCAATCTTCTGGAACTTTTCCTTCTTTCAAAGAACTGCTTATTATGCTATGTATTTTGTCTGCCAGTTCATTCCTGCATTCTTTCAGTATCCAGTTTGCTATTTCATCTGGTCCATGCGATTTTCTGACATCAAGATTACTCAAGTGTATCAATATTTCATTCTTTGATACTTCTATTTCTTCTATAGGGGGGACTTTCTCTTTCCATTTGATCTCTTCAGGTTGTATGTTCTCCCTTGTAAACACTGATTTAAAATGTTTGTTCA
>NC_134788.1:17355453-17380453 GCF_046742065.1 Oratosquilla oratoria | reverse complement strand
CACCTCCCCTTTGTCATAATAATAATAAAAAAATAATATAAATAACATAGAACAAATTCCTCCTGTTTTTTTTTCTGTAATATTTCATTTAAGGAGTAAACATAGCAAAGGACGATACTGACCTTTGATATCTCAACAAATATCGAGAGAGAGAGAGAGAGAGTGTGTGTGTGTGTGTGTGTGTGTTGTGTGTGTTTGTGTATGTGTGAGGGAGGGAGGGAGAAAAAGAGATATATATATATTCAGGGTCAATATCGTTCTTTGATATGTTAACACCTTAAATGAAATGTTAGAAAAACCAGGACGATTTTGTACTTCTTTTTTTTTTTTTTTTACGTACACGAGAAGATTGATCTATTTATAATATATATATATATATATATATATATATATATATATATATATATATATATATATATATATATATATATATATATTATGTATATATCTATTAATTCATTTATGGATATTCATTTTTATCAAAATTTTAATTCAGATATAAATTTTTGCTATAATTTTTATCAAATTTTAAATTCAGATATATATTTTTGCTAAATAGAATTTTATAATATCTCTTAAAAGTCTTCAGGCGTATCGAAATTCAGTATGAAGAAGAACATTAGTTATAAAAATATCTTTTTTATAGAAATGTACTTTGAATGTTTAGTTTCTGTCAACTTTTGAATCTCACGAAGTACATCAAAGAATTAGTTTTGGCAACTTGAAAAGGTCCTAATTTCTCGAGTCACTTTTTGATAACCTCATAAACAAAAGGTAATGACCTTGGTCACCTAAAACACTGAAGGGCTTCGTAATAATTCAATATACACAGAATGTATTGACTTTCATTGCCCTTTACCGCTTCATTTAACATCGAGGCTGGATGAAATGCCAGTCGAGCTCATCAAAAGAGGATCGAGCCATTAAAGCTCTGTCGTCGGATTCCGGGCTGGGGTCATTTCTGTTCCGAATATGTCGACTCTTTGGGAACGTGCCAAAGAGTCGAAGCCGTCATCTTTGTCTTATGAGGCAGGTAACAGTCACTGCTGGCAACCTGAGAGGAGTGCGGGATTTGAACCCACAACTAAGCGAATGCTAGACCAGCACGCTTCAGGCTGTACCACCACCGGACATAGAAAGAGGAAGAAAGTGAGGAACCTACGACAGGAGCCACGTAGCTGCTGGTGAATTGACAACATCTAATGTGACAAAATGTTCACACTGAATGAGAATCCGACAAGAAATAATGGTCTTAAACTGTCAGGAAATAGATTTAATTTGGAATTGGGTAGAAACAACTTCCTCAACCGTGTAATGTAGTTCAGTTCAAAGATTTAAATTTCGTTTAGATAAACACCTAAGCATCATGATATAATGCCTGCCATTTATTTTATATTATTTATTTATTTTTTGTTATTATCTATCTGTTTATTATTATTTCTTTGATTATTAATTATTATTATTTATCTGTGAATTTATCATTATTTTCTATGTACCTGCTTGTTTACTATTAACTTTACATGTATATTTATTACTTATTATTATTTATATTATTATAATTTCTATTTGTTTATTTACCATATTTTTATTTTCATTTTATTTTATTTTTTTTGCATCCAACATAGTTATGGACCAAAAGGACTCCTGTCGGCATGCTTCTCCTTTGTAAATTCTTTGAGAGAGAGAGAGAGAGAGAGAGAGAGAGAGAGAGAGAGAGAGAGAGAGAGCAAGAGCAAGAGTACGTGACATATGTATCCCTTTGCCACCTTCCCAAAGAGTCGACATATTCGGAACACAACTGACCCCCAGCCCGGAATCCGACGACAGAGCTTTAATGGCTCGATCCTCTTTTAATGAGTTCGACTGGCGCTTCATCAAGATTCGATATTAAATAAAGCGGTACAGGGCGATGAAATTCAATACACTCTGTGTACATTGAATTAATACGAAGCCCCCCATTGTCTTTGGTGACCGAGGTCATTACCTTTTGTTTTTAAGGTTATCAAAAAGTGACTCGAGAAATTAGGCCCATTGCAAAGTTGCCAGTTGACATTTTTTGGATTGAAAGACTTTTGCATTATTTAAATTTCTATGTAACGTTTTCATATATATTTTATCTTATTTTTACTTAATGTGATCTTATATTCTTATTTATCATTTATCTGGTATTAATTAATTTTATTTTGTTTTATTTACTTTATTTTCTTTTTATATTCAACTTAACTATTTCTATTCAGATGAAGTGCCCCAGATCGAGAGGTGATAGAATCTCCTGAAGTCCATCAACTCCATTCCATCATGGCTTGAAGTCCATCAAGTCCACTCCATCGTAGCTGTTGCTAAGTGATTTATTCAGCTGAGGGAATGCCCCCGAGGGTCATTAGACCAAAAAATAAAGTGAGCCCGGAAGAGACTTGTAAGGCTCGTCCCAAAGTTTTTTCTTCACTAGGAAATCCTTTATTTTTATTATTTTTCTTATTTCAACAAAGTAAATGCTTTCAAACAAGTCTATATAGATCTTGAGAAGGAACTGGTAATTTTCTCTCACGAACCGTGGACACACCAAAATATTCTTCTTTAAAGTATTTAGTTTTTTCTTGTAATATAGAGTCGCTTTGCAACTGGAATCCCTTGAAGATATTCTAGTTTCGTAATCAAATTGAAAATTTTATCTCTGTATTAAAGACATTTTGTATTAACCATTCCTTTGTGAGCTTCCTGCTGTTGAGAAAGGCTCAGTGATATCTTCCAAAGCTTCTGAGAAGCTATAATAAGTCTCCAGAAGGAGAGACTGGGCATTGTATCGATCGTAAACTTCTACAAGACTTTCCAACAAGTCTTCTTCATGGGTTTCTCCACAGAAGAGGTCTTCAAAATATTCCCAATCAATATCTTCAATTATTTCATTATCGACCAAAATATCCTCTTCTTGGTCTTCTAGAACCTTACCAAAGACATAATCGACTTCAAAGGTGAAATATTCTGAATAATTATCTTCAATATCTTCTCTGCTGTTCTCTGAATCTGTGTGCTCCAAGATGGAATCATCGACATCTTCTAAAGCCTCTGAGAAGCTGTAGAATGTCTCAAGGAAAAGTGATTGTTCAAAATACTTATCGTAAACTTCTATGAGACTTGTTTCCAATGCTTTCTTACCCATGTTTGTGTCCAGTCCGATGTCTTCTCCACAGATAGCTTCTTCGTAATAAATCCAGTCTACTTCTTCAAGGAATTCGTTATCTGTTAATTCAGAGTCATCTATATCTTCTAGAGTCTCACCGAGGATATAATCGTATTCAAAATAGAAATCATCTTCATATGTTTCAGCATCTTCAAACATGTTATCTGCCTCCTTCCATTCTTCAGGAAAGTTCTCGACGTCTTCAGAAGTTTCGAGTTTCCTCTTGTTAAACGAAAAGATTCTCTTGAAGACAAAGACGAAGAAAGCCAAAGAACAAGAGGCGATAGTGGTCCAAAGATCCAATCCGGTAGCAACGGTCAAAACAAAAAGGTCTTTAACGACGACGGCAGCGAACGCCAACCCGAAGAAAACGGCAACGACTTCGAGTGTCATCTCCACATCAGGCAGTAACCAAGTGAGAAAAAGTTTCGCGGTGGGAAAGGAAAATGGTGCATCTTAGTTAACACTAATTGTACTTATGTATGTGAGAGCAGACGCTCAGTATGCACTGACGCAGTTCACCCCTCTGCTACAAAGACGATGAACGTGAGGAGCCTACGCCAGGAGGCGCGTAGCTGCGGCCGAAGCCGTCATCTTAGTCCTATGCACTTGGTGTGTTGAGGCAGGTAACAATCATTGCTGGTAACCTGAGAGGAGTGCGGGATTTGAATACACAACTAAACGAATTTGAGACCAGCACGCTTCAGAGTGTGCCACCAGAGGACATACAGACAGGGTATCATAAAAATCAATTAAGTAATTCGGGATCAAATATAAGGAAAATCATTATCCAGTAGGTAAGAGGCTGATGAATAATATAAAGGAAGAAAAATGTGCAGCCTTGAGAGTTCCCTGCAGTATCCTCGGTCTATCCACTGAGAGACGATACAACCCTAGTACCACACCAGATCAAGAAATGTACTAAACAGTTTCAATTCACTGAACTATTCCCTTCCGTTTATCAGAATGGTTGAAAACAAATCAAAACTAATTCTTTGATGTACTTCATAAGATTCAAGAGGTGACAGAAACTAGATATTCAGAGTATATTTCTATAAAAATTCTTTTTCACAACCAATATTCATCTTCATACTGAACTTTTATACGTCTGAAGACATTTTACTAATATTAGAAATATTTATTTAGCAAAAATTTATATCTGAAGTAAAAATTTAATAAAACTGAATATTAATAAATAAATAAATAGAGAGAAAATAAATTGATGAATTATAAATAGATAAATCTTCTCGTGTAAACATAGAGGAGGACTATACTGACCTTGAATATCTCAATAAATATCGAGATATAGAGAGAGAGATATTCAAGGTCAGTATCGTCCTTTGCTATGTTAACACCTTAAATGTAATATTAGAAAAAACAGGAAGAATTTGTTCTGTTATTTTACATTTTTTTTTCTTTTTTTCATTATCATTATTTTTTTTTCCGTAGGGAATGTGATGGGGGTAAATATCTGGGGAAAAAAATAAAAGCCTTGCTATACGTGAAGGGATTTATCTATTCATAATTTATATATTTATTTTCCATTTATCTATTTATTCATTTATTGATATTCATTTTTATCAATTATTTAATTCAGATATAAGTTTTTGCTATATTCATTTTTATCAAATTCTAAGTTCAGATATATATTTTTGAAATTGGTTACTGAGCCTATCTGTGTTAACAATGTTTGTGTACATGGGCACTCCGCTTTTCGGTCACGTCTTCCGAGAGCCGGGGTGTCTCTAACAGAACAAGTAACACTAGTCCAGCTCGAGGAAAGGCAACACCTGGACGGAGTGAACCCCCTGAGGACCCTGAAGGTTCCTGATCGCCGAAGCGATCGACAAGAAACCCGAAAAGGCTTTCGGGAAGGAACCTCAGCCGACATCAGTTGCTTGATGATGACTAACCCTCAAGGGAATGTTCCTCGAGTTCAGCTCCCGCACAGGAGTGCGATGACAAACTCGACGACGCATATATATTTAATTATTTCATTATTTAATTGTGTATTTATATATAAATTCATTTATCTTTTCATCAATCAAATTATTTTAACATTAAATTGTTTTGTCAGTAAGCAGACTTTGCAATATATCCTTGACCTTTTCCCGGCCAAAAGAAATATGATTCAACCTTATGGTTGACAAAAAACATATGCAAGCTTTCATCACAATCTATGTGCTTTCTCTTTTCAGAAAAACAACTCTTCATCCAACATGAAACAAAGTTGAAAGAAAAGATCCTAAGATAAGGATAATGGTAGTCAGCTTAAATGGATTTCTTGGTATACATGCGAGTCAGCTAGCGAAAACGATAAAATTTCTGAAAGCCTTCATGTTAAGGGATATACAACATAAATTGTGCTTTTTTTTGAGTGGGCACGTGTGTAAATTAAGAGTCTGAAGCATGGTGTGGAAAAGGAAATAAGTTTCTGAAATGATAATGAATGCGATTGGGAATGAAAGAGAGGAGGCTGAAAAGCTCTTTGTCGGTTTTTGTAAGGCGTATTTGCATAAGTATGGGATGCACAACTCGGCACAGATGGATACTGTCACGCGACTGGGGGAAGTCCTGCCGTTAAGTTTCTTGCAAAAATTAAACTAATTCTTATTGTGTGTTTGTTTGTTTGTGTGTGTAATATATATATATATATATATATATATATATATATATATATATATTTAGACACATATATATATATGTATGTATATATATATATATATATATATATATATATATATATATATATGTAGACACATATATATACATATCAGATAATTCTTATGGACGTCGCGTATAGGACTCGAACCTACCGCTCTGACGCCAAGGCTACCAGACGGTGCCTTAATCCGCTCATACATACATTCACATACATACATACACATACATACATATACATACATACACATACATTATACAGTATATACACATACGCATTGGCATGCACAAACAAATACACATGTGATTATGTACACATACAATACATACATAAAAATACAAATACGTACTCCTACACATACACAAATTCTTCTATTGATAGAAATTCCAATGAGAATAAGTTTCCTTAACCCATTTGGATCCTGAAGTCTACCTATGGTTAGAGAGTGCTTGTCCATCGGTTGGCAAAATAGATGCATACGTAAGACGAACCAGTCCTGATCGGGTTTGTCAGTAGTTAGGTCCCATTAATCATTTGATTATGTTTTCATATTACAGCAAAAATATTTATTATCATCCTTTCATGCCGCTAAACTAATCGACATGGTACATCATAAGAACTAATGAAAAAATAAAAAATGTAATACAAGAGAAATAGGAAAGAAAGAAAAATTCTTGAATGGAAAAATGCAAATGTCATTGCTTGATTGAGAACAATTGCTGCCTATCTGAGTCTAACTTTTGTGGGTGCTGACACCCACGCTTCTTTGACCCCTGATAGACACAGGTGTCAGGCACTAGGCAGGACTCGCGACAGAATAATGGCACCACTCCGGAATTTCGAGCTAGCCCGACTTCGTCGATTCTTCGTCGGCGCGATCAGATCAATGGTTTGTTGCTGCTGCCTGACTCTTCAGAAAATGGAAGACATCCCCATCAAGTCCTTAAGAAACCCTCCTAAGGACCAGGAGGCAAGGAAGATGGAGGACATTTCATCGGGTAAAGAGGCTTCGATCAAGGGTCGCCAGCAAAAATCGTTGCCTCAGAGGAAGATAAAGAGCCTCGAGCGCCGCCATTTGTCAAGAGGCACTTCGAGAGGAACCACGAACCCCGTCGTTGACCCGACCGAACCTCCAGTAAACGCCCAAAGCTGCAGCAAACAAACCATTGATTATAAAGATAATTACACTTTTAAATCTGCTCTTTGCTCAGGAGGCTATGGAGTTACATCATTGGTCACCAACAAGACGACGGGGAATATCTGCGTCGCCAAGATCCCGACCAAAGGCAAGGGATCTCTGAGTGAGATCCAAGCCCTCGCAGAGCTGACTCACCCAAATGTTGTTCGTCTTGTGGATGTGGTGACACAAGGCAAAGTGAACATCATAATCACTGAGTACTGCGAGGGCGGGACGCTCGACAGCGTCGTCATCAAACACGAGGAGCAGCCTTAATTATATGTCTATTAAATGATTATATATGTATTTTTAGCTCTACACAATCTTAGCCAATAACCATATTTTAACGGTTATCCCACCGCTGCCACCAGTTGTATCCCAGTGTATACCTTTGTATACCAGTGTCGTACGGTTGAATAACCGTTAAAATATGGTGTGGGTGAGAGCACCGCTGGACACCAGTTGTATACCTGGTGTATACCAGTGTATACCGTTATGGTATGGTTGAGTAACCGTTATATATGGTGTGGGTGAGAGCACCGCTGGACACCAGTTGTATACCTGGTGTATACCAGTGTATACCGTTATGGTATGGTTGAGTAACCGTTATATATGGTTACGTAGGGAAGTCTTAATGTGGCGAGATAGACTCCAAAGCGGGAGTTTTCGTTGTTTATTTTAAAGAAGACATTTGAGATTAAACTACAAATCGGATGCCCCTTGGGGCTAAATACAATAAGTGCCAGGCCTTGACCTAGGGCACGATAGCTCTGACCTCCGGCCGGTAGGTTCGTGACCTACCCAGCCTCTGGCAGTAGGTTCTTCACCTACTCCAGCTCTGGCAACATTACATGGATGTCATAGAATATATAGGGTTAGAAGGGTTGCTGTAAGCAAGGGCGTTAGTCTCGTTAATCTATGGATTGGGGACGGTTTAGATATATAAGGGTTAGTTGTATAATTGGTGGATATTGTTAGGTATATTATATCTATGTTAGTTTATGCGTAATACACTAGGGCAGTTATAATAAAAGGATTTATGATACGTGTCTGGTGACACTAGGTATCTATACTTGTTTGTCTTCAAATTGTGCTGTGTTAGGGGTGCATGTCGTGGGAAGTGCAAGGTAAGCAAGAGGAAGTCTCGCTCTGTTGCAAGCATGTGGATCACGTGCGTGGTGGGTGATGATTAATAATTGTGAAGGATACATGTCTGTGTTTGTGCGTGTATAAAATTATCAGAGAAATTAAGGATTTGTCATCGTAGCAAAGGAGTTGGGGGGGTCGCCGATTTAATGAAGCGGCCTTGCTGTGGATGTGCTCTGTCTTGCGAAACTGCTTTTGACCCAGGACAGTGGACAAGGTGCAGGGATGTCCCGTCTTCCAGGAGGTGCTAAGATAAGAGGGAGGGTGGAGGGGTGTGGAGTGCATTCAGGGATGGAATAGGTGGAAATGATTTTATGCCTTTTCCTTTTTGGCTACCTCCCTTGTAAGGAGGAGAAAGCCTTGATATATGTAGCGAATGAGTTACCTGAGATGACCTAATCTTTCAGGATGTCATTGTCTGCCATTAATCAAAATAGAGTGAATATTGGTTTGGTATTAAGGTAAGGGATAATTGAAAAAGCATTCAACTACTTTGCATTAATTCCTGTCAGGGTTCAAGTTGCCGTCACCTTGACCTCCACTGCAAGTAGCGACGCTCTAACACGCTCGGCCAGCTCAGCAAGTATACAAGGCCAGCGAGCATCTTACATCCAGCGAGCATCCAATATATAGAAAGTATGATATACCGTACAGACGACATCCGGCATGGCATTCGCTCATTCGGCGCAATCGTAAGAACTTCTCTTATGGAGCCCAATGCAATGAAAAAGAGATATCGTGAACATCTAAAAGAGTTCTACAATAAATAGAGCGATAATGACAAACACTATTTACATTATCGTACGTGAAGAGGTAACTAATGCACGCAACATAAAATCTAATTGATTTTATTTATTACAAACACAATAAAACAATTTTCTCATCAGGAAGAACGACATTAAGGGCAGCCACAGAGAACTAAAGGGTATGAGTAACATCGCAGTCTGCAAACACGTTTGTCAGGCAGACAACAGTGTGCCTCTTCAAACCAAGGATAATATGCATCATTGTCATATAGATGTTTTTGCTCTATTTGATCAATCTTTTTTTTTTATCTTTTTATTTATTTTCCAGTGCGCGGGTATCTAAAATGAAAGGTCACAATCAAAATACTTGATAGAGGATACATCGGTCTTTCAAGAGAGAAATGACCACTGACGAAAAAGAAAATTGCTGAAGCTATATCGGAAAATGTGAGGTCAACATCAGATACTCAACAAAATCAATTACGCCTTCTCTCGGAAAATATTAAAGTTCAAAATTACCTGCGGGACATGCTACCCACAACACAAGCCTCATTGGAACAGGTCACGCTTTACCTCCAACCCCGTGCAGATGTGATTATACGAAAGCGCTCTGTTTCATTAGTTTACTTTTCCTAGTGGTGACTTATGCACACACACACACACACACACACACACACACACACACACACACACACACACACACACACACACACACACACACACACACACACACACACACACACACACACATATATATATATATATATATATATATACACACACACACACACACACACACACACACACACACACATATATATATATATATATATATATATACACACACACACACACACACACACACACACACACACACACACACACACACACACACACATATATATATAATATATATATATATATATATATATATATATATATACTTATATAACTTAAACAAAATGTAATGGCACATTTGTAAAAATAATCGCGAAGAACCCACAGTCAGAATAAAAGGAAACTTACAAGAAAGAATAACTTATATATATATATATATATATATATATATATATATATATATATACATATATATATATATGTATATATATATAATATGGATATATATATATGTATATACACACACACACATATATATATATATATATATATATATATGTGTGTGTGTGTGTGTGTGTATGTGCGTGTGTGTCTGTGTGTATTTTTTCTTTCATTGACTTTATACATTGACGGAGAAATAGCATTCCTTGATATCCAGCAATGGGTGAAGTTCATCAAACATTAGCAGCCATCCAGGTCTATAGATATAAGATTACTCGAAGATTAAAGTATGATATCAGACCTTGATTTGTTTCTCCCCGCCATAGTAATTGCGATCCATTTGCAAATAGTTTTCAATAAGATGCACTCAAGGTAATCAAATTCTAAAAGTCACGAACGAAATGTTTTGAAAGTAGTGAAATCACATAAGGACACTTCTCGTTTTTGGCCCAGTCAGTAGTTTGACGTATTTTGAGCAATTTCTTTTTCACTGAACGAGTTTATTCGATTTAATGAACTTTTTGAGTCACAGTGGGGTCTTGATCGATGATGAATTTCTTTTGATCCAACCGGTCGTTGTTCTCATCCGAAGAAACAAAATAAAAACCACAAGGTGTTCGTCACTGTAATGAAAGGGCTGAATCCGTATCAGAAGGTACCCCATAATGAACAAAGACTTAATTACATAGCCTTCTGTTTCCTCTTCTTAGTATTCTCTCATCTTACCAAGTCTTTTATCGGAATAAACATGTGTGTATATCTATCTATCTATATCTATATCAATCTCCTCTCTCTCTCTCTCTCTCTCTCTCTATATATATATATATATATATATATATATATATATATGTATATTGACAAACATTTCAGACAAATTATTTGTATGATGGAAATCAATTGTAAGTCATTGTATCTTACCTCATAGTGATATAATGACTTACAATTGATTTCATTAACAGGAACTTAGAAAGTCTGAGTGACTAATAAAGGAAGGCAGTCTTCTCTAATATCAGTCCTCGGCATTGACACCCAGTGCCTCAGTGGGACTCAGCCTTGACATCAAACTGTTCACTTACTGTTGTCATCAAGGAACCTGTTTGCGTTGTAATCATTTTAGCCAACTCTGACGATGTGTCTGTACGCCAGGCGATGATTATAACGACAAGACCAGCATGAGTGACATTGCAAACAAAATTATAACTGCTGAGAGATTGCGGTGAATGATAGAAGATGTACTCGTAATCCTAGACCGGTTGCTAGAATTGATTGCTGGCTGGAGTAGGTAGCTAGTGGTAGCGAGATTAGTGGACCTAGAAAGGATCTAGATGATCCGTCACTGGAGCCCAACATCAAGGACGCTTCATCCGTTCTACTTTTATCCATGACCTCATATTTGTTGTGGCCGTCTTTGGTGGGCAGGTGAGTCTGGTCCTGCAGAGGTTAATCGAGATTTTTTGTCCTCCAGAGAGTCTGTAGTCCTGAGAGCTCTCACTTTTTCTCTCTCTCTCTCTCTTGTGACACGGAGTCATCGTGGAGACATCCTGCAGAAACAGGCCGTAGATGCAGGCCCATGAACATTGATTCGCCGAGGCCAAAACGTTACTTTGGCGAACGGCAAATTATTTTATTCCTCCGAGCGGGAGCCCCAAAGTATGAACTTATTAATTCATGTCTTACCTCGAAACCTTCGTGGTTGCATATGAATACTCAAATCATCCTCGGGGCTCCCCTCAGCTGAACAAAATCCTCGTCTGCCCTCCTCCGTTTCCATGAAGACCTTCGTGACATCGGTGCTGGAGTTTGCCTCCACGATATCTCTTGCACCTTATTCGGCGTCGTTTTTCTCTTTCTTCATAATAATGGCCGAAAAAGAGGTGACATGGGATGTACGTCCATTTGATTTCTTTAATTCCCTATATGTTCGTCTCAGGCCAGAAGAATATTGATAACGATGAGTTGTGACCTTGTGCGGCTAATCAAGACTTTTTTTTTCCGGAGTCTAGAGATCCGAGGGACCTCTTGGAGATCCTCTGGAGTCTAGAGACCCGAGGACCTCTTTTTTTTTTCTTTCTTTTTTTTTTTGCGTAGTCTTCGTGTCTAATAACGTCATGGAGACACATTATAGGTCCAGAGCTAGCAACATTTATTCCTCTTTCGGCGTTGGCGTCGACTCTTCCAGATGAGTCATCTGGAGCTCCTCAAGTTCGTGTTGGAGCTCTTCCGGGTTTGGAAGCAATGAGGACATCTGGAGTCATCTTCACTCCTTCAACAGAGAGGATCTAGTACACGGACCTCCCTGATAGACTCGCTAAGCATCACATGACTAACCTTTTTTTTCACGGTAATTCCAAAGTCTTCATATAAGTGTCATGAAAAGCGGTCACTTAAGACATACGTCCACTTGATTTCTTTAATTCCCTAGGTGTCCCTTTTCTGACTGTACAAAATCGTCTGTTGACAGCCAGAAGGGTATTGATTAAGATGAGAGAGCGATTTTTTTTTAATGTTGGTAGCGAGATAAGTCGGGTCCTTTTTTTTTTTTTTTTTTATTTTTTTTTTTTTTTTTTTTTTTTTTAGAATACAAACACCCGGCTGACGCCTGCGTTGCTGCTCGCTTCGCTCTCGGGGTGCTTCGCGCCCCAGGGCTCCGCCCTCATTGTTTTAATGTATGATTTGTTCGGTTTGGTTTAGATAATAAAAGAGAGGAACCCATACAGGTTTTTTTTTTTTTATTCAGTACCGGTAATAACATCTTTGGACTCTTTAGGTCGTTTACGTGATGGAGTCCTAACTTCGTCTTCTGAATCATCATTGTCGTCATCGTCACTCCATCTCTTTACCGCCTTCACGATGAAGTCCTTCATTCCGACTAGCCTCTTCTTCACCTGCTTCATGTCATCTTTAATTATTTATAATAAATACTCTAAAAACTAATAATCAATTTTATGGTATTCGCCAATAGACTCACACATACACACACATACACACACACACACACACACACACACACACACACACACACACACACACACACACACACACACACACACACACACACACGAACGCACACACACACACACACACGCACACACACACCTACGCACGCACGCAAACACGCACGCACACACACATGCACGTACACGCACAATATATATATATATATATATATATATATATATATATATACATAATATATATACACACATAAACATGCACGCACACACTGTATATATACATATATATATGTATATATATATATATATATATATATATATAAATACACACACACATATATACAGTATATTATATATATATATATGTATATATATATACATATGTATATATATATTATATACATATACATATATATATACATATACATATATATTTATATATATATATATATATATATATATATATATATATATATATATATGTCATGACACCCAATATTGAACATATCTGGGTTGCGTGTACAGATGGAAATTGATATACGTTGTTAGTTTCTTCGATCACTACTTTTGGGGCTTGGGGCCAGAAGAATTTCCCTCACTTGAGGGTCCGTTGTTAGCTGGAGGGTTTCTCGCCTGAGCCAATATCAATGGCCGATGCAACAACGTGAGGAGCCTTTAAAAGGCGCATGTAAGAGGCCGGTAGTGTACGAATGGAAATGAGCTAGGGCAGTAGAATAACTCAGACTCGACGCCTCCGAAGAGGGCAATGTTATGTCTAGGTGAGGGCGACGTTTTGTCTATGTAAACACACCGACGGTGGTGACTGTTTTTATAATCGCTTATGTAATCACAACATTGTAAGCGCGGGTTACCTTCGTTTGACTAATGCTGAGGTAAACAATTTTTGCTAGTGGCATTGAAATGGCTTTCCGGATTGGTGCAAGGTGCAGAAGGAGGAAAAACTATTGGTGCATGAATTCAAAGTCACGCCCATAAGGAGTGACATTTATTTGAGAAGTCACCGGGGATTGGTTTAGAAAAATTAGTGACGTCAGACGAAGGTAGCTTAGCGTAAGATACGGGATCTCGTCAGACGTTCTACAGAGAAGAGATAGAGAAGATATAGGGAGAAGATATAGAGAGGGTGTAAGGAGAGAGGATCAGGAGACGATGTAGAGACGAGAGAAAAGAGATCCCGAGTGTAAGCTAAGGTGAAATTACAGTGAAAGAAGAAAGAAAATTCACCATCCTTTTATTAACCCAAAGGACGAGAGGAATAGGCATGGGCCTAGAAAATAGTGAGACTACAGGAAAAAGAAGGCATTGGGCCTACTACTTAAGAGGAACTTGAATATTAGTGAACCTCACGTAACGAGAGGCAAGGGGCCTCGAGACGAGTGATATTACAAGTCAAATTTAAGTGACAGTGGTGACTAGGGGAGGTGAAAGTGGTGGCAGCGGTGGGATGAACTGGGTGTTAAACACCTCCGAAGAGAAGTGGCGCCAGAAGTCTAGGGGAACAAGACAACCAAAATCAAGAGTGTATTACGACTACGAGAGAAATCTACAACTTCAAGTAACTGCTACGTTGGGAACAAGCATTCTTCAAGATTCTTCAAGGAGATCATCATCTACAAGGCGGTCTTCAAGGCAGAGTGTGTGATGGAGGAGGAACAACGTCGTTGAGGAATGACAAGACCGTAGAAGGACGTCAAACCAGACATTGACATCACGAAGCGACATCGCAAGCAGCCAGGCTAAAGCAAGGTATTAGTAAAGTATGAGTACCCCTCAGAATTCTAACGTGTTGAGACACGAAATTCACACATCAAATACAAATATTCCAAAATTCACAGGAGAGTCTAACACATATGGTGTAAACAAGTTCTTGAACCTTATTGACACACTTATAGTTAGTAAAAACATTACAAATGAGAATCGTAAGATTGAGATTCTCAAGGAGAATATAGATCCAGAGCATGGAAGGGCGAGGTTTGTCATTAACTTTCAGCAAATGGAATTAATTAATCAATATGATAATTACAAGAAAGCCTTTCTTAAACATTTCATGTCCAAATGTGATCAGGATCCTATTAGATCATTGGTAAAAATGATTAAGGAAGTTAGGACAAGTGAAACTGACACAGAGTACTTAGCTAGATTAGATAGATGGTCAAAAGACATGAATTCTATCTTGAAAGATTCAGACTGGATAGAAAGATCTAGTGAGAAGATGGAAATCTCACAGGTAATCAAATTGATTACATTTAGCTTATTGGCAAAGAATTCTGATGACTTAACAGCAGAAAGGCTGTACAAAGATTTAAAATCAAATATCTGTTTAGGAGAAGTAGATTATCTTCTTCAAGGATACAGTGAGACCAGAACAATAAACCCATATGTAATGCCTATAAATCAACAAAGCCAATATAGGAACTCTAGAGAGTTTAAGAAAACAGAAGTAGGACATAGGCGGCATGCTAGAAGTCCATCTAGGGATAGGGATACCAGAATCCTATGTTTTAATTGTAATGCTTGGGGACACAAGGCACAAGAATGTTTTTATGGGATTATTTGCAGAAATTGCAAATACGAAGGTCACAATGAGTATCAATGTAGGAACCCTCCATTCTGTATTTACCATAATAAAATCGGACACAGAACTCATGAGTGCCGAAATTTTCGGGTACCCCCAGGGCTAAGAGGAAAACCCCCAGACACAGAATAAACCATTTCAGACCTCCCCATATATATACCGATAGGCGGTATTGTGTTAAATATGGGAATGCAAGGGAGATGAAAGAAACTGACAAACTGATAATTACTGTTGGTAAAACTTCTGTAGGACCTCTCATTGCGGGTAAAGTGTTCAATAAGCCTATTCAAATTTTTATTGATACAGGGTCTGTAGTTAATGTAATTACTAGTAAAGTTTTAAACCAGTTGAACCCAGGAGTGAAAATGTTGGAACCAATCCGTTACACATTGCAAGGTGTAACTGGAAATCAGTTAAAAACATTAGGCAAGATTGAGCTAGAAGTTGCCTTATATACAAATGAACAATTGTACATCCCAGTGATAGTGGTAGAAGAGTCTGTTTTTCCAGGAGATTTATTGATAGGATTTGCAACTATGAGAAAAGAAAACATGGTAATTTGTCCTGCTGACTTAGGAATTTTAGTGAAGTCACAGTTAATCCCATTCTTAAATCAACCAGACTTAAGACCAGTGACAGGAATCAATGAATCCTTAGATAACATTTCTATCCTAGATAGCGAGGCCGAGCGGTCCAACCCTACAGAAAGTAAAACAATTTGTGAACCCAACTCAGAAGTTCAAGAAATCCCAGAGATTACTAAATTATTAACCACAGATGCCTTGAGAATTGCAGATTGCGGATTAACAAGGTCGACATTGTTACATCCCATGTCAATTAATAAGGTTGAAGTGTGTTTGAAAGGAATCAATGTAGACTCTGAAGTAATTACAGTCCCAGAATCAGTTAAACTTAAAGGATTGAAGTGGGACTCAGGGATTTATAAGACAAATAAGAACAGAGTAGAAGTATTAGTAATTAATACTATGAATAAAGAGATAGTTTTAAAGAAAGGTACACAAATAGGATGTATTCAGGTGTGTACTAAACCTATTAAGATTTTAAATGAGAATAGTGAGGAGATAGAATTACCAACTTCATCAATTTGTTCAGTACAAGAAGGCATAGACTTAAGAAAATAGATATAAAGAATTATTACAATCAACTAATTGCCCTGAGTTGGATGAAGCTTTATTTGCTTTGCTTATGAAACATAAAAAAGCAATTGCTTTGCCGGGGGACGCCTTAGGCAAAACAACTGTTTTAAAACATCACATTAAGTTAAAACCAGGAACACAACCTATCTACATACCAGCCTACAGAGTTCCTCACTCTAGATTAGCTGTAGTAGATAAACTCATCACTGAAATGTTATCACAGGATATTATTGAACATAGTAAGAGTGAGTGGAATTTTCCGTTGATCTTAGTACCAAAGTCTGATGGGACTATGCGACCAGTTATTGATTACAGGGAACTGAATAAGCACACCATTCGTGACAGGTTACCATTACCCATTATCGGTGACATTTTGAGAAGTTTGGGAACTGAGAATAGATATTTTAGTACTATAGATATCAAATCAGCTTTTTGGCAAATAGAATTGCATGAAGATTCAAGAGAGTTCACAGCATTTTCTACTACAACAGGACATTATGAGTTCAAGAGAATGCCATTTGGGTTATGTAATAGTCCATTAACTTACATGAGATTAATGAATACTATTCTAGATGGATTGTTAGGAAACACTGCCAGTGTATTTCTAGATGACATTTTAATAGTTTCTCAGACTGCAGTGGAGCACTTTAAGAAATTAGATTTGATATTCTCAAGACTAGGAGAAGCTGGGTTAAAAGTAAAACTTGAAAAATGTAAGTTCTTGCAAGACAGTGTCATTTACTTAGGACATAAGATAGACAGACACGGACTGAGTACAGTAAATTCAAAGGTGGACGCTGTCAAGAATTTTCCAGTTCCGATCAATGTAGACAAGGTTAGGAGCTTTTTGGGATTAACAGGATATTATAGAAAATTCATTCAAAGTTATGCTGACATTGCTAATCCACTAAGTTCTTTGTTGAGAAAGGACTCAAAGTTCATATGGGGACCTGCGCAACAGCAAGCTTTTGACAAGTTGAAAGATAAACTCACAAGTTCACCTATTTTAATTTTCCCCGACTATGAAAAAGAATTTATTCTTTGTACTGATGCGTCTGACATAGGGTTAGGAGGCATACTAATGCAAGAGAGAAATGGAACTTTAAAAACCCATAGCTTACACATCCAGACTTTGTAATAGTGCAGAGAGGAACTATTCTATAACTGAAAGAGAAACTTTAGCAGTAATTTATTCTTTAGAAAGTTTTAGGGATATGATACTAGGGTATCCCATCAGAGTTTGGACTGATCACACAGCTATTCAGAACTTATTTAAGCATAAGAATCTTAGAGGCAGACTTGCTAGATGGTTTGCGATACTTCAGTGCTATGATGTTCAATTTAATTATATTCCGGGTAGAAGGAATGTAGCAGATCCACTTTCTAGAAACATTAGTCAACCAATGACTGGGACAGGGTTGATTAATTTTGTTTGTAGTATAGAAGAATTAGTAACTTTAGATGAAGAAATGCTAATAAGAGAACAGGGAGATGATGAGACATGTGATTCAATAATCAAGCATTTGATGAACCCAAGAGGAGATCCTCCAAAGCTACCAAAGGGGTATAAGATAGAGGAATTTCATTTGATTAATGGAATTTTGTATAGGAAAACATTTGTAAATGGGAAAGATATTTCTAGAGGTCAAGTAAATCAGTTGGTTATACCACAAACTCTGGTAAATGAGATATTGAAGTTACTTCATGATAGTGATTGTAGTTCACATCCTGGAAAGGATAAAACTTATAGACAGGCACAACTTAAGTACTTTTGGTTAGGTATGAAGAAAACTATATATGATTATATAGAAAAATGTGTAAAATGTGTAAAGGTGAAGGGAAATACACCAAAACCTGCTCCTATACTCACCTATCCCATTCCACAGAAACCTTGGGAAAGAGTTCACATGGATACTTTGGAATTACCACTAACCGAGAACGGCTTTAAATACCTATTTGTTGCTATTGATTATTTTTCAAGATTTTGTATATTACAACCCATAATCAATAAGAAAGCTGAAACTATTGCTTCCGTAATCTATGATCAGATAATCTGTAATTTTACTACACCTAACATCCTAGTTTCAGATAATGGGACTGAATTTAATAACAAAATCTTGGAAAATCTATGTAATGTGTTCCACATCAAGAAAGTCAATATACTCGTTAACCATCCCCAAAGTAATGGAGTAGTAGAAAGGTTAAACAAAAAGATAATTATATGTCTTAGAACCCTAATAAGTCCTCATAGTGTAACTTGGGATACTTGGATTCCTTGTGTTAAGTGTACCCTGAACAATCAAATTAATGTAGCAACTGGGGATACACCTCATTTTATAATTTTTGGGGAGGACAAAACTCTGCCATATGAAATGTTGACTGCAGAGCAAAAACCCATGTATAATATGGATGATTATATATCCAATAGGATAAATACTCTTCAAAGTATTCACCAAAGAGTTAGGAAACATATGCAGGTGTATTCACAAGAGATGGGGGAACAACAACACAAAATAGCTCATAAACTAGAATTGAAAATTGGAGAATTAGTAATGGTCAAAGTAACCTCACCCAATAATAAACTTTCACAAAGGTACACTGGTCCATATAGGGTAATTGATTCTGCAGGTGGAAATAAGTTTAAACTTAAACATTTAGAATCAAGAGAAGAATTGGTAGGACATTTAGATGACATAAGGAAAATTAGCTTGCAGATCTATGAAGATGATTATAGTAATACTTTGTGCATAAATATTGATAACCCTGGAGAATATGGAGAATATTATAATGATATTTTTCAAGAGTTGAACATTAATCTTGATGTATTTTACAGATGAAAACTGCCTTATTAATAATATTAAGTTTGGTGAGTGCCATGGACTGGAATCCGATTCGTCCTGGAGCATTGGTACATCATCAAGGTAACCTAATCTTGGTTGATAAGGTGGTAAGGGTAGTTCTTGATTATAAAAATGTAACCAAAATTAAAGAAAATGTGGACTCCATTAATAAAAGTTTGCAAATATTAAAACAGAACATTTCCAGTAAAGATGTTAAGGATAGACTTGAAAACAAAATAAAGGAAATAGAGGATAAATTGCACATCATAGGTTCAAATTTCAAAAGCAATGTTAGACAAAAGAGAAGTGCAATAGTAGTGGCTTTGGGAGCTCTTGCTGGTTTGGGAATTGCCAATTTTGCCTTCCTTGCTGACTTGAAAATTTCAATAAATACATTAAAGGAGAAAGTTGGAAAAATTGATGAATTACAATCAAGCATTAAAAACATTGAAGAAATGATCTCTGATATTTCAGATAACTTAGAGAATCTCAGCTTGAAACAAAGTGAACAAGAGAGTACAATGCAAATTTTTTTGTTACTCAATACTATGCAATTGAAATTATCTGAGATGCAAGTTCAATTGGAATCTTTTGTACAGGATTTAGTTATGGCCAATTCGGGTCAAGTAACTTCTTCTCTCCTTCCAATACCTCAACTTATAAAGGTAATTAAGTCAGCAAAGAAGGATTGGAACTTTGAACCTTTCTTTGAAGAAGCTAATGTAGCATTATATTATCCATTGCTAAACTCCTACCTTAATGTTACTTCAGTTATTATTGAAATCCCGTTCTCTTCCAACCAAAGATTTAACTTATTCAAATTGAAACCCTTCCCATTGAAGGTAAATGGTTCATTTTATGAAGTAGATATTCCAATTGTAGACCCAATCAATTATATCCTTTCTGTAGACAATCTGAAGGAGAGCAGAGTCTCTAATGACAAGTTGAAGGAGTGTAGAAGATTTAATAGGAATCTTTACCTCTGTCATTCTTCCATGTTTGTGTTCCGTGAAGCTTTGAAAAATTCATGTGAAGCCTCTCTGGTTAGGAATATGTCTGTTATGAACAATTGTCATTACCAACGAATTTTGGTAGACCAGATCCCTCATTGTAACATACAAGGATCTCATTACCTGTTTTTCCCTAACAAGACAAAGGTATCAATAAATTGTCCCGGGTTGAGTCCTAAATTGGATTTGGTTGAAGGTCTTGTCTCTATTCAAGATAACTGCGAATTGCATGCAGACACTATTTCCACCATTTCTAATACCCTTAATACAATGCATTTAACCGAGGACACCTACATTTCAACCTTCAACTTCACATTGCCTGAAAACTCCCCTCCCTTGAAAATTAAGAGAAGACCATTGTCAAGATCTCCCTCAAATGATTTACATATGTTACCAATCCTAATCATACCCTTACTTTCAGTGTTAGTGGCAGCACTGATTGCCTTTGTTGTATTCCGGAGATTGGCTCTGTCAAAGCAAATCAACCATGTAACCGCTTAATTCAATACCTTATATATATATTGAGATGCATGTTATTCACATTTATAGGTATTATGTTTATGTATTATTCCCAATTTATAGCATGAATGATGTATTTTGGAAGATAGATTAACAATAACGCAAGGGTAGATTAGCTTATTCTAGAAATATATTAGCAAGCCCTGTAAGAGGGAAATAAGAAATTGGTCGGGACGACCAAGGGTAGCTGCCGAGCCCTGTAAGAGGCCGGTAGTGTACGAATGGAAATGAGCTAGGGCAGTAGAATAACTCAGACTCGACGCCTCCGAAGAGGGCAATGTTATGTCTAGGTGAGGGCGACGTTTTGTCTATGTAAACACACCGACGGTGGTGACTGTTTTTATAATCGCTTATGTAATCACAACATTGTAAGCGCGGGTTACCTTCGTTTGACTAATGCTGAGGTAAACAATTTTTGCTAGTGGCATTGAAATGGCTTTCCGGATTGGTGCAAGGTGCAGAAGGAGGAAAAAACTATTGGTGCATGAATTCAAAGTCACGCCCATAAGGAGTGACATTTATTTGAGAAGTCACCGGGGATTGGTTTAGAAAAATTAGTGACGTCAGACGAAGGTAGCTTAGCGTAAGATACGGGATCTCGTCAGACGTTCTACAGAGAAGAGATAGAGAAGATATAGGGAGAAGATATAGAGAGGGTGTAAGGAGAGAGGATCAGGAGACGATGTAGAGACGAGAGAAAAGAGATCCCGAGTGTAAGCTAAGGTGAAATTACAGTGAAAGAAGAAAGAAAATTCACCATCCTTTTATTAACCCAAAGGACGAGAGGAATAGGCATGGGCCTAGAAAATAGTGAGACTACAGGAAAAAGAAGGCATTGGGCCTACTACTTAAGAGGAACTTGAATATTAGTGAACCTCACGTAACGAGAGGCAAGGGGCCTCGAGACGAGTGATATTACAAGTCAAATTTAAGTGACAGTGGTGACTAGGGGAGGTGAAAGCGCAGCAATCATATTGCTGTGACCCAGGCTCCAGCTGGTGGGGTTCTTCTCCGAATTCCTGGAAGGAAATTAATTTTGTCCTGCATGGAGTTTTCGGCTTAAGGACTTTTCGGTGAAACTGTCTTACCGACTCTTTTGTCGAGAAATGTTTGACTGTAGTATATAGAACGGGGAATGTTTTGCTGTGTTCTGCCCTTAGCTGGCAAAGGTACCGTTTATTGGATTGTAGGTCGGCTTTTTGAATTTTTTTCTGACATGTCATCCATTTCCAAAAGTGGCGTTGTCACTTCTTCTGCACGGCGTCGGGTCCCCCTGGCATTTCGTCGACCACCTGCAGTAGTCGTATAATCGTCAAAAACTTCTGAGGACTTGCACCCTCGGAGGACTGGCAACCTCGGAGGACTTGCACCCTCGGAGGACTTGCACCCTCGGAGGACTTGCACCCTCGGAGAACTTGCACCCTCGGAGGATTTGCACCCTGGGAGGACTTGCACCCTCGGAGAACTTGTACCCACGGAGAATTTACAGCCTCGAAAGGCTTACTGCCTCGGAGAACTTACGACCTCGGAGGACTTACAGACCTTCCTCTCCAAGACATGTAACATTTTTAAAATGTGTCACCTTTGAAATGGTTTAATCTAATTTATTATTGGTAACGATGATCGTCCATGGCTCAACGATGATCGTCCACGGCTCAACGATGATCGTTCTTGACTCAACAATGTTCGTTCTCGACTCAACGATGATCGTCCATTGCTCAACGATGATCGTTCACGGCTCAACGATCATCATCCACGGCTCAACGATGATCGTCCACGGCCCAACGATGATCGTCCATGGCTCAACGATGAACGTCCACGGCTCAACGATGATCGTCCACGGCTCAACGATGATCATTCTTGACTCAACGATGATCGTCCACTGCTTAACGATGATCGTCCACGGCTCAACGATGATCGTCCACGGCTCAACGATGATCGTCCACGGCTCAACTATGATCGTCCACGGCTAAACGATGATCATTCTTGACTCAACAACGTCCATGGCTCAACGATGATCGTTATTGACTCAACGATGATCGTCCATTGCTCATCGATGATCGTTCACGATTCAACGATCATCACCCACGGCTCAACGATGATCGTCCACGGCTCAACGATTATCGTCCTCGGCTCAACGATGATCGTCCATGGCTCAACAATGATCGTCCACGGCTCAACGATGATCGTCCATGGCTCAACGATGATCATTCTTGACTCAACGATGATCGTCCATTGCTCAACGATGATCGTTCAGGACCCAACGATCATCATCCACGGCTCAACGATGATCGTCCATGGCCCAACGATGATCGTCCATGGTTCAACGATGATCTTGCACGGCTCAACGATGATCGTCAATGGCTCAACGATGATCGTCCATGGCTCAACGATGATCGTCCATGGCTCAACGATGATCGTCCATGGCTCAACGATGATCGTTCTTGACTCAACGATGATCGTCCATGGCTTACTGGCTCTGGCTTGAGAAGCGTTACAAAATCACCACGTCAACACAGGGGCGCGAGGCGTTTTGCAAAACCACCCAAAAGTCAGAGAACCCATCCAATTAATTTTTTAGTAGTACTAAGATAACTGGTGGGGAGATGAACTGGTCCTTCAGAGGCTATTCAATTTTTTTTTAAATCCTCTACAGAGTCTATAGGCCCGAAAGTTTTTTTTTTTCTTTTCTTGTGACACGAACTTATCGTCGAGACGTCTTGCAGAATTACACTGTAGATCCAGACACAGGAGCATCGATTCGCCGAGGCCACAACGCTACTTTGGCGAGCGGCAAATGATTTTATTCCTCTGAGTGGGAGCCCCAAACAATGAATGGATTAAATCATATCATACCTCGAAACCTTCGAGGTTGCATATGATTAATCCATTCATCCTCGGGGCTCCCCTCAGCTGAATAAAATCCTCGACTGCCCTCCTCCGTTTCCATGAGGACCTGCAAACGGGCATCGTCGGACTTGGGTGCTGGAGTTCGTCATCCACGATCTCCCTTGCACCTTCTTGGGCGTCCTCTCCGCCCGATGAGTCCTCATGAGCTCCAAAAGTTTTTGAAGCTCTTGGAGGTTCAGGACCATACGAGGACCTTGTGGAACTTTGTTAGTTCCTTCCCCGGGGTTTTCCCGCTCAGGGTCGTGAAGTCCTGGTCCTTCTTCAAGATATTCTCCCCAGTCATCAGAGCTGTGGCTGGCACAGGGATACGCCGAGGCTCTACGAAACGGTCTTCCCAGATAGACTCGCTAAGTACCACAGGGCTAACCACGTTATAAACGTATATGTATATATATATATATATATATATATATATATATATATATATATATATATATATATATATACATATATGTATATACATATATATATATACATATATATGTATATATATATATATATATATATATATATATATATATATATATATATGTGTGTGTGTGTGTGTGTGTGTGTGTGTGTGTGTGTGTGTGTGTGTGTGTTCATACTATGTCATGTGTTTACATTGTGTACAACAACAGTACAACAAAGGTCATTAATGAGGCGGAGCTGCAGTGAACCTACTGCAGCTCACTGATGCTCTTTATAAGACTTCAAAGGGAATGTATTTAAATTGTTTGAAACAAACACATTGAAAAACACATTGCTTGCAGAGGAAAAGCGTAATATTTTCAACTTACGCCGTGGGACTGAAAAATCATAGAAATTACGAAAGATTTACGCAAAAAACGTTAGACTTGACATGTATGGAATAGGAAGTCTTTCTCTGTACTCCAATACAGGTTTGTCTAATATTGACTGTAATTTCCTTGAAAGCTAGTTCATTTTTCACTTGAAAATATTTCAATGAATGTTTTATGTATTTGGAAAAGCTCCCTACGAAAGGTGAAGGAATTTTTGTGAGCCATTTGGAAGTTTTGTGAGTACAGGGATTTCTGTTGGAA
>NC_134788.1:17332953-17350453 GCF_046742065.1 Oratosquilla oratoria | reverse complement strand
AAATGAGAATATACAAAGAAAATGGCACAATAATGAGCTGAGAGAAATAACTAAGCAAGAGAAAATAATAGATGTTATATATAGAACCAAAGTTGAGATGGGTTGAGCATGTGGCGCGTATGGAAGACCATAGAATTCCAAAACTAGTAATAATGGGTAGAATACCTGGAAGAAGACCCATAGGTAGACCTCGAATGAGATGGATGGACGGTCTGAATGCGGAGTTGGACAAAAGAGGAAGAGATAAAACAACATGGGGTTCAAGATCCAATGGATTACGTATATACTATATATATATATATATATATATATATATAATATATATATATATATATATATATATATATATATCATATATCAAAGAGGGACTATTTCGTGACACGTAGGTAAAATGAAAAACTCCCACTCGGAGAAAGTAAACGGATGAAGAATAGAATTAACTGTATATTTCGACCACTTTCTGTAGTCCTCCTCAGCAGATAGTTACATGGTGTTGAAGTTATATAGTCGATACAAAGGGATACAAAGGGCACATGAGAAGGTGGCTCAAGTAACTGTCTTAGTAGCGATTGCTGTCTTGGGTAAAAAAAAATTAATTGCTAATGTTCTTAAACAATCTAATGACCATTGTCCTTTAGATGCATTATAATTTGGGTAATTTTTGATTAATGATGACTCAATGATCTTCCTATGGAAACTGCACTTAGAGTTGTAAATGATTTTTGTTTTCTCTCAATTTATGCGATAGCTTTTCATGGTTTTTTAATTCTTCTTTTGAGGTCTCTTCCCGTTGGGCCCCAATAAACTTGTTAACAATCTCTACAAAGTGTTTTGTAAAATCCTTGGCTGTCATCCGTCTTAACTCTATGATGGACGTGTAGTCCAGTCAAAATACGGTTTGACCCTGAACAAATTCCAAGAAAGCGTTTTATGATATTTTTTATTACTATTATATGTGGGGAACAACATACTAAAAGTTTACCAAAAATTTATCACCACAAAGGTCCTAACTATGACGTCATAAAACGATGACAGCCATCGCACTAAAAATAACCAATATTTCCATATTTCAAACCTGTAGCTGTTGCTTACAGAAGAGTTTGCATTTTTTTATACTATATATTTTGATATAACAATTTTTATACAAAGTTTTATACTAACTACATGGACATACATGTACATGACATACATGTACATTTCTAAAGATTATAGAATACACAGTGCATTTTAAGACATACCTCATCACTGAATAACCGTGTCAGTTCAATAGTCACTATTTTCATCATCGGACATTGCTTTCTCACTCATATTGTCACAATGCCCTTCTTGACATGGTCCACATACCCGTGAACAGATAAGTCCGTGTCTTTTGCAAGTGCACCGAAGTGTACTACAACCACCAGAACAGTTGCAGTGAATTATTTTCAGAAGTGTTTCTGGTGCAGGTGAAGTATCTATCATCACCGGAACTAGACTGTTGTTCTGCAATTCCCATCCCCATTCAGTAGTGTCCATGGCCTCACCATTGTCCATCCAAAGCATCACTTGGAGGTAACTCCGAAGGTCATGATACTTCGTTGCAGAGGAGGTCGGTGGCAGTCGTTCAGGTGTAACAAAGCTTTTGGCTGAACCAACTTTTTGGCAGAGACTAGAATACCTCATTGCAGACAGATTGTCTCCAGGTTTGCCCCAGAACAATGCCACCATCGCTTTACACCCAGCGTCTTCAATCTCAGCTATGTTTTTCTTAGGTGTGGAAAACATCTTAGCACAGCTCTTTAAGATAGATTTTCCCTTCAAAACCTTGTGTAAAGGGGATTTTTTTCCGATTCCAAAAACCGCGGAAGTGGTATCGCATCCCGTGAATGCATGCAAGAACAGAAGACTGCTGCAGACATCGTATCCAAGTAACTTCTTCATAAACTTATTGTCGTATACTGTTGCAGGACTCCCTTTATCCGAGTAGAAATAAAGCTTGTTGTCATCGCTGGTTGACGCGTGATGAAGTAACAACACCAATAGATCTGTATCTTCGCCAATGACACTAGTACTTTTGTTGGATGACATTGACACTGCTGCCTTAACAATCTCCACATCTGCATCCCCCTTTGATTGTATTACGTGGCAACCTCTGTCCTTCATGCGTTGTGAAATGAGATTGATAAGAGACTGTTTGTTTTCCACATTCGAAAGGAAATCCTCCTTTTTTCCGACAATTTTTTTTCCTTCAGCAATGTTCACTTTGTTACTTGTTCGATTTTGGCGGCGTTTCTGATGGGTAATGTCCTTGGTGTTTGGTCCTCCAATGTAACCATCAAATACTATCGTAGCCTTACCATAGTGCTTTACTGTGAAAGATGCATAGTCGTCAGCGATTGAACAATATGTCTTTCCTTCTGACCACTTCAGTCGATGGAGAAGAGAACCTCTGTCAAGAACGTTATGTTCCACCTCTGGTACATCCTTGAGTACTGCGTCATCTGAACTCTGTTCTTTTATAGCAGCCATCAGTTGTGCTTTGTTTGGTTTGCGTAACAGATGTTTTGTCTCAAAGAGGGATGGTGGGTATGGTGAAAGTTCATAGGTCATCACCTCATCAAGGGAAAGATCAGCAGTTTGAGACACCACAAGAAACCTTTGGAACAAAAGAGCGGGGTCTATTGTTTTGTCCTTAGCAACGTCAACTGCCACACTAGATGCCAGGGTCTTGGCTTTCATAGACCGCTTGCACGAAACGGAAAACAGTGATTGACCCTCCATTGTTACCACTATTTCTCTGCCAATGGTAAACAGGTCATGGACATTCACATCCTTATTTGCATTGACACCGGTGATAATGTTGCGAAGAGACACTTCATCAGACAAAGGTGAAAAGGTCTTGAGTTTATCTGCAATTTTCTCCAGGTCTTCACGATCTCTTCTCGCCCTTGAAGCTCTTGCCTCCTTGTGTTGTTCACTGGTGACAAAGCTCTGGCGAGTGAAACCCTGCATTGCATCACTGTAGGAAGAGGACACTGGCACAGACAGAGTCCACAAGGCCCTTTGATGTTCGGACATTCCACTTCCTCTGGTGAGTCCTCCTGGAGTTTTTAAGGAGCGCATCAGAGCTTGCTCGATGACTAGGTCGCAACCCAGGCCTGCCCAGTACTGATCAGTATGCTTTACAACATGCAAGCCATTCATAAATCTATGGAACACTGATGGCATATCATGTTCCAGAGTGGTCATTGACTGGAGTAAAGGTAGGCGGACTTCACATAGTTCCCATGCCCAGCAGCTGCAAAAATGGGCAAACATTCGGCTACAACATGAAGGTGCATCAGCCGGGATCCTGTACGATCGGCCTCGATAAGCTCCCCTGCAATTCCTACCATCTGTTGGTAATTCAGCCATAGTTTACTGGTGCGAGAGTGAGCGGATAATTCATTTCTTTTGGTGGACAAGAGGTGGACAATTTCACTAAGGCAGGTAGAAGTGATGACCGAATTCAAGTCACTGTCCCCTGTCAGTGTCCGAGCATACAACTGCTCAAGTTCTTGCAACAGGTCTGCAAAACCGGAATGGTCGCAAAGTACTTTGTCTGCAACTTGTTGTGTAAGACACTGATCAAGGAGGAGATGGCCACGAACTGCCTTTCCAGTCATGATGTGTTGCACAGCATTGTCACCGTAAATTGTTCCCAAGATCTCTTTGATTCCACTCCCATCCAACAACGTTCCTATGGCACCCATAAGATTCATCAATGTGTGGAAGCTCCCGAGCATCAGGACAACATCTCGAACCGGGCTGTCTTCAGGCACCTCGTGTTTTATTTCTGACGCTTTCCAGTAGAGTGGCTGATCAAATGTAACAACTGCAGCGGACCGGTGTTTATCAGCAATGTTGCACAGATACTCAAGAGTGGAGAAGATGCATAACTTGTCTCCGGAATACATGTCAATAATGGGCAGGAAGATTACCGAAGACGAAAAATATGACAGACACTGAAATGCGAGTCGCCTTTAACATTTTATAGCTTTGGCGGCCATATTCTTTGACGTCACATTTGGACCCTTTGTGGTAATCCTATTTTGGTAAACTTTTAGTATGTTTTTCCCTACATGTAATACTACCAATAAAAAAAATTATAATAAAAAGATAAAATAAAACGCTTTCTTGGAATTTGTTCAGGGTAAAGGTTTTTTTTTCGTATTTTGACTGGAGTAGTGGACGGATGACAGCCAAGGAGTTTAAAAAATACCTTGTAGAGATTGTGAACAAGTTTATTGGGGCCAAACGGGAAGAGACCTCAAAACAAGAATTAATGAACATAAGAACTCCGTGAAATATGCACAAGAAAACTCTTCCGTATTTCTACACACCATGAAAAACCATCGCAAAAATCGGGAGAAAGCAGAAATTATCTACAACTCTAAGTGCAGTTTCCGGAGGAAGATCATTGAGTCACCATCAACTAAAAATTACCCAAATTATAATACATCTAAAAGACAATGGTCATCATATTGTTTAACAATATTAGCAATTAAAAAAAAATCTTTTTCAATCTACATGAGAGACCTTTTGGATATTTGAGTTTGATGAAAGTCTCTGTGATATGTTGTAATTCAAGATCTAGAAATTCTTCACTGCACATACGAAATGCTTTGAGGAAGAAACATTGTAATACCTGTTTTAGTTCTGTCATTATGTCCTGAATAAAAGTGTATGTAGTCTTCTTTATTGGTGCGTTTCCGGTATACTGAAAATTTCACATTTTTATCTATTCTATGAACAATTGTAGTCCCCTTTCTGCAGTGTTAGCAAATTTATACATGGAAATACTCGAAACAGAAGAGTATATGGCAATAATGGGTAGGAATAGCAAATGGTTTAGGTATGTTGATGACATACTTGGAACCACACATGAATTCGAGGCTAGGTATAATAAACTGGGGGAGTGGGAGACGGTACCCCACGAGCGTTACTCCTTTCCTGTATACTGCTATTAGGTAAACACGCAAACACAGAAATACGCTTGGTATGGTAACTGAAGACTAAGAAACATACACACACACACACACACACACACACACACACACACACATACACACACACACACGCACACACGCACGCACGCGCACACACGCGCACATGCGCACACACACACACACACCACACACACACGCACGCGTGCGCGCATGCACACACACACACACGCACGCACTCACGCACTCATGCACTCACGCACGCACGCACATGGGCAATAGATTATACTGTATATATCACACTAAAAAAATGAGAAAGCGCGGAGACAAGCAAACAAGGTCGCTGTAGTCCGTGGACTGGTGCAGCTGCAGAATCAATCACTAGTACAGTAGTTGTATGTGGCAGCCTCCCCCTATGCATCACGGAGGTCTTATCGATTGCACTGCATGCAACGAATTTTAATAACGCATTAATACCAGTGCTTATGATTATACCAGTGGTCTACTGTTAGCAGTCGATATAATTATACCAACAGACTACTACTATCAGTTGATATGATTATATCAACATACACGCAGTCGCACACCCCCTGACGAGTGACTAAATTGCTAGTCGAAGGCAAAGAAGCCTCTGCCCCGTCAACAATTTTACTATTTCTTGAACACTGCAGTGTTTCATTCCTCGAGCACACGCAACTCGCAAACGCCCGCACGGATCACCCACCTCGATCTTAACGCAGACAGATGATCTTGACCAAGGTCGTTGAGCCTAATCCCTCATTCCGCCACCCAACTCCCCCGTCAGCCTCTTGTCTCCCGCCTCGTCACTTGCATTAAAGTGTAATCACTTCGAAATTTAAAAGTGTCTAATTTTGTTGGAATATGTTTTTGGCACTTACCGAGGTCAATGATAAGTAAATAAGCTACACGGAAACTCTCGTTTTTTCATTATTGCAATTTGGAATTACGTCGTTTGCTTGAAAGGCGTCGTCTGCTTCAGCCATTCTTGTAAAACCACCTGCTTCGCAGTGATGTCATAGCACTGTTCCTTCATAATGCAACGTAATTGTGTTTGATAAATAAGCTTAGAAAAATAAAAACATGAGAAATAATCAGTGAAAAGAAATTACATTGAATAGATATAACAAAAGTCAAACTAAAACAAAACGAGGCAGAAGGTAGGCTGTACAGTATAGGAAAGAATAAAGAAAAACTTAGTATTTGCTGGAACGTATTGGTATGTTCTTAGGGATACTTGTAGTGAAGCTTTCGTTTTTGATATAATGTGTAAACAATCTAAAGTAATGTATCTAACTAGTCGTGTAAGGAATGATTAGTTTTATCTAGTAGTAACCAATCTCCATAATTAGTATCTTTATTGGCATACTACAGCCGAAATGAAAAAAGTCTGTATTACGTTGTAGACATCATTGTTTAGAAAGCTTGTGGCATCTGGGAAGCGTAGTGTGAACGTGATGCAGGATTGTCTAAGAACACAGTGCAAAAAAAAATATTTAATGCGTAGAAATTGGAGCGCATGAGTAGAAATTGGAGCTTCAGGGGTATTGCATGAGGAAGTATTGACCAATAAGTCATAGAAAAATGGGATCGGGGAGGACTGTCAAGATGGCAGTGCTCTCACCAATGAATTATGTAGGACACGTTACTATGTTATGCCTTCATTAACCTTGTCATTACCAAAGGGGAACCACACAGTTATAGCTTGGAGACTAACAGAATAATTAGTAAAAGTATAAACAGGCAAGATAATTCGTCGCAAGAAACGATGTATCCTAGCCTGACCTAACTAACCCTGTACACAACTTATCTCTAGGACCTTCGAGGTTGCACTTCTGGACCACGACAATCTTGCCGGACTGCAAGAAAGAACCCTAGTTGGCAACAGTTCCTCCTGACACTTCACACACACACATTAACCATTAAAGTGTATTAGCAATTTAATATTCTGGTTAAACTGGTCCATTTTGTACAGCATAAAAACTAAAAGATTTGCAAATGTAATCTAATGTACCCAAGTATTGCAATGTTACATAATCTAACGCAACTTGGCCAAATGTAGAATGATGTAACCTAACCTACACTAACTTCACCTGAATTGAATGCTATGCGAGAAATTGGATTATTTAGGTTTTATAAAACACATGTATTTGTACAACCCAACCATCTCTGGGCACATACACAGCTGAGCAGTTAAACTGATATTGATGAATATCCCTACAAAGGCTAAACATTTAATAGTACATAAAGTACACAAAAATTCATGGCATATCAAACAATATATTAGTTACCAGTAAACCAGGTCCTCTCCAATATAACTTACATTATAAGTTCATTTTTGGAGGTTTGTGGTTTTAAATCACCGTTAAATAACGTTTATTTTCGACAAACCACGTCCCCTTGGAAATAAGACACCAACCTGATGTGAAATGGGCACTGCAGTCCATCTCCCCTTCTGTCAGACAGAGAAACGATGAAATGGGAAGGGTGGACTCTTTTCCTGCCCTTACCAGGGTCCGCTCCGCTGCTCTTCCACCCGAGCAGCGTCTTTGGGACACCAAGAGGCCCTTCAGTGTCACCATCACCCACTACGAATCCGTCTGCCGCCACAAATACACGTACCGCTGCAGGGGACTTATGATTCGTCGCCACAATGTTGTCTCGGCCCAACTGCGGCTAGGCCACCGTCGACCATGGCAGGTCGCCGTGGTGAAGGGCGAGCCTGCATTCACAGAATGTCGCCTATGCCGCGCTCCACTGGCCAACACCATCGTACACTACTGCCTAGCGTGTCCCACTGTATGACATCCACTGCCCCAGGAACTACCGTTGGATGCCATCTGTCGTCATCTCCTATCACCAAATATCCTAGACGAGATGCTTGACCGTTACCCCCACTTTGGTGGGTTTTCATAATACCTGATGCTCTGCGTGGCATCTCTGACTTACTTCCCTTTGAATGGATGTACAATACCCAGTGTCTTGTATTGTATTAATTACCTGCAATTCATGTGTTGTACGTTTGTGTGTGTGTGTGTGTGTGTGTGTGTGTGTGTGTGTGTGTGTGTACGTACGTATGTATATACCAGTTGCCTTCCTACATTCATTATGAAAACCTCCCCCCCACTGTATGACGCTGTTGCGCAATAAAAAAAAAAAAAGACTTTTCCTGTCTGTTATTGCATCCAACAGCTACACAAAAGATCCCCATTTTTCTGATAAAGTCCGGACTCCGAATTCTGTAACTATCCCTGTGTTTGAAACTCGCGTTAACCCCTTCGTTACCGAACCGTCAACCTTACGTAAACAAACATTTCAAACCGTCCCACGAATTGCTGGAGCCTTATATTTGTAAACACAGACACTTGCCACCACGTGGGTAGAAATAACCCAGAAACCGAGGCCTTGAGAGCCCTCAATACACACAGCTTTTAACTGTGACACGTGCGTGTTCGGTTCCTGGCGGGTGCACTCAGCCGTGACACGCAGTGGACGCGTGACCTGTGACGTCATATGTAACCCCTCAATAGTGAACGTTGTAACTATTGGTCGTTTTAAGATAAGACTTATGGATGGAGATGATAGGTGGTAATGGACATGGAACTGCATGGTGTAGGCCTTATGGTCTCTTACAGTCGCCTCCATTCTTATGTTCTTAATTGTTGCTTGAAGTAAAAAGCGGGATAGATTTAGACGATTTTACCGTTGTCGTTATTTAAATAATATATTGCCATATTGTTTGATCAGCACCGCCTTCAACATGGCACTTACTAATTAGACAAGTAAAAATGGTACTTTCGTGAATGTTTGTCAGCAAATGTACAAAGAATTACAAAGGATTACAAAGGCGGAGCATGCCGACAGGAGACCTTTTGATCCATATCTAGGTCGGATGCGAAAAAAAAAATAAGAATCAATAAAAACTATAATATTGTAAATAACAAATAAAATACATAAATAAATGCATAGGTATAGTTAATAAACAAATAGGTAAATAGTAAATAATAATGAATTGACATAACTAATAATAAACGAAAATCAGACGGACAAATGATAACAAAACAAAAACAAATAATATAAGATAGATTATAACCATTACAGCATCTTGCTTAGGTATTTATCTAAATGATTCTTAAAGCTTCGAACTGAACTACATTGCACTATCTGTGCAGGAAGTATATATCATTCATTAACTACACGGTTGGCAAAGTTGTTTCTACCTACTACTTCTAAATTTAATCTATTTCCGGACAGTTTGAGACCATTGTTTCTTGTCTGATTCTCATTCAATGTGAAAATTTGGTCACTTTTGATGTTGTCAATTCCCTTTAGAATCTTAAAGGTCTGTATCAAGTCACCTCTGAGTCTATGCTTTTTTAGGGAAAACAAATTCGTATGTTTTAGTCGATTTTCGTATG
Organism: Oratosquilla oratoria; assembly: GCF_046742065.1. Taxonomy (NCBI): domain Eukaryota; kingdom Metazoa; phylum Arthropoda; class Malacostraca; order Stomatopoda; family Squillidae; genus Oratosquilla; species Oratosquilla oratoria. Next base: position 17,341,053 of record NC_134788.1, on the reverse strand, counting down.
ATTTATTTTTGATATTTGGAATCGGTTTTGTGGTTCACCGTTGTGCTTTTTCCAATCTGTCAATGTCAATAATAAGATTCGGTGAACATACGGAAACAACATATTCCAAATGTGGACGAACTAGCGATTTATATAGCTTGTTAATGAGTGATGGACTTTGAAATAAGATCGCGGAAACAGTCCTAGAATCTTATTTGCTTTCTCAGAGGCTGAAATACACTGCTTGGATGATTTGAGGTCGTTGTTGATAATGACGCCGAGATCTATTTCACTATCCACTTTTGTTAACGAATTTCCAAATAACTTGGAATCGTACTTGCTGTTAATTTTACCTCTGTGCAGTACCTTGCATTTACTTGTGTTAAATTTCATTAGCCACTTTTCAGACCTTTGCTGTAATTTATCTAAATCTTCTTGAATATCTAATTGGTTTGAGTGATCATTTGCCATACATAACGACTTTCGGCAAAGGACGCCACTACAAGCGAGATGAACCCAAATTTATGCCTCATGTTTTGTTTTCGTTAATGAAGGTCTTAAGAGAAAGTATACCATTGAGTTCGGGGTAACTAAAGTAACGAGAAAGCACATTTTACTTTGAACTGTTTCTATGGCCTGTCATGCCACATGAGTGCGAAGTGCTCAATGGAAATGAAAAAACAGGATCCTCTGAGCATAGCTCTTATCCTTTGTACTACAAGTAGGTAAATACTCTCTTTTCCTCTTTCTATTACTGACATTGTAAAGTGGAAGACGAACACTTGTAGGGGAAATAAATGTCAATGGTTGGGTCATGATCCACCCCGAGACGTTGATACATAGATCGAGCGCGCACCCACTCGTAACCTCCCTCCAAGTGCGGAGGAAGGGTGCCTGTCTGTCTCACTTTGGTCGGATCGTGCAGGCGTGGTGAATCTAAACCGAAGACTATTAATGCCACCCGAGTTGGAGTACCACTCGAGGGAAGCAAGGCACCTCCTCCAACGAGTGTGCACACACAGAGCAAACCTGGAACTGACGACTCACCTGCCCCCTACCACTGGGCCCCTCTTTCTCTCAACTTGACACGTCTCTGGAAGGAAAAAGGCGTAATAAATAATAAATAATAAATAAATAAATAATAATAAATAAATAATAAATAATAAATAATAATAAATAATAAACAATAAATAATAAATAATAAATGATAAATGATAAATAATAAATAATAAATAATGAATAATAAATATAAATAAATAGATAATGATAATAATAATAATGATAATAATAATAATAATAATAATAATAATAATAATAATAATAATAATAATAATAATAATAATAATAATAATAATAATAATAATAATAATAATAATAATAATAATAATAATAATAATGATAATAATGATAATAATGATAATGATGATAATAATAATAATAATAATAATAATAATAATAATAATAATAATAATAATAATAATAATAATAATAATAATAATAATAATAATAATAATAATAATAATAATAATAATAATAATAATAATAATGATAATAATAATAATGATAATAATAATAATAATAATAATAATAATAATAATAATAATAATAATAATAATAATAATAATAATAATAATAATAATGATGATGATGATGATGATGATGATGATGATGATGATGATGATGATGATGATGATGATGATGATGATGATGATGATGATGATGATGATGATGATGATGATGATGATGATGATGATGATGGTGGTGGTGGTGGTGGTGGTGGTGATGATGATGATGAAAAGTGTATAGATTACTCCATATTGTCGGAATGGTCTATCTTCGTGTCGTGACCTCGCCCTCGGTCAGCTGAGGCCACATTCACACCATCTGTGTCCTCGAGTTGGACTTGGCCCTGACGACGGCCGCTCCCCCGCGGCCTCCGGAGGACGTCGCCTCAGAGAGAGAGAGTTCTTCGGCCACGACTTCTCCAGCGACCTTTCGACAGAGGCTGAGGCTCGTTGGGTGTCCTCCTTCTTCCCCTTGCCGACCAGCGTCCGTCGGGATTTGGAAAAGACTTCCTGCAAGAGTTTGCGTCGGCGGCGGCAGCGGAGCATTGGGTCCCACCAACCTCAGAAGCTGCCAGAGGAAGAAAAAAAAAAAAAATCTGCTAATAACTAAAAATATAATGGTCAAAAACCTTTCCAAAATGAGGACCCGCGGTGGGATGAAAAAGGGGACACCTCATACAGGTTTTACCATATCGTGCCTCCACGAAACTCGAGGGCACAGCACTTGAGAAGAAACGTCAAAGATACTTCTGGAAGTGGCTGACCGACACCAACAAACTATCGTGGGATGCGCTGCAGAGCGATAAAGCCGTCGCTTTAAGGCTAAGAGCAGTGTAAAGCCTTCCCTTCCCTCCATGGTGGTGTTAAGGCGTTCAAAGTAAAAAATTTAATAGGAACTTAAGCGAGAACAAGGCTTTCGAGTACGCCGACGACATGCTTTACGGATTAGAACTTTCCGAAGAAGATATAGGAGAAGAGGCGTCAAAAGGCTTCATAATGCATTACTTCTTCGGCTAAGTGATGAAGAATGCAAAGACAAAGAAAGGAAACCTCTAAAGAGAGCTAAAAATGTACTTAAGCAACCAGGACGCGAAGCGAACAGCGCCGCAGGTCAAGCACCCATGGCGAAGCCGGTGCTTGAAATGAAAAAAGAAAAGAAAAAAGAAAATAAAAAAAAATCATATATCTAAGTATAGATAGAAATATGGTTTTCCTGTTTTATGACTTCATCGCCCCGCCACGGAATCCGGCAAAAATGAGACATCCCATGTAAGGGTGGAAAACAAACAACTGATGTATAGATGGAATAGCAAAACAAAGGTTCCTTCGTCGCGCAGAGATTCCTCTAGAAGCCTGGCGTTCCTTTGGGGGCCAGGATTCCCCTAGGGGCCCGGAGTTCCTCATGAGACCCGGGGTTTCTCTGGGGATTCGGTGTTCCTCTAGGGGCCCGGGGTTCCTCTTGGGCCCGGAGTTCCTCTTGAGGCCCAGGTTTCCTCTGGGGGTTCCTCCGGGGGTCCTGGGGTTCCTCTGGTGGTCGCAGGTTTCCCCTGGGGGCCCGGGTTTCTCCTAGAGACCTGGGGTTCGTCATGAGACCCGGAGTTCGTCTTAAGACCCGGGGTTCCTCTAGGGCGCCCAAGGTTTCTTTGTTGGCCCGGAGTTCCTCTGGGGGTCTGGGTTTTCTCTGCGGTGCCCAGGGATTCTTTGGGGAGTTCGGGGTTCCTCTGGGGGCCCAGGGTTCCTCTTGAGTCCCGGTAGTCGATATATAAGGATTTTTTCCGACATGCCAGCCATTAGGGGGAAGGGCTTTATATGAAATTACCCGACGAAAAGAAGCCGGTAATGCCAGGGCACGTAAAAAAAGAAGAAAAAAAATATATGTATATATATGTATATATGTATATATATACATATACATAGATATATATATATATACATAGATATATATATATATACATATACATAGATATATATATATACATATACATAGATATATATATATACATATACATAGATATATATATATATACATATATAGATATATATATAATAGTTATATAATATAACTTCGCGAGCTAACGGGGGACGCCGTCGGAGGAAGGGTCCCATTAGACCAGTACGGGAAGCCCAGACCAACGTCCAAGGCGCCAAGCTCATGTCAAACAGGGTCTCATTAGCCCTAACTGACACCAGGCCAACGTCGGAAGCTCCTACGACAGCCTGAGGACGCTGGTCAACGTGTATTGGATACGGGTTTTATTAGTCAGCGTTTCTCAACAGGGTTCCTCGGAACCCTAAGGTTCCGCAAAAGATTATTGTAATAATGTAATAAAGACATCATCCTATCTAACCTATTATTACGGTGAAAATAAAATGAGAAAAATATGGGATTTTTTTTTCTTTTTTCTTTTTTTGCGCAGGGGTTCCTTGAGACATGTAATTTATTTTAAAGGTTACACAAGGGTAAAAGGTTGAGAAACGCTGATCCAGACCAATATGCCATCCCTGGTGGAGACGGCATTGTTGTTGCTAGAAGGTTTCCATTAGCTCTGAAGGCAACGACGTTGGAAGGAGACTCTCAGCTCCGAGCGACCCCAGACACACACACGCACACACTTTCAGACATATCCACCCATACATACTTACATATACAGATACATGCATACATAAAGAGACACAAATAAACACGTACACATAAAGACATAAATATACACATTCATACCCATATACACAAAATTATACATGCACAAACATCCACACATGCATATACATATTGACACAAATGCGCACATGCATATACACACATAGACAAAAATACATACATATGCAGACAAAAATTCATACATATAGACACAAATTCACACATGCATACACATACAGACACACACATGCATACACATACAGGCACACACATATGCATACACATACAGATGCTCACACACGAACACATATACAAAATACATATACGCGTGTGGGGATCCCCCAGCTGAATAATACATTTGGCTTCAGCCGAAATAAGTGTATGACGTTGTCGTTCCTTCTGTTAATTAGAATCCTCATACTAAGAGTATATGAGTATATCCCACCATTATAATGTCTCTCGCAACACTGACGGACAATATCGAGTGAAAGGCATATCCAAAGAGATAAGGGGCGAAGCAAAAAAAAAAAAAAAAAAAGAAAAAAAAAAGCGAGAGAGAGAGGGAGAGTAAACTAGCAAAATGGAAGTATTACATACATAAAACAGTCGATAGCTTAATATTCTGTCATTTCGAGGGCCCAGTGGAACTTAGTGCAAGTGACGAGGATGGAGATAAAAGGCTGATAAGAGGCAAAATGAAGCGTTAGGATCCACGACCTTGATCATATTAAAACACAGCATACAGCGTCATCTCTTGGTATTTGTTCTGATGACCTGTTACAATACATACATATCCTTTTTACAGGATGCAGAGAGATATGTTTTATTTTATTTTCAAAATAAATAAAGCTGATATAATGAATATTATTATTCATATTATATATAATTGATTGAATGCATGTTTTAAGGGGTGACCATAGTTTATCCTGTGCTTGTCGGTCACGAGTCCTCAAGGGGTAATTACATGTGTTGGCTACAGAACACTACAGAACTCTCCCCCTAGTGACGAGGTAGGAGGAACGATATCTGTTGTTTCTTTGTAGTGTGCATGTGTGTGCGTGCGTGCGTGTGCGTGCTTGCGTGCGTGCGTGCGTGGGCGTGCGTGCGTGGGCGCGTGCGTGCGTGCGTGGGCGTGCGTGCGAGCGTGCGTGCGTGTGCGCGTGCGTGCGAGCGTGCGTGCGTGCGTGGGCGTGCATGCGTGTGTGTGTGTGTGTGTGTGTGTGTGTGTGTGTGTGTGTGTGTGTGTGTGTGTGTGTGTATTCACTTGGTCTTTGGATCACGTGTTGGACTCGTGATCGACAGCTATTTCCCTCCTGGAAGAGAGCTCAGAGCTCGTAGGTCCGATCTATGGGTAGTGTGTGTGCGTGTGCGTGTGTGTGTGTGTGTGCAGTGGCATCAGTGGCTGCACTGGCTGTGGCTGCGGCTTTAGCTGTGGTGGCTGCGGTTGCAGCGGCGGCAGCGGTGGTGTTCGAAACAGCCTGTAGTTGATTGTCCGTCATGCTTACATGGTTAGCGTGTAAGCAATGTTCGTGGGCAGCTGGGTTGGCCAGAGCAGTCCGGGTTGGCGGAGCTGGGCACGCTGGGGCGGCGGAGCTGGACTGAGCATGGCGGCGAGACGATGGGCTGGGCTGGGAAACCAAGCCGGGACGGTGGGGCGGGGCTGGGCATGCTGGTGCAGCGGGCTGGGGGGAGTGGTGGGGCTAGGCTGGGCAGCCAAACCGGGACGGCGGGGCGGGGCTGGGGACGCTGGTGCGGCGTGCAGGCCGGGGCTGACCGGGTCGGCAGGGCCGGGCTGGACGGGCAGGCCGGGGCGGTAGGGCTGGGCTGGCCGGGGGGGTGGGGCCGGGCTGGACGAGCAGGCTGGGGCGGCGGGAGTCCAGGGTGGTCGGCATAAATAAAGCTGGTATAATGAATATTATTATTTATATTAAGTATAATTGATTGAATGCATGTTCTAAGGGGTGACTATAGTTTATCCTGTGCTTGTGGGTCACGAGTCCTCAAGAGGTAATTTCACGTGTTGGCTACAGAACACTACAGAGTATTTCAGCCTCTGAGAAAGCAAATAAGATTCTAGGACTAATTGCGCGATCTTTTGATTTCAAAAGTCCATCACTCATTAACAAGCTATATAAATCGCTAGTTCGTCTACATTTGGAATATGCTGTTTCCGTATGGTCACCGAATCTCATTAAAGACATTAACAGATTGGAAAAAGTACAACGGTGAGCCACAAAAGTTATTCCAAATATCAAAAATAAATCATACGAAAATCGACTAAAACATATGAATCTGTTTTCTCTAAAAAAAAGCGTAGATTCAGAGGTGACTAGATACAGGTCTTTAAAATTCTAAAGGGAAATGACAACATCAAAAGTGACAAAATGTTCACATTGAATGAGAATCAGACAGGAAACAATGGTCTCAAACTGTTCTGAAATAGATTCAATTTGGAAGTAGGTAGAAACAACTTTGCCAACCATGTAGTTAATGAATGGAATAAACTTCCTGCACAGGTAGTGCAATGTAGTTCAGTTGGAAGCTTTAAGAATCATTTAGATAAACACCTAAGCAAGATGCTGTAATGATTATAATTTATGTTATATTATTTGTTTTTGTTTTGTTATAATTTGTCTGTTTGATTTTCATTTATTATTAGTTATATGTCAATTTATTATTATTTACTATTTACCTGTATGTTTATTATTTAACTATACCTATGCATTTATTTATGTTTTTATTTGTTATTGACATTATTATAGTTTTTATTAATCAATTTATTATTGTTATGATTTTTTCGCACCCAACCTAGATATGGACCAAAAGGTCTCCTGTCGGCATGCTCCGCCTTTGTAATCCTTTGTAATATATATATATATATATATATATATATATATATATATATATATATATATATATGTATATATATGTATATATATATATATATATATATATATGTGTGTGTGTGTGTGTGTGTGTGTGTGTGTGTGTGTGTGTGTGTGTGTGTGTGTGTGTGTGTGTGTGTGTGTGTGTGTGTGTGTGTGTGTGTGTGTGTGTGTGTGTGTGTGTGTGTGTGTGTGTATTCAGCTCGGATCTGCTGCAGCCTCTTTTCGAGACAGCCAGACACCACCCTACGGCAGTGAGCTCAGAGCTCATTATTAGCAGATCTGTGTGTGTGTGTGTGTGTGTGTGTGTGTGTGTGTGTGTGTGTGTGTGTGTGTGTGTGTGTGTGTGTGTGTGTGTGTGTGTGTGTGAGTGTATGTATGTGTATGTGTGTGTGCGTGTGCGTGTGTGTGTTTGTGTGTGTGTGTGTGTGTGTGTGTGTGTGTGTGTGTGTGTGTGTGTGTGTGTGTGTGTGTGTGTGTGTGTGTGTGTGTGTGTGTGTGTGTGTGTGTGTGTGTGTGTGTGTGTGTGTGTGTGTGTGTTTTCTACCTCACGTTCTTGACAAACGTGGTGGCTCAGCAAAGAAATCACCGTCGTCGTCAGACATCGGAAGCAGACGCTGCAGCGACAGGTCTGGCGAGTCTTAGAGACCTTAAAATAAAGAAGAAGAAAACTCAGCATATTTTTTCTTTGTCGTCTTTATGGCGTCTAAGGGTTCAGTCTTTAAAGAATAACGAAAATATGTTGTCTTCATAAACGTAAGAAACGTTGACTTCGAGTGATGAGTTATTACACATTAACGCGTAAGGCCCGATTGATCTATCTTGATCATCATCATCATCATCATCATCACTGTATTTATCCTTTTATTATGATAAATAGTGACAATGGTAATGATGACGATGACAGTTACGATTGAGAGTCCGACTGCAAATGTTTTCGGGTCTCCCATTAAACGTCAGTCAAACGTGAGCTAAATAGTTTACTCATCAACCTCAGATGCATTGCAGAGAAGGACTCTGGACGGAATCGCCT
>NC_134788.1:17310453-17327953 GCF_046742065.1 Oratosquilla oratoria | reverse complement strand
ATAGGAGCTTTGTGTGCCAAACGGTGTCAAAAGCCTTGGAGATGTCCAGGAAACAAGTGTGAAGAATTCTTCTCTGCCTTCGGGCTCTCCGGATGTGTTCGGCGAGCTTCACGACGTGATCCGTTACGCTTCTACCCCTCCTGAACCCTGCTTGAAGCTTCGGGAGGCACTTGTTCGAGTCCACATGGTGGCTTAGGCGGTTCAGGATGATACGTTCGTAGACCTTTCCGACGTGGGAGGTGAGGGCCACGGGCCGGTGGTTTTCCACCAGGTTCCTCTGTTTTCCCGCCTTGGGAATGGGGACCACAATTGCATGTTTCCATGCCAGTGGTACCAAGCCTTCTCTCCAGCATTTGTTGTAGATCGCCAACAAGGATTGCTGGAGGGCGGGAGGGAGGTGTCGCAGAAGTGGGTACGCAATTTGGTCTGCACCTGGGGATTTCTTGGTGGCCTTAATGGCCCTGAGAGCCCACTTCAGCTCGAAGAGCGAGAGGTCCGTGTGCTCCCCCTTGGGGGGGGGGAGAGGTCCACAAGGTCATCATGGGCTGCCCGGAAGTTGCGCTTCTCAGCGGGGAGGCTAGCTGAGGAGCTCGCGCTGGCAAAGTGGTGGAGGAGCCCCTCTGCCTTATCCTCGGCTGTGCGCAACACCCTCCCATCGGGAGCCTTGAGGTCATCATCGGGGGGGCTGTAGTGACTCTTAATTTCCTTGAACCTCTTCCATGCTTCGGTGAGGTCCAGCTTGTCCTTCTTGACGTTTTTCCAGTAGTCCAGTTTTGCTTGAGCAATGGTCTTCTTGCACAGAGCTTTGGTCTGTTTCATTGCGATATGGGCGGACTCCGAGCCCTCCCTCCTGTACCGCTGATAGGCCAGTTTTTTCTTTTCAACAGCCTCCTTGCAGTTCTCCGTCCACCATGGATGGCCGCGTCTTCCGTGCTTACCGCCAGTCACTGGGATGGCTAGGCGGGCCGCCTCGAGCACAATGTCCCGTGAAGAGGGTGTTTAATTCCTCTATCGGGCGGGTGAGCTTGAGTTTGAGATGGGCGTCGGCTAGGTGGGCTTGAAAGGTCGTCCAGTCCGCTTTTCCCAGGTTGAAAGTTGCTTGAGATGGCGGGGGGTGGGTAGTGGGGGTGAGGTGTAAGGTGACGGTGATGGGGAGGTGGTCGGAGGACAAAGGGTCGTCCTGGACCGCCCATTCCGTAATCCCCGCAATGTTTGGGGATGCGAAAGAGAGATCTAAGGCTGAGGTACCATGTTCTGGGCAGTCAGGTAGCCTAGTGTGTCTCCCATCGTTAAGAAGGACGATGTCAGCCGCGTCTAGTTGGGAGCATAATTCTGGTGAGGAGCGTGGGTATCCGTCCTCCCAAAGGGCGTCCCTTCTGTTGAAGGCACCTACCAAGATCCAATTGTCCGGGAGGGTTCCCAGCCACTCGAATTTAAGCGACGTGGTTGGGTTGTAAAAGTTGAGTATGTGTACGTCACAAATAATGTTGATTTTATTAATTATTTGAATAATCTAGAAATCTGTTATGATTTTAAACTAGTTAGTTTTGATATAACTTCGCTCTTCACCCGTGTCCCCGTAATTGACTTATTGGTATATCTTGAAGAAGAATTATTATCAAAACATGACTTGCCACTTCCAGCTAAAACCATAATTGAACTTATTAAGTTGTGTATTGTAAATTGTAAATTTGTTTTTAATGGTGAATTCTATGTACAAAAATTTGGTATGGCAATGGGAAATCCTCTGTCCCCAGTACTTAGTAACTTGTACATGGAATTCTTTGAGATGAAACTACTACCTAGGATTCTTCCCCAACAAGTTGTTTGGAAAAGATATGTTGATGATATCTTGTGTCTTTGGCCAGTTAATCGTAACTTAGATTTATTTCTTGAAAAACTAAATGGTATGGTCCCTTCAATCAAATTTACTTTTGAAATAGAAATAGAGAATAAGTTGCCATTTTTGGATATTTTAATTCATCGAAATGGTAAACAATTTAAATATGACGTTTATAGAAAACCTACTAATGTCGCATCATATGTCCACTTTTACTCGGCTCATCATCAGAAGACAAAACTTTCTGTCTTTAGTTCTATGTTCCTTAGAGCTTACAGGATATGTAGCCTGGAATTTTTGGATGATGAGCTGAGGAAGATATATAGCATAGCTTCTGAATTAAAATATCCAAAGCACTTAGTAAACACTTCTCATAAAATGGCTTACAAAACTTTCCATAACACCTCACACGTAAGAAAAGTATTTGACAAAAAGAACCTTTTGGTTCTTCCTTACAGTGAGAAATTAATTGGTCTGCCTAATATTCTCAAACAATTCAACATCAACTTGGTTTTCAAAAATAATACTATAAAAAGTAAGCTCATTAAAAATTCACCTGAAGCAAACGAGGGTTGTGTTTACTCTATTCCATGCCTTAAATGTAACAAATTTTATATCGGCCAAACTGGTAAAGACTTAAAAACTAGGATAAATCAGCATAAATATAGTGTAAGGAGTGGGCAAAGTTCCAGTGGCCTTTTTGTCCATGAAAGAGACCACAATCATCCTATTGACTGGGATAATTCGAATGTAGTAATTTCTTGTAGATCCTTATTAGAAAGAAACATCATCGAATCCAGTCATATTAAACAAACCTTTGACCATAATATCAATTTAAGTTTAGGATTATTTAAACTTGATGATTTTGTTATTGATAAAATTGTAAGAACTTCTCCAAGTGCTACTAAGCGGGGGTGACGTAACGTCATAGACCAAACGTCCGTATATGTAAACATCGGCTCTACCTGATTGTGAAGCATCTTGTGTGTACATCCCCTGTTCCTAGCTTGTCTTTTACTTTATGTATATATCCACCTTTGTCTCTGTAACTGTGTATTCCTTGATAATGTCTTAAATAGACGAAAACGTTCGGACTAAGCTCCTTATTTCCCAGTGGTTTTTTCTGCATATATTATATATATATATATATATATATATATATATATGTATATATATATATATATATATATATATGTATGTATGTATATATATATATATATATGTATGTATATATATATATATACATATATATATATATATATATATGTATATATATATATACATATATATACATATATGTATGTATATATATGTATAATGTATATGTGTGCATGGGATTATAACGCGATACAATACCATTTGTTTATTGATTTCAAGCAGGCGTACGACAGTATATACAGACAGAGTATATGGAGCATACTAAAGGAATTTGGAATACCGGACAAGATAATACGTTTAATAAAAGTCTGTCTTACAAACACAAAATCAGTAGTAAGGGTTGATGGAAGATATTCGGAATGTTTCGAAATCGAGAATGGCTTGAGGCAAGGATGTGTATTATCTTGTATGCTGTTTAACTTGGTGATGGAGAAAATAACTAGGACAATGATGAATAGAGAGGGAGAATCTGAACTGGACAACATTAAGGTCAATAGTCTAACATACGCTGATGATGTGGACCTAATTGCCGAGAGTAGAGATGATTTGAAAGATTTAATCACCCCGCTAAGAGAGACAGCAGAGAGAGTTGGGCTGCAAATAAATTTCGATAAAACTAAACTAATGTGTATGAGCAGAGAGGAGAGGAACGTAGAAGATGTGGTTTTCGATGACAAGAGAATAGAGGAGGTAGAGAGTTTCAGATATCTAGGTGCAACAGTAAGAAATAGAAACGAGATGAAGACAGAAATGAATATAAGAATCGCTTCAGCAAACAGATGTTATTTTAGCCTTATACCAATATTAAAGAAGAATCATATATCAAGAAATACAAAATTAAGAATGTACAATATAATCCTACGACCTATAGTTTTATATGCCAGTGAGACATGGAGCTTAACAAAACAAATGAAACAAAGACTACTGGTGTTTGAGAATACAATATAGAGGCGAATCACTGGACCCGTTTTTGATGAAAATTACAATAGGTGGAGAGGGTGACACAATAATGAGCTGAGAGAAATAACTAAACATTAGAAAATAGAGATGTTGTAAGTAGAATGTGTATCAATCCAAGCCTTCTCAATTAACGATGTCGCTATGAATCGAAAAAAACGATTCCTTCACCGATATTGAGATATTTTCATCATTCTTTGAGAGTGACTCCCTATATGTCTGTGACAGCAGGCAAGATGTGTGGATAGACGGTATAGTTATGAGGTATCATTTTGAACCGGAACATCTCTCTGAAGACGTTTTCTATTTGTACATCATTGGTAATTAACTGTGTGCGTGTTAGTTCTGCAATGCTCTCTTTGGCCAATCAAAAAAGTAAGGACAGTATACCCGACGCATCAAATATTTTTTGGACTGTGCTCCTAGACAATCCTGCATCATGTTCACAATCTTTCTAAACAATGATGTCTCGACGTAATACAGCCTTTTTTTTTCATTTCGGCTCTAGTATGCCAGTAAAGATACTAATTATGGTGATTGGTTACTACTTGATAAAACTAATCATTCCCTACACGACTAGTTAGATACATTACTTTAGATTGTTTACACATTATATAAAACGGAAGCTTCACTACAAGTATCCCTAAGAACACACCAATACGTTCCAGCAAATATTTTTTATTCATTCCTATACTGTACATCCTACCTTTTGCCTTGTTTTGCTTTAGTTTGACTTTTATCATATTTGTTCTACGCACTTTCTTTGTTATTCACTGATTATTTCTCCTGTTTTTACTTTTCTAAGCTTATTTATCAAACACAATGACGTTCCATTATGAAGGAACATTGCTATGACATCACTGCGAAGCAGGTGGTTTTGCAAGAACGGCTGAAACAGTCGACGCCTTACAAGCAAACGACGTAATTCCAAATTGCAACAATGAAAAAAAACAAGATTTTTCGTGTAGTTTATTCAGTTATTATTGACCTCAGTAAGTTTAGAAAATACATTCCGACAAAATCAGACACTTTTGAATTTCAAAGTGATTACACTTTAATGCAAGTGACGAGGCGGGAGACAAGAGGCTGACGGGGGAGTGGGGTGGCGGAATGAGGGATTAGGTTCAACGACCTTGGCCACGATCATCTGTCTGCGTTAAGATTGAGGTGGGTGATCCGTACGGGCCTTTGCGAGTTGCGTGTGCTCGAGGAATGAAAGACAGTCTTCAAGAAATAGTAAAACTGTTGACGGGGCAGAGGCTTCGTTGCCTTCGACTTGCAATTCAGTCACTCGCCAGGGGGTGTGCGACTGATAGCAGTAGTCTGTTGGTATAATCATATCAACTGCTAACAGTAGTCTACTGGTATAATTATAAGCATTGGTATTAATGCGTTATTAAAATTCGTTGCATGCAATGCAGGCGATAAGACCTCCGTGATGCATAGGGGGAGGCTGCCACATACAACTACTGTACTAGTGATTGATTCTGCAGTTGCACAAGTCCACGGACTACAGGCGACCTTGTCTCCTTGTCTCCGCGCTTTCTCCTTTTTTAGTGTAATATGTATAATCTGTTGCCCGCTATAGAATAAATATTTGACTTTCGTTTTTATATAATGTGTAAACAATCTAAAGTAATGTGTCTAACTAGTCGTGTAGGGAATGATTAGTTTTATCTAGTGAAAAAAAGGCTGTATTACGTCGAGACATCATTGTTTAGAAAGATTGTGAACGTGATGCAGGATTGTCTAGGAGCACAGTGCAAAAAATATTTAATGCGTTGGGTATACTGTCCTTACTTTTTTGAGTGGCCAAAGAGAGCATTGCAGAACTAACATGCACACAGTTAAGCACCAATGATGTACTAACATGAAAACTTCTTCAGAGATAGATTCCGGTTCAAAATGATAGCTCATAACTATACCGTCTATCCACACATCTTGCCTGCTGACACAGATATTTAGGGAGTCGAGACTACTCTCAAAGAATGATGAAAATGTCTCAATATCGGTGAAGGAATCGTCTGTTTCGATACGGAACGACATTGTTAATTGAGAAGGCTTGGATTGATACCCAAACCTTTATGTCATCAGAACTAATACCAAGAGATGTCGGTGTATGTTGTGTTTTAGAATGCAAATTAGCAGACGACAAATACTTTGATCAAAAGTCCCTCAAAAACTACTTTTGATATAAGGTATTTGTTTCAAACATGGTTCTCGTGAAAATGAATAACGTTGCGAAAGAAGAAAAACGTGATGCTGTTCCTGGGCATGCTGGTTACCCTTTAACGTGGACAAGGTATGAGCGTGTGCGCATGCGCCAAGCATTCCATTCCGCGCGCGTCACTCCTTGCAGTGGCACGTTTATGGTTCCTACTGTCACATAAATCCATTTCGCCTCGACAAGGCTGGGATGGATCGGGTGTCGGCCTGGGAGGGACTGTGATTATTGTGCTCGTCGCCAGGCCATTCTTTCAACTGAGGGGAATCTTTTCCCCCTCTCCTCTATCTTCACAGTGGGTTCAAGAGTTGACGATTTGACTTTTTAGGCTCCTCTACCGCGTGATCTACGGTAGTAGTAGTAGTAGTAGTAGTAGTAGTAGTAGTAGTAGTAGTAGTAGTAGTAGTAGTAGTAGTAGTAGTAGTAGTAGTAGTAGTAGTAGTAGTAGTAGTAGTAGTAGTAGTAGTAGTAGTAGTAGTAGTAGTAGTAGTAGTAGTAGTAGAAGAAGTAGTAGTAGTAGTAGTAGTAGTAGTAGTAGTAGTAGTAGTAGTAGTAGTAGTAGTAGTAGTAGTAGTAGTACATACATATATATACCAAAGGCTTTTTCCCCCTTACATGGGGGGTAGCCAAAAAGAAAAAGGCATAGAAATCACTCCCACCCATTTCATTTCCCATATATTCCACTCCCCTCCACCCTCCTCCCTCCCTCCTATCTTGGCACCTCCTGGATGACGGGTCATCCCTGCACCTTGTCCACTGCCCTGGGTCAGAAGCAGTGTCGCAAGACACAGCACATCCACAGCAAGGCCGCTTCATAAATTCGGCGACCCCCCCCCCCCCTCTCCTTCCCCTCATGCAGGAAAGGAGAAGACGAGGAGAAATCCCTTCGGGCTGCGTCAAATTTTTTCTCATACATACTTCCTCACACCCCACACCCCACCCACTCCCCCCCATGCATCACAGCATCATCTATACACAACCCTTCTCCATTCACCCCTGTCTTCTGTCCTCTCCGTCCTTCCTCTACAGACATTCTTCTCTTTTGTAATGCCCCTTTCACCCCATCCATCCATTTCATCCTAGGACGCCCCCTCATATTCACTCCTTCCACCTCTGCCTTCCACACTTCTTTTACTAATCTTTCTTCATTCATTCTTTCCATGTGTCCAAACCATCCTAATACTCTTTCATCAACCCTATCTCCCAGCTCCTTTTCCACCCCTGTTCTCCTCCTCACCTCCTCATTTCTCACTCTATCTAGCCTAGTAACCCCTATCATACTTCTCAGACATTTCATCTCAAACACATTCAAACTCCTTCTCTCTTCCTCTCTTATGTTCCATGTTTCTGCCCCGTACATTGCTGTTGGCACAATTACTCCTTCATATAACCTCCTCTTAGCATCCATTCCCAGATGTCTATTTCTCATTACACTTTTTAATCCACCAAGGTATTTACTCGCTTCTCTCAATCTACATTCTACCTCCACCCCCACTCCTCCCTCTCCTGTCACATTCGCACCCAAGTATCTGAAACTATCCACTTCCTCCAGTTTCTCACCCTTAATGCTCACTTTCAGCCAACTGTCCTTCTCTCCCCTTGTACATTTCATGACCTTACTTTTGCCCACATTTATCTTCAGCTTCCTTCTTTCACACACCTTCTCAAACTCTGTCACTAACTTCCTCAATCCCTCCTCTGATCCTGCTACAAGCGTAGTGTCGTCAGCAAACAACAGCTGGCTCACTTCCCACTTTTCTCCATTTTCTTTAATCATCCCCAACCCCTGACCCACTACCCTTGCATTCACCTCTCGCATCACCCCATCCACGTAAAGATTAAACAGCCAGGGCGACATAACACACCCCTGACAAAGTCCCACCTTTACTTCAAACCATTCACTCTCTCCATTTCTAATCCTAACGCAAGCTCTACTACTCTCATAAAAACTCTTGACTGCTCTTAACAGCTTTCCTCCTATCCCATATATCTGCAGTACCTCCCACAGTGCCTTCCTGTCTACCTGTCGTAAGCCTTTTCCAGATCCATAAAAGCCCAAAAAACATCCTTACCTTTTCCTATAGCTTTCTCACATATGTGTCTTACCACAAAAATCTGATCTACACAACCCCTACCTGTCCTAAAACCACACTGTTCCTCACCAATTACTCCCTCTGTTCCTCTCCTAATCCTTTCAGCCAAGACCCTCCCATAAGCCTTCCCAACTACACTCAACAAGCTGATCCCTCTGTAACTACTACACTCACACTTGTCCCCCTTTACTTTGTAAAGCGGAACTATACAGGCACTCCTCCAGTCCTCTGGCACTCTACCCTCTCTTAAACAAACATTAAATAACCTCACCAGCCAGTTCACCATAACTGTACCTCCTTTCTTCAGACATTCTGCATGGCATCCATCCAACCCTGGTGCCTTACCTGCTCTCATCATCTTAACAGCTGCTTTCACTTCATCCTTCCCTATTTCTCCTCCATTTTCCTCACTCATCAGTAGTAGTAGTAGTAGTAGTAGTTGAAGCAGTGGTAATAGCACTTATAGTAACAGTAGCAACAGCATAGCATTAACAGTAACAGTGGTAGTAGTTGCAGTAGTGGTAAAAGTACTACTAATAACAGGAGCAACAACAAATGTAGCATTAACAGTATACAGTAACAGTAGTTGAAGTCTGAGAAACAGTTGTGGTGAAAGCAAAATTAACATGGATGACCGTTGGAATAAAAAATGGTGTGTGTGTGTGTGTGTGTGTGTGTGTGTGTGTGTGTGTGTGTGTGTGTGTGTGTGTGTGTGTGTGTGTGTGTGTGTGTGTGTGTGTGTGTGTGTGTGTGTGTGTGTGTGTGTGTGTGTGTGTGTGTGTGTGTGTGTGTGTGTGTGTGTGTGTGTGTGTGTGTGTGTGTGTATGTGTGTGTGTGTGTGTGTGTGTGTGAGTGTGTGTGTGTGTGTGTGTGTGTGTGTGTGTGTGTGTGTGTGTGTGTGTGTGTGTGTGTGTGTGTGTGTGTGTGTCTTACAAACACGCACCCACGCACTAGTTTATATATATATATATATATATATATATATGTATATATATAAATATATATACATACATATATATACATATATACATACATGTTTGTGTGTGTATACATATATATACATATATATATATATATATATATATATATATATATATATATATATATATATATACACATGCACACATATAATTACTCCACTGGATCTTGAACCTCAGGTAGATTTTGGTCCGCCAACAGTAATCCTCTCCATGCCCTTCGGTCCTGTGCTGCTTCCATCCAGGTTGTTTTATTTATTCCTCTTCTCTCCATCTCCGCATCCACACCGTCCATCCAGCTCATTCGAGGTCTCCCTCTGAGTCTTCTTCCAGACATTCTACCCATCATAACTTGTTTTGTTATTCTATGATCCTCCATACGCGCCATATGCCCAGCCCATATCAATTTTGTTTTATTTATAACATCTGTTATTTTCTCTTGTTTAGTTATTTTTCTCGGTTCATTATTGTGTCGTCCTCTCCACGTATTCTCATTTTCATCAAAAACTGATCTAGTAATTCGTCTCAATATTGTATTCTCAAACACCAGTAGTCTTTGTTCCATTTCTTTTGTTAAGCTCCATGTCTCACTGGCATATAAAACTATAGGTCGTAGGATTGTATTGTAGATTCTTAATTTTGTATCTCTTGATATACTTCTCTTCTTTAATATTGGTATAAGGCTAAAATAACATCTGTTTGCTGAAGGGATTCTTATATTTATTTCTGTCTTCATTTCGTTTCTATTTTTTACTGTTGCACCTAGATATCTGAAACTCTCTACCTCCTCTATTCTCTTGTCTGCGAAAAACACATACTCTACGTTCCTCTCCTCTCTGCTCATACACATTAGTTTGGTTTTATCGAAATTTATTTGCAGCCCAACTCACTCTGCTGTCTCTCTTAGTGGGGTGATTTGATCATTCAAATCATCTCTATTCTCGGCAATTAGGTCCACATCATCAGCGTATGCTAGATTATTGACCTTAATGTTGTCCAGTTCACATCCTTCCTCTCTATCTATCATTGTCCTAGTTATTTTCTCCATCTCACCAAGTTACACAGCATACAAGATAATACACATCCTTGCCTCAAGCCAATCTCGATTTCGAAACATTCCGAATATCTTCCATCAACCCTTACCACTGATTTTGTGTTTGTAAGACGAACTTTTATTAAACGTATTATCTTATCCGGTATTCCAAATTCCTTTAGTATGCTCCATATACTTTGTCTGTATATACTGTCGTACGCCTGCTTGAAATCAATAAGTGGTATTGTATCGTATTATAATCCCATGCACACGTATACATCATATATATATATATATATATATATATAAATATATGTATATATACATATATATATATACAATACACATTATTTACATATATATATATATACATATATATATATATATATATAATACACATTATTTACATATATATGTATATATATACATATATATATAAATATATATATATATATATATATATATATGAATGTATGTATATATATTTATTTTGTATATATATGTATGTACATATACATATATATACATATATTGCTTGAAACCACGAGGAATTCAAGGATCGGAATACTGAACGTTTTTGTCTATCCAAGACATTTTCAAAGTAGACGAAAACGTATTCCGATCTTTGATTTCCTCGTGGTTTCAAGCAAAATATTTTTGTTCACGTGTTTTATGTAGTTACTGTTGCATATATATATATATATATATATATATATATATACATATATATATTATATATATATACATATACATGTATATATATATTCATATGTATATATATATATATATATTCATATGTATATATATATATATATTATATATACAGTATACATATATATATATATGTGTGTGTGTGTGTAGTGTGTATACATATATATATATATATATATATATATATATGTATATATATACATATGTGTGTATATATATATACATATATATGCATATATACATACACAATTATATATATATATGTATGTACACACACACACATACACACACACACACATATATATATATATATATATATATATATATATATATATATATATATATTATATATATATATATATATATATGAGAAGTAATTCGCTAATAGCAGCGACATCAAACCGAGTACAGCGGGTTCGAATCCTGCATGCAACTGTCACAAAAATTATCAATATATATATATATATATATATATATATATATATATATATATACATGTATATATATATATATATATATATACAAACATAATTATATGTATGCATCTATGTCCATATATATATATATATATATATATATATATACACATATATATATATGTATATATATATATATATATATGTTTATGCATATATATATATATATAGTTATATGTATATATCTATGTACAAATATAGGGATATATATATATATATATATATATATATATATATATGTATGTTTATATATATATATATATATATATATATACATGCATGTATACATGCATAGTTATATGTATATATCTATGTACAAATATAGGAATATATATATATATATATATATATATATATATATGCACAAATTTCACAAGTCACATATACATATATATATATATATATATGTTGGTGATTGTGTGTGCATGTAATATACAGAGAGGGAGAGATCGTGAACATGTCATGGTGATCAGGCGTAATCTCCGCCCATCCGCTTCTGGCTGACGGGTCTTGTCTTGTGTTTTCGAGTGTGGGAAGCACCGTGGTACCAGGAAGGAAGGGATCCAGAGGTCCGTCGTTGACGCCACAGGAACGAAGTCTTCCGGTTCGTCGCCGTCGGTGGACATGGGAAACGGCGACACAGAAGAACAGGAAGAGAAAGGACAAATTCCGGAAAGTTCTTTTTTCAACGCCGTCGTGGCAGAGTGGAGCACAACCGTTGCTAAAGTACTGGAAGAAATATCGATTGATTCGTCATCATCATCATCATCATCATTGTCGTCATTTCATGACGACAATGATGATGATGATGATGATGACGATGACAATCAGGATACGGTACTCAAGTCCTAAAATTGGGCGTTCTTCCCAATTGGAAAATTAGTCACATGTTTTATGACCAGATGGTCTACAACACTTTTTGACCAATGGTATGGCTTTCGGATGAATGAACTTGCTTGGCGACAGCTAAAATGGAGGCTTCAGTCCCTCGTGTGCAGGGTGAACTGAATAAAATCGTCTTGCTCTAGAGAGTGAGGGGAACCCGGAGCGATTCTTGTGTCGCGTTATTTCCAGCGGCGCCTCTGACCCGTCTTGAGAGGTCACGGAGAAGTCAAGGCGACTTTAACGTTGACGAAGGTTTCTGGTGCAATTTCGTCTTGCACCAGCCGGAGCAAAAACGGACAAACGCCGCAACGTTGAAAGACTAAGATCGACGCTACACCACCGCGTCTGAGCCTCGGAGCCCAAAAAGTAATGTCCGCTTAGTTCCTTCCTTGCACTACGGCACTCACTTTGCATCGTCTCCTGCTTCCCAAACGCCACTCGTTGTATTTCTGTCGGAGTCTTCCTGTACGTCCCTTTTTGTCAAAATCTGTCGTTCCTCTCCGCCTGCCGGAGTCTGTCGCAGCCTGTCGTAGCTTGCTGCATTATGTCGAAATCCGTCGGAATCTATTGGAATCTGTCCGAGTCTTCGTGGTGACTCGAGTCCCAAATTCCTGCCATGAAGAATTTCTGTATACTTTCCAATAGGTCCTTCTGACTTTGTCTCCTGGCCGAGTACAGTTTAGCAATATAGTATTCACGCTGACTGCACAGGAATCACCTCTTCCCGTCTCAGGAAGACCTCACTCAGACTAAGGAAACACCTCCACCCAGCCAGTTCTTCTCTGCAATTCATATGAGGTTGATGAGCAAACTATTTGCCTGACGTTGGACAAACGTTTAACGGGAGGCCCGAAGACCCTTTGCAGTCGGACTCTCAATCGCGACTGTCATCGTCATCATCACCATTGTCACCACTTCTCACAATAAAAGGATAAATATAGTAGTGATGATGATGATGATGATGATGATGATGATGATGATGATGATGATGATGATGATGATGATGATGATGATGATGATGATGATGATGATGATGATGATGATGATGATGATGATGATGATGATGATGATGATGATGATGATGATGATGATGATGATGATGATGATGATGATGATGATGATGATGATGATGATGATGATGATGATGATGATGATGATGATGATGATGATGATGATGATGATGATGATGATGATGATGATGATGATGATGATGATGATGATGATGATGATGATGATGATGATGATGATGATGATGATGATGATGATGATGATGATGATGATGATGATGATGATGATGATGATGATGATGATGATGATGATCAAGATATCAAGTCAATCGGGCCTTCCGCATCACCGTGTAATAATTCATCACTCGAAGTCAACGCTTCTTACGCTAATGAAGACAACACATTTTCGTTATTTTCTTTAACGACTGAACCCTCAGACGCCATAAAGACGACAATAAAATAGTATGTTGAGTTTTCTTCCTCTTCTGCTTTAGTTTCAGATATCTTTAAGACTCGCCAGACCTGTCGCCGCAGCGTCTGCTTCCGATGTCTGACGACGACGGTGATGTCTTTGTTGAGCCACCGCGTCTGTCAAGAACCTGAGGTACAAAACACACACACACACACACACACACACACGCACGCACACACACACACACACACACACACACACACACACACACACACACACACACACACACACACACACACACACACACACACACACACACACACACACACACACAACACACACACACACACACACACACACGCACACACACACACACACACACACACACACACACACACGCACGCACGCACACACACACACACACACACGCACGCACGCACGCACGCACGCCCCCCATATATATATATACATATATATATATATATATATATATATATATATATATACATATATATATGTATATATATGTTATATATATATATATATATATATATATATATATATATATATATTCAACAAGAACCCACTATGTTTGCTAAGAAGAAATTAGATAAATTATATCCATATATTTCGATCACAGACTGTGATCCTCTTCAGTGGAATACTGAATACTGGAATACTGAAAAGGATCACAGTCCGTGATCGAAATATATGGATATAATCTATTTCATTTCTTCTTATCCAAGACAGTGGGTTCTTGTTGAATTTTACGAATGTGTTACGACATTACTTTGTAGTTTATATACATATATATATATATATATATATATATACATATATATATATACATATATATATATATATATATACATATATATATGTATGTATGTATGTATTAACAACCACAATGCACTTTAATTCTAAGCCATCAAGGCCGACATGCAGAAATTGAAATGTGGTACTCGAAGCCCAGGATCCTCATGACAAGTGCGGTAGTGACTTACCAACTAGGCTATCAAGAGAGATATAAATTGAGCGTAATTTTCCTTATATATTTGTATGCTCGATCACAAAAAGATCACAAACAACAGCAGAGAATATCTTATCAAAAACAGGGAAGCTAGCACAAATTAAAAAATATAAAAAGGTTGTGATAAAATGAGAAATGAATAAAAAGGAAAGAGAGGAAGAAAAAATGAAAATGAAATAAGCTAAGGAAACAAACGGGACCAGAACGGAGTCAGAAAAAGAAGAATTCTACTGAAGAGTAGTGAATATGAAAGTGAGGAAATGGACCATAACAGAGAGAAAAAAAAAAAGAAAAAAAAATACAATGGAAATAACAGAAAGTTAAGAGTGTCCTACACAAATATAGATGGATTAATAACAGGACTGAATGAACTGAACGAGTATCTGAAGGAAAAAGAACCGGACATAATGGGAATTGTAGAGACAAAATTAAAAGGTCCACTACCACCCAACAGCATAGGACACAATGCATACAATTATTGGATTAGAAACAGAGATAAAACAAGGGGGTTGAGTTATGTTCCTGACTAAGAAGGATATAAACGTGAGGTGTGTCACATATGGAAAGAATAGAGTAGAGATGATTATGATAGAAGTAGAAGACAGAGATAAGAAGAGCAGAAAGTTTGTAATAAACTACGTGCCCCCAAAAACAGCCTCGTGGGAAGAGAGTGAACATAAAAGTATGTTAGAAGACACAAGAATAACATTAAACAAGATAATGATATAATGGGCGACTTTAATTGCAAAGAAATCTGCTGGGAAGAGATGACCGTAAAGGGTGGAGAAGACTCATGGGGAAATGTTCTACTTGAGATGATTATTGACCACACAATGACACAATGGATTCAGGAGAACACTAGGTATAGAAATGAAGAAGAACCATCGAGACTAGACCTAATAATCACATCAGAACCTGAAATAGTGGAAAAGATAGAATACCAGGCACCAATAAGTAAAAGTGACCACATATTGATAGAACTAGAACTAAATGAGAAACAATATAGAAAAGGAAGATTGATGTATGAAAAAACAAACTTTGATAAAATAAGAGAATTCTTTCAAAATGAAAACTGGGAAAGAATACACAAAGAAGATACAACAGTAGAAGAGAAATGGAATATTTTGACAAAAAATTATAAAAAAGGAGTGGAAAAGTATGTCCCAAGACAAAAACAAGAAAAAGAATATGTAAAGTGCTGGTACAACAAAAGTTGTAGGGAGTTAAAAGACAAAAGAGACAAAGCTTGGACCAAATTGAAGAAACACAAAAGGCCTGAAAATGGAAAATATATACTTGTTATAGAAATGAATATGTACAAGCGTGCAGAGAGGAAAAGAGAAAATATGAAAAAGATGTCATAGAAAAATGTAAAGATCAACCAAAACTATTCTACAGATTTGTAAACAACAAACTGAAAAACAAACAAGATTCAGAGAAATTAAGACAAGGAGGAGTTGAATACACAGAGGAAATAGAAATGGCGGAAATTATGAACAAGCATTTTAAATCAGTGTTTACAAGGGAGAATATACAACCGGAAGAGATCGAATGGAAGGAGAAAGTCCCCCCTATGAAGGAAATAGAAGTAACAAAGAATGAAATAATGAAACACTTGAGTAATCTTCATGCTAGAAAATCGCATGGACCAGATGAAATAGCAAACTGGATTTTGAAAGAATGCAGAAATGAACTGGCAGACAAAATACATAGCATAATAAATAGTTCCTTGAAAGAAGGAAAAGTTCCAGAAGATTGGAAAAAAGCAAATATAGTACCTATACATAAAGGAGGAAATAAAGAAGACCCTACCAACTATAGACCAGTCTCTCTAACAAGTACAATAGCAAAAATTTGTGAAAGAATTATCAAAAGTAAATGGGTAAAATATCTAGAAAAAAACAGCGTGCTAAATCCAAGGCAATTTGGATTCAGACAAGGACGATCATGCGTCACCAATTTAATATGTTTCTATTCAAGGCTAGTAGATATAATACAAGAAAGAGATGGATGGGCTGACTGCATTTCTAGACCTAAAAAAAACTTTTGACAAAGTACCACATAAGAAGTTGCTTAAGAAATTAGAAACTGAAGGAGGAATACAGGGCAAACTGCTTAAATGGATGGAAGACTTTTTGCAAGAAAGAAAAATGAGAGTAGTGATAAGAGACAAACACTCAAAATGGGATGAAGTAATAAGCGATGTTCCACAAGGAACAGTTCTGGCCCCAATAATGTTTGCTATATATATTAATGATATGGATAAAGAAATTGAAAGTTATATGAGCTTCTTTGCAGATGATGCAAAACTATTAAAAAGAGTGAACACGGAAGAAGATTGTGAGTCACTACAGAGTGATCTAAATAAAGTATGGGAATGGAGTAGGAAGTGGAAGATGGAGTTCAACACTAAAAAGTGTAGTATAATGGAATTTGGAAAAAGCAAAAACAGAATAACAGGATCATATAAATTGGGAGAAGAAGAAATAAAAAATGTAGAAAATGAGAAGGACCTGGGAGTCATTGTTATGAATAATATGTCACCTGAGAAACATATAAATAAGATTTTTGGAGAAACTTATAATTTAATAAGAACAATCAAAGTTGCATTTACATACCTGGATGAAGAAATGGTGAAGAAAATTCTAATCACTCTGATAAGACCAAGATTGGAATATGCAGCAACGATATGGTCAC
>NC_134788.1:17300453-17305453 GCF_046742065.1 Oratosquilla oratoria | reverse complement strand
AGTACTTCTTACAAAAAGTGTGAAGGTTTCGCAACAAGCGAGGCAGATAAATTCAAAGTACACGCCAGAAAAATTCTAAGAAAAACCGAGAAGGGGAATAAGTTATTAGGGATTCTTGAGGAGAACACCAATCCTACTAAGATGCGTTGCCTGCATAAAATCCACAAATCTAACGTTCCCATGAATCCCATAACTACAGAGGTTGGCGGTATACCGCCACAGGCTCGCGAAGTGTCAGGGCCAAACCGTCATCACATGCAATTGGGTTGATCAGCAATGCACACTTGAAAAGTTCCAGCAATCTGTTGACAAGGCTTAAAGACTTCACTGGCAAAAAGTTAGTAGGCTATGATGTTGAGGCTTTATTTACGAATACTCCTACTGATGGTTCGTTGGAAGCAGTAAATAAAATTATAAAAGATATGAACGATGATGAACAACCCGAAACAAAACAATATTATATAGAATTTATATATTTGTGTGTCAACTTCACACAGAGGTCTTCCTATGGGTAGTCCTTTATGCGCAGTGATGGCCTCTCTATACATGGAGCTACTAGAAAAAGTCAACTTTATCAGAATTAATGCTAATAGGACGCATTGGTTCATATATGTAGACGTTATTGCTATAATTCACGAAAATACAGGTGTAGATAATAATCTGAGAATACTGAACGCAGTCAACAGCGATATTCAGTTTACCGTAGAAGAGGAACATGACGGATAATTGCCCTTCCTTAATACATTGATACGAGTAGGAAAAACAACGAAATTATCAGTATACAGAAAGAAAACAAAGACGATTTAGAGCATTGCTTCTCCGCCCATGATGATAGGGCAAAAATAGTATAAAGATAGGCTTTTTCCCAGGGCAATACGGATCTGTAGTAAAGAATATCTAGAGAAAGAGTGATTATATTATGAAAGTTTAGACACCCGGATGGATTAATACATACATAAATACATATACCAAAGGCTTTTTTTCCCTTACAAGGGAGGTAGCCAAAAGACAAAGGCATAGAAACCTCTCTCATCCATTCCATCCCCAACTTACTCTACTCCCCTCTACCCTCTTCTCTCCCTCTTATCTTGGCACTTCTTGGATGACGGGTCATGCCTGCATCTTGTCCACTGCCCTTGGTCAGAAGCAGTGTCAGAAGACACAGCACGTCCACAGCAAAGCCGCTTCATTAATTCGGCGACCCCTCCCCCTCTCCGTCCCCTCATGCAGAAAAGGAGGGCTGCGTCAATTTATGTCTCTTACATACTCCCTCACCCCCCATCCCCCACCCACTCACCCTCATACATCACAGCATCATCCATACACAACCCTTCTCCATTCACCCCTATCTTCTGCCTTCTCCCGTCCTTCCACAACAGGCATTCCCCTCTTTCCCAATGCCCCTTTTACCCCATCCATCCATCTCATCCTAGGACGCTCCCTCATGTTCATTCCTTCCACCTCTGCCTTCCACACCTCTTATACTAATCTTTCCTCACTCATTCTTTCCACGTGTCCAAACCATCTTAATACTCTTTCATCAACCCTATCTCCCAACTCCCTTTCCACCCCTGTTCTCCTCCTCACCTCCCTATTTCTCACTCTAGCCTAGTAACTCCTATCATACTTCTCAGGCATTTCATCTCGAACACATTCAAACACATTCTTTCTTCCTCTCTTATGTTCCATGTTTCTGCCCCGTACAGTGCTGTCGGCACAATCACTCCTTCATACAATCTTCTCTTAGCATGCATTCTCAAATGTATATTGCTCATTACACTTTTTAATCCCCCAAGGCATTTACTCGCTTCTTTCAATCTACATTCTACCTCCACCCCTATTCCTCCCTTTCCTGCCACATTCGTACCCAAGTATCTAAAAATATCCACTTCCTCCAGTCTCTCTCCCTTAATACTCACTTCCAGCCTGCTGCCACTCTCTCCCCTTGTTAATAAGGAAAAGAATAACAATTTACAAGCGTGGAAAGAAAGAGAGAAACGATCAAACTATTTCCAATTTTGTATCGAGACCATGCAATGGTTGCACAATGACATACTATGGTGAATCAGCGAAGGGATTGGACAAGAGAGTTTATGAACATAACAGCGACATCAAAGGACATATTGCGTCGAATTCTTTAGTAGTCCATGCGGAAAATTTTGACCATTTACCAAACTGGGGAGATGCTGAAGTGTTGCATAAATGTTATGAAAAATACACCAGAAGGATTGTAGAAGCAGCATGTATTTCAACTGAAAATTCTTTGAACCATCGTGGGATATTTATTGATTTAGCAAGACAAAGGAGCATTTTAATTGTAGAACACGCCAGAAAACCAAGAGCGACCTTTCCCATACGCCCGACAAGATGACCACGTTACGGACTACGGACTACCTAGGACAGACCACCCGCTCGATCGGGATCGGTAGTTGTAGGAGGGGAAGAGATGTCTGTATGAAAATGAAAAGATAGTTGTGTATAAAAGAGGGCTATTGGCACCGGGCGATTTTAGGGATATTTATTACGTGGGGTCGTGGCTTTTGAGGGGTGGGCAGGAGACTTGGTTTTGGAGGCTGGAATCAATGCATTTAACCGTGAGGCTACTTTAGGGATATTTATTCATCTTAACCTCCTCCAACAAAGTAAGAAAATGAGTAAGAGGCTTGGTCGTAGGGAAAGAAAAAAAAAGTAAAATCATTTTAGTGGTAGGTAAACTGAAATGAGAAAATGCAGTAGGAGAGAAAGTTAGAAATGAAAATAATTTCAGTTTATGTAGATGTTTGTGCATGTAGACGTGTTTTTGTTTGCGGTATGCTTGTGTGTGTATGCTACGCATAGAGGGTTGTTGCCTCGAAGTGTGTGTGACTACGTTAAGTACTCAAGCCTCCATCACATTTTTCTATTTACACTCTGAAGAAATTCCTACGTGAACAAAACGTTAGTGATTAGGATTCAGTGTTTCCCCTGTGCTTATGTTCTTCATTTTCCAAATTATATACATATATATATATATATATATATATATATATATATATATATATGTATATATATATATATATACACACACACACACACACACACACACACACACACACACACACACACACACACACACACACATATATATATATATATATATATATATATATATATATATTTATCAGTATTTTAGACAAATTATTTGGATGATGGAGAACATAAACACAGGGGAAGGCTCGGAACCCTAAGCACTCTAACGTTTCGTTCGAGTAGAACCGAAAAGGTAATTAGATTTAGTACACTTTGATAAATTCACTAGAAGAATTGTTGAATCAGCATATATTTCAACTAATAATCCATCGAATTATCGAGGAGGGTTTATCAATTTAGCAAAACAAACTAGTATTTTAATTCTAAAACACCCCAGATAAACGACCTTTCCCAAGTGTCCGAAAAGGTAATTAGATTTAGTACATAAACTTCAATTGCAGTTCTACATACACTCTCTGAAGAAGTTTTACACGAATGAAACGTTAAGAGTGTTTAGGGTTCCGAGCCTTCCCCTGTGTTTATGTCCTCCATCATCCAAATAATATATATATATATATATATATATTAATATTTGTAAGGGTTTTGTGTACCATGCTTTATCCACGCCATGCCCTCCAAGTGTTCCTAAACGTTTCTTCACTACTTTTAATAATTTAAAGAAGGATAAAGATTTACACATCACAAAGGCGGATAAAATTAATTGCTTAGTCATCATGAACAAAAAGGATTACTTAGAAAAAATGGAAATATTACTAAGTGATGAAGAGACATATGTTAAATTGAGCAAGAACCCTCTAGAAAATGTTAATAGTGAATTTAATAAGAAGCTTAAAACAATTTTAAAAGGTAACGACGAACTGATAAAAAAATGTGTTACTATATCTCCGTCACTTCCATACATGTATGGTCTAATTAAAACTCATAAAGTTAATAATCCAGTTAGGCCCATTACTTGTTCTATTGGGTCTTGCACATATAAGTTGTCAAAATGGTTAGTGTCTCTTCTTAGTCCTCTTGTCGGGACAATTTCCCACTCTCATATCAAAGATAATGTTGACTTAACCGAAAAGCTGCTTGGACATAATATCACATTTGATTTTAAGTTGGTTAGTTTCGATATTAAAAGTTTATTCACCCGAGTCCCGGTTTTAGATTTGTTAGGATTTCTAGAAAAAGAATTAAAGAAACATGACTTTACACTCCCTGCTCATACTATTATTAGTTTAATCAAATTATGTGTAATAGACTCTAAGTTTGAATTTAATGGAAACTTTTTTACTCAAACATTTGGTATGGCCATGGGGAACTGTCTGTCTCCAATTCTTAGCAATTTGTATATGGAGTTTTTTGAAAGAGAGTTATTACCAAACATTCTTCCAATTAATGCAGTTTGGTACAGGTATGTTGACGACATATTATGCATTTGGCCTAATGATCAATATTTGGATACTTTTTTGTCAGATTTAAATAATTTGGTGCATTCCATTAAATTCACAGTAGAGGTTGAAGAAGATAATATGTTACCATTTTTAGATGTAAATATTTACCGATGTGGAAGATACTTTAAATTTGACGTTTACAGGAAGCCGACCAATGTCCTCTCGTACATTCATTTTTACTCGTATCACAGTCAAAAATCCAAGCTGTCAGTTTTTTCTTCTATGTTCCTGAGAGCTTATAGAATTTGTTCCCCTGAGTTCTTGGATCAAGAAATACAATTCATCTATGACATTGGAGAAAATTTAAAATATCCAAAACATCTTATTGATAAAACAAAAACCAAAGCTAGGAAATGTTTTCTTAATACGTCGCAGGTCAAACCATTTAATTATAAAAATATGCTAACAATTCCGTACCACGAAAATTTAATCCATCTTCCTAGCATTTTTGAAAAATTTGGTATCCAGATAGTATTTAAAAATAATAACAACATTAAGAGTCTGTTAATTAAAAATTCCCCAAGAAGTAAA
>NC_134788.1:17287953-17295453 GCF_046742065.1 Oratosquilla oratoria | reverse complement strand
TTTTCCAAATTCCATTATACTACACTTTTTTGTATTGAACTCCATCTCCCACTTCCTACTCCATTCCTGTACTTTATATAGATCTCTCTGTAGTGATTCACAATCTTCTTCTGTTTTCACTCTTTTCAGTAGTTTTGCATCATCTGCAAAGAAGCTCATATAGCTTTCAATTCCTTCATCCATATCATTAATATATATAGCAAACATTATTGGGGCCAGTACTGTTCCCTGCGGAACACCGCTTATTACTTCATCCCATTCTGAGTGCTGGTCTCTTATCACTACTCTCATTCTTCTTTCTTGCAAAAAGTCTTCCATCCAATTTAGTAGTTTTCCTTGTATTCCTCCTTCAGTTTCTAATTTCTTAAGCAACTTCTTATGTGGTACTTTGTCAAACGCTTTCTTTAGGTCTAGAAATGCACAGTCCGCCCATCCATCTCTTTCTTGTATTATATCTATTAGCCTTGAATAGAAACATATTAAATTGGTGACGCATGATCGTCCTTGTCTGAATCCAAATTGCCTTGGGTTTAACACTTTGTTTTTTTCTAAATATTTTACCCATCTACTTTTGATAATTCTTTCACAAATTTTTGCTATTGTACTTGTTAGAGAGACTGGTCTATAGTTGGTAGACTCTTCTTTATTTCCTCCTTTATATAAAGGAACTATATTTTCTTATTTCCAATCTTTTGCAACTTTTCCTTCTTTCAAGGAACTGTTTAGTATGCTGTGTATTTTGTCTGCCAGTTCATTCTTGCATTCTTTCAGAATCCAGTTTGCTATTTCATCTGGTCCATGCGATTTTCTGACATCAAGATTACCCAAGTGTTTCAATATTTAATTATTTGTTACGTCTATGTCTTCCTTAGGGGGGACATTCTATTTCCACTCAATCTCTTCAGGTTGTATATTTTCCCTTGTAAACACTGATTTAAAATGTTTGTTCATAATTTCTTCCATTTCCATTTACTCAGTTTATTCAACTACTACTTGTATTAATATCTCCAAGTCCTGTTTGTTTTTCAGTTTATTGTTTACAAATCTGTAAAATAATTTTGGTTGATCTTTACACTTTTCTATAACATCTTTTTCATATTTTCTCTTTTCCTCTCTGCACGTTTGTACATATTCATTTCTATAACAGGTATATATTTACAATTTTTCAGGTCTTCTGTCTTTTTTCCATTTGGTCCAGGCTTTGTCTCTTTTGTCTTTTAACTCCCTACAACTTTTGTTGTACCAGCATTTTACATATTCTTTTTCTTGTTTTTGTCTTGGGACATACTTTTCCACTCCTTTTTTGTAAATTTTTGTCAAAATATTCCATTTCTCTTCCACTGATGTTTCTTCTTTGTATATTTCTTCCCAGTTTTCTTGTTGGAAGAATTCTCTTATTTGATCAAAGTTTGTTTTTTCATACATCATTCTTCCTTTTCTATATTGTTCATTTCTTTTCATATATTTTTCTTCATTAAGTTCCAGTTCAATCAATATGTGGTCACTTTTACCTATTGGTGTTTTATATTCAATCTTGTCCACTATTCTAGGTTCAGATGTAATTATTAAGTCTAGTCTCGATGGTTCTTCTTCATTTCTATACCTAGTGTTCTCCTGTATCCATTGTGTCATTGAATGGTCAGTAATCATCTCAAGTAGAGCGTTTCCCCATGAGTCATCACCACTCTTTACTGTCATTTCTTCCCAGCAGATTTCTTTGCAATTAAAGTCGCCCATCATAACTATTCTTCATCCGTCTTCCATTATTTTATTTAATGCTATCTTTGTGTCCTCTAACATACTTTTATGTTCACTCTCCTCCCATGAGGCTGTTTTCGGAGGCACATAATTGATCACAAATTTTCTGCTCTTCTTATCTCGGTCTTCCACTTCTATCATAATCATCTCTACTGTATTCTTTCCATATATGACACCTTTCACGTTTATATCCTTCTTAGTCAGGAACATAACTCCACCCCCTTGTTTTTTCTCTCTGTTTCTAATCCAATAATTGTATGCATCATGTCCTACACTGTTGGGTGGTAGTGGGCCTTTTAATTTTGTTTCTACAATTCCCATTATGTCTGGTTCTTTTTCCTTCAAATAATCATTCAGTTCATTCAATCCTGTTATTAATCCATCTATATTTGTGTAAGACGCTCTTAGTTTTCTGCCACTTCCATTGTGTTCTCTGTTTCCCTTATGTTTTTCTTTTGTATGTCGAACTGCTTTATTTTCATGTTCACTACTCTCCAATAGAATCTCTCTTTCTCTGACTCCGTTCTTTCCTCGTTTTTTGCCTTAGCTTCAAGTCTTTTCTGCTTTTCTGCCTCTCTTTCCTCCTTATTCATTTCTCTTTTTATCCATACCTTTTTATATTGATCACTTGTTGCTAGTTTCCCTGTTTTGGATAGAATTTTTCTCTGCCGTTGTTTGTGACCTGAATTTAATCTCAATTCGTCTGGTCTTATCTGTACTATATTTTCCGAGTCTGATTTTTTCCTCAATTTCCTTCATAATTTCTGGTTCATCTTCCTGGACTAATTTTAATAAACTGCTTACTCTTTCATTTTCCTCATTGATTCTTGAGGTTCTATCTGGGTTATGTTTCTCTTCCATTCCTAATATAATTATACATTTCTTTTTGTCAGCTAATTCTCTTACTATATTCTCCTTCTGTCTCATCACTTTAATAACTGAGTCTTCATTATGTTCTTTCAATTGCTGTTTGACTATGTCAGTGAATGAAACCTTATTCCCTTCTTGGGTTGTTCTCCAATTTTTAGCTTCTTTAGCTATTGTCTCTCTGTTTTTATTAATATTCTTCTTCAATTTCTCATTCTCCTCCTTTACATTTCTTAACTGTCTTTTTAGGCCCTCTATTTAATGAGTTTAGTTTCTGTTTGACTTCTCTAGTTCTTACATCCTTTCAAATCTCTGGAAAATGTAGTCAACATTACCTAACCTACGTTCCAAGTCCTCGATCACCTTATCAACTCTCTCCTCTAGTCTTATCAGTCGGGGGGGGGGGTTGTGTCCCCCCCACCCTCTTTAAATCCCTGGAACATATTCTCGTCACTTTCTACTGTATTGCTCCTCTCTATACTTCTAATCTTTACATTTTTATTAGCCATTTCGTCGTCACTGAGTTGGTCCGGTGGTCGTTTCATGTTGACCTTACGCTTGTCTGCTTGGGCCAAGTCCTCCACTTCCTCATTTCCTTCCATTTCCCCATCAGTCCCACCCCATCTCATCTTTTCCTACTTACCCACTGCCCCACGAGCAATTTCCCCCCCACCCTGTAAATACAAAAAGGCACTTCTCTTTGCGTTGGGATCCACAATCGGCACTTTTCTTCAGAACGTTCTTCAAGCCGTCCGTTCGTTGAAAGTGTGTGTGTGTGTGTGTGTGTGTGTGTGTGTGTGTGTGTGTGTGTGTGTGTGTGTGTGTGTGTGTGTGTGTGTGTGTGTGTGTGTGTGTGTGTGTGTGTGTGTGTGTGTGTGTGTGTGTGTGTGTATTGTGAAGACATCCTGACAGGTTGTAAGAGGAGTAAAGGGAAACACACAAGTAGAACAGGAGTTTATTCCTTGAATAGTTTCGCACAGTGATGCATTCTTTCTGTAGAAGCATCACTGTGCGAAACTAGTCAAGGAATAAACTCCTGTTCTTCTTGTGTGTTTCCCTCTACTCCTCCATATATATATATACATATATATATATATATATATATATATATATATATATATATATATATATATATATATATTACAAAGGCGGAGCATGCCGACAGGAGACCTTTTGGTCCACATCTAGGTCGGATGTGATAAAAAAAATAGAATAATGATAAATGAGTAGGTAAATGAATAAATGAATAGATAAAAACTATAATAATGTAAATGATAAATAGAATACAGAAAGGGATAAGTGTGATTAAATAATACACAAACAAATAAATAGGAAATAATAATAAACTGACATATAACTAATAATAAATGAGAATCAAGCAAATAATAATAAACAAACAGACAAATGATAACAAAACAAACAAATAATATAAAATGAATGATAGTCCTTACAGTATCTTGCTTAAGTGGTTATCTAAATGATTCTTAAAGCTTCGAACTGAACTACATTGCACTGCCAGGTAATTAGAGAACTTAGCACAATACAGCGCGCCAGCATAAGAAAAGTCGAGAATGTCAGCAAAAAACTCGTGAACACAGAAGCTGCTGCATAATTCAATGACATCTGCCTAAAAGAGGATCTGTTGCCCAACTATATATATACATATATAACCTATATATATATATATATTTGTATATATATTATATATATATTCATTGTATATATGGGCAGGAGATTTTCTCTCAAGCATGTATGGTTAAACTTAATGGCAAGATTATTATTGCAGAGTTTTTTATCTGCAATTCTCTTTCTCTGAGAATCTTTTTCCCTTCCACGGGAAGTTGTCTTATAATGTCACCATATGACATTGTTTTGTCAGTTACTTTGGGCATGGCTTTACCAAAGTGAAAAACTGGCCAGAACGCGTTTTCACACTACTTAGTGCTTCATCAGTGGCTAGACTGTGAATATCTGATTGAATTATTGTGTTTATATATTGTTGGTGGTGGTCTGATATTACATTTTGGGGCTTCTGATTGGCTAGTGGGCTGGACTGGGACTCCCAAACTATTCTACTTCCTCATTGGTCGGCTGTTGTGTGACGTCATCAGTATTGTGCCTTCTTTCAGTGGGCTTAGATCTCCTTACGCTAGGGAGGGCTTCTAAATCCCTAGTTTGTATATTAAGATTGGGAGATGTTTCTTTAATAAAGAGAGCTTCGAGGATAGGTAGCCTTCTGTGGTCTTGATTTGTTGCCAGCACTTCTGTGTTTTCTATTAGAGTTTCTTTATTTAAATTTCTTTTGTGAGCAGAGTGATGGTGGTTTCTAGGAGCTCCTGAAGAGAGGTGGTATGATAACCGGCGTGAGAGCTTCATTGTTGTCATGCCAATATAGTTTGAAGGTTGGGATGCACAGTTCCCAAGTTTACACGTGTACCTATATATAACGTGAGTTCTCTGAAGGTCACTTTTACTTTCTCTTATATTATTCTTTAGTAGCAGTTGAGATGTCTTTTTATTTTGATAATATATAATCAGTTGTACTTTAGAGTTTTCTTCTTTAGGTTTAATATTTCTTTTAATAATTTGTTGCATAACCCTTTCATCTTCTTTGTAGGCTGTGGAGAAGAAGGACTTATAGTAAATTTTAATCAGGTTTTTGGCGTTAATGTCCTGTGGGATTTTGTCTGGGTGGCTTTTGTCCTGGTAACATTTGTCTAAACATCTTTTTGTGATTCGCTCTATATCCTTATTGGCGAATCCATTATTCATAAGGGTCTGAGAAGCTCTTTCTAACTCATTATGTACTGTTCCCCAATTATTACAGTGACTAAGAGATCTAATATATGCGCTGATGGTAGAATCTTTGTATCTTTGAGAACATTCGTTAGTCCCATTTAGGCAATGTCCACAATAATTCAATCAGATATTCACAGTCTAGCCACTGATGAAGCACTAAGTAGTGTGAAAACGCGTTCTGGCCAGTTTTTCACTTTGGTAAAGCCATGCCCAAAGTAACTGACAAAACAATGTCATATGGTGACATTATAAGACAACTTCCCGTGGAAGGGAAAAAGATGCTCAGAGAAAGAGAAAAGGCAGATAAAAAACTCTGCAATAATAATCTTGCCATTAAGTTTAACCATATATATATAATATATATATATATATATATATATATATATATATATATATACATATATATATATAAATATATATATATATATATATATATATATATATATATATATATATATATATATATATATATATATATATATATAGACCATGGACTAAAATCTACTGTTTCCAAATTTGCTGATGACACAAAACTGTGCGGAATGGCAAATGATCACTTAAACCAATTAGATATTCAAAAAGATTTAGATCAATTACAGCAATGGTCGGAAAAGTGGCTAATGAAATTTAACACAAGTAAATGCAAGGTAATGCACATAGGATTACAAGTTATTTGGAAATTCGTTAACAAAAGTGAATAGTGAAAAAGATCTCGGCGTAATTATCAGTAACGACCTCAAATCACCCAAGCAGTGTATTTCAGCCTCTGAGAAAGCAAATAAGATTCTAGGACTCATTGCGCGATCTTTTGACTTCAGAAGTCCATCACTCATCAACAAGCTATATAAATCGTTAGTTCGTCCACATTTGGAATATGCTGTTTCCGTATGGTCACCGAATCTCATTAAAGACATTGACAGACTGGAAAAAGTACAACGGCGAGCCACAAAACTGATTCCAAATATCAAAAATAAATCATACGAAAATCTACTACAACGTATGAATCTGTTTTCCCTAAAAAAGCGTAGACTCAGAGGTGACTTGATACAGGTCTTTAAGATTTTAAAGGGAATTGACAACATCAAAAGTGACCAAATTTTCACATTGAATGAGAATCAGACAAGAAACAATGGTCTCAAACTGTTCGGAAATAGATTCATTCTGAAGTATGTAGAAACAACTTTGCCAACCGTGTAGTTAATGAATGGAATAAACTTCCTGCACAGGTAGTGCAATGTAGTTCAGTTCGAAGCTTTAAGAATCATTTAGATAAACACCTAAGCAAGATGCTGTAATGATTGTAATTTATTTTATATTATTTGTTTTTGTTTTGTTATCATTTGTCTGTCTGATTTTCATTTATTATTAGTTATATGTCAATTTATTATTATTTACTATTTACCTGTTTGTTTATTATTTAACTATACCTATGCATTTATTTATGTATTCTATTTGTTATTTACATTATTATAGTTTTTATTTATTATTTTATTATCATTATGATTTTTTTCTTCGCATCCGACCTAGATATGGACCAAAAGGTCTGCATGCTCCGCCTTTGTAATATATATATATATATATATATATATATATATATATATATATATATGTGTGTGTATATATATATATATATATATATATATATATATATGTGTGTGTATATATATATATATTAAACATATAGGTATATATACGTACAAGCCAATCCTTATGCGGACCACACACTCACAGGCCCCCAAACGGAATCCAGACTGCGCAGGCCAACCTGAGTACGTATGGGTTACTGAGGTGACCTGTTCAGGCCTCATTTGAGGCTGCTGGACTGACCAGATTCCGCCAGGTTGCGTCAGGCCAGACAGACGAGATCCGGTGTATAACATTTGATATACACTCTCCAGTCGATATCATACTGTGATTTCCACTCCCCCCAGTCGTTTTTATACATTTAATCAGTACTCCCCATGAATGATTATTTGTGTTGGGCTCCTGTGACAACTGGAAGGTCCACAACAAAACAGGGTTCGTGTAAACAAAACTTCGGAGGTCTTTTTGTAAATGTAAGTAAATGTATGCGTT
>NC_134788.1:17265453-17272953 GCF_046742065.1 Oratosquilla oratoria | reverse complement strand
CACATCTTCAGTGCAAATAATACATAGTGAAAGATACAAAGGTGCAGAATTTATAGGTGGAAAACAAAGGGGACGTGGAGACATCCTGGTGAGAGAGGAGAGGTAGTACCCATGGACTAACTGTCCGTCCTCGTATACAGTGGGTGTGGAAATGTCCTACATGTTTACAATTTATACATCTTTCTTTATTAAGTTGTTTAGTTTATTATTATTATAATTTTTCCGTGCGAATAATAAGTAGTGAAAGGTGCAGAGGTACAGACAATATAGTGGGGTCCAACTGTCCGTCTATGCTTACAATGGGTATAAAATGTCTTATGTGGTTATAACATACATCTTAGAATTTTTTTTTAACAAATTAAGTTATCCTAGCTAAAATAATATCTTATTGTAACAATATAGTCGAAAGAAATGTAATCGAAAGCAGTTTAATCAAGACCACACAAGATGATAGTATAAACCTTATTCTAGGATTATATAAATTAGACAATTTTATTTGTAAAGAAATTTCTAAAATGTATAAGTTGTAATACAGGACAGTTGGTCCACACTATTTCCCACTCTGTACCTTTCCACTTATATTATATGCACTGAAAATTATAATATAAACTAAAAAAAATTTTAAAAGGAAATTATAAGGGAATAAATTGTCACCATGTAGGATAACTTCACCAGGATGTCTCCACGTCCCCTTTGTTTCCCACCTATATATTCAGCACCTTTTTATCTTTCACTATGTATTATTTGCACTGAAGATGTGAATACACGAAAGCGCTCTGCTTTAATAGTTTTTCTTCGTGGTCAACCTTGCATATATATATATATATATATATATATATATATATATATATATATCTATATATATATATATATATATATATATATATATACATATATTTGTGTGTGTGTGTGTGTGTGTGTGTGTGTGTATGTGTGTGTGTGTGTGTTTTCTACCTCACGTTCTTGACAAACGTGGTGGCTCAGCAAAGACATCACCGTCGTCGTCAGCATCATCATCATCATCATCATCATCATCATCACTTTTATTATGATAAATAGTGACAATGGTAATGATGACGATGACAGTTACGATTGAGAGTCCGACTGCAAATGTCTTCGGGTCTCCCGTCAGTCAAACGTGAGCTAAATAGTTTACTCATCAACCTCAGCTGCATTGCAGAGAAGGACTCTGGACGGAATCGCCTGACGCTTGTTTATGCGAAGCTCTTAACACCTCTAACCGATCGAGGGACCCAGTCGAGGAGTTTCTTTGGTCTGAATGAGGTCTTCCTCAGACAGGAAGAAGTGATTCCTGTGCAGTCAACGTGAATACTGTATTGCTAAACTGTACTCGGCCAGGAGACAAAGTCATCTTCACCATCTGGCCTAAATAATTATACACTTCAACTTCCTCAAGACTCTCACCATCAATTACAATCTCTCTACTTTGAACTTTCGTGTTGAATATTTCTTTGGTTTTATTCTTATTCATTTTTAAACCTACTTTGAGACTTTCTTTGTTTAGATCGCTCAACATATCTTGCAAGTCTTCTGCTCTTTCTGAAATAAGAATTACGTTGTCCGAGAGTTGACACCTTGCTGTGGTGGATAGGCTTGAGAATCTTATTGATTACAAAAGCTATGTCGATAGAGAGGAAATCTCTGCAGGGTCACCCATATCAAACAGGTTTTGTAAGAAAGATCAGACAAAGAGCAGCTCACACGCACAGTCGCAGGACCCACTGCTAACTGACACATCCCTGATGGCGAACAGGGAAATTCCTTATAGATATATAGGGTATCGTCATAATGACGGCGTGGACCATTGGGCACCCCATAGATATAGGGCTTCACCGAATATAATGAATAAGGTGACACCAGAGAAATATCTCACCAGAAACCAGTTAGCACGGAGGTGAGATTAATGCCAACCCCCCTTCATAGCAAATATGAATATATATATACAAGCCCACCGGCTGCGCCGGGGGCCTTGGCCTGCGGCGCTGCGCCTTAGGCGCGGGCGCTGCGCGCCCTGGGCTACGCCCCTTTTTCTATCTTCTTCGAGTTCTTCTTCTTCGAGTTCTTCTTCTTCGAGTTCTTCTTCTTCGAGTTCTTCTTCGAGTTCTTCTTCGAGTTCTTCGAGTTCTTTTTCGAGTTCTTCGAGTTCTTCTTCGAGTTCTTCGAGTTCTTCTTCGAGTTCTTCTTCGAGTTCTTCTTCTTCGAGTTCTCCTTCTTCTTCGAGTTCTTCTTCTTCGAGTTCTTCTTCGAGTTCTTCTCTTTCGAGTTCTTCGAGTTCTTCTTTTTCGAGTTCTTCGAGTTCTTCTTTTTCGAGTTCTTCGAGTTCTTCTTTTTCGAGTTCTTCGAGTTCTTCGAGTTCTTCTTCGAGTTTTTCGATTTCTTCTTCGAGTTCTACTTCTTCTTCTTCGAGTTCTTCGAGTTCTTCTTCTTCCTCTTCTTCGAGTTCTTCTTCTTCGAGTTCTTCTTCTTCTTCTTCGAGTTCTTCCTCTTCTTCTTCTTCGATTTCTTCGAGTTCTTCTTCTTCTTCGAGTTCTTCTTCTTCACCGTAGTTGGCGGTGTAACCGATTTACCACCAAACGCGAAGGGTCAGTTTATTTTTTACTTATATAGATATATATATATATATATATATATAAATATATATATATATATATATATATATATATATATATATATATATATATATATATACTTACACCATCTGGTACTACAAGTTGGATAGTGTATACGGATACTGCTATGAACAATGCCAAACAACCTTATTCATTTGACAGTCAGAATTCGATAAACATAGAATGGGATCTCGCGCCATGGAATCTTTCTTTCAAACAAGAGAGTAGATATGTAGGCAAACCAAATCGTCTGGTTTGTGACGATTTTTTTTTTTTTTTTTTTTTTTTTTTTTTTTAGAAAGGGATGTACCTTTCAGGACATTGGGCTATCAAACAACAAATTTGTATGTGTGTAGAAATGTATGTATGTATGTATGAAAGTATATACGCATGTGTATGTATGTATGTATGCATGCATATATGTATGTGTTTGTATGTATATGTATCTTTGTATGTATGTGTGTATGTATGTAAATTATGTATGTATGTGCGCATTGTCACTTATCCAGCTGGCACGTCAACATTAAATAAAAAAAGGTTACGGAGTTCGGGAAGATCATTGACCGGAATACTTGAAGCAGTGTCAATTTAT
This sequence comes from Oratosquilla oratoria, assembly GCF_046742065.1. Classification (NCBI taxonomy): domain Eukaryota; kingdom Metazoa; phylum Arthropoda; class Malacostraca; order Stomatopoda; family Squillidae; genus Oratosquilla; species Oratosquilla oratoria. Next base: position 17,269,731 of record NC_134788.1, on the reverse strand, counting down.
AACACTTACTAAAAACCAGAATAGGTAAGACTTGCACAACATATAGCAATGTAGATAGATAAGTAGCCATTTTTATTCATAATTAGATTGTAGCAAAATGACACATGAATTTAATGTTACCCGAAGAACATCTTTTGAAAACTGACAGCACAGTACAACTTTCTGGGAATATTTCGTATATTACTATAAACATTCCTATATATCTATCTTTCACTGATTCTTCGAAAAGTTTACTGTTCTTTAACAAGTCTATCTATCTATATAACAAAATCTTTATCCTTCTTATAAGAGAGGTAGCCAAGTCAAAGGCATGTACCTTCTTTATGGATGGGGATGACAGGTGGTAATGAACATGGAACTGCCTAGTGTAAGCCTTATGGTCTCTTACATTCTCCTTCATTCTTATGATATTATGAGTGTACATGTCGTAGGTTAGCCCTATTCCACCAAGTCATTTCATTACTTTTTGAAAACGTCACTTAGATCACATCTGCCACCAAGGTACCAAACATAAAAGTAACAAACACATAATACCTTTCAGATGGAAACGAATTAGTACGATATTTACCAACGGTGACTCCGATGCAGGAGATAAAATGAAAACAGTTACATGGAAAAGTAATTTAAGTCACCGCTATTTGTCTTACCTATGGGTAGGTGCTACTTCGTAAGAAAAAGGGGGAAAGACAAGGTAGAGTATTTTCTAACCTTTTCACATAACCATAGGAATTTCTACACACTAGACACAATGGAAAAACGCTCGTATACAAACAACAAAAAAAGGAATGCGCTAACGCCTACAACGTAGGCTCCATAACTGCGTATAATACATGCGTTATATACGGTTGCCTCCCGCAGGGAAAAGCGCGGCGAGGGGACACGGGAAAATGTGTTAGGCGAGGTTACGCAATCCACGCCCATGGGATACAAAATTTATGGTATAGGTGCAGGCATGTAACAACATATGAATGTATATGCGTATATATGTATATATTTATGTATGCATGTTATGTGTGTATGTTTTTATGTGCGTATAAATATATATATATATATATATATATATATATATATATGTGTGTATGTATGTGACTATGTGGGTATGCATAAATGATGCTATGCATTTATGTATACATGTATGTGATTATGCAATTGTGTATGTATGTATATATATATATATATATATATATGTGTGTGTGTGTGTGTGTGTGTGTGTGTGTGTGTGTGTGTGTGTGTGTGTGTGTGTGTGTGTGTGTGTGTGTGTGTGTGTGTGTGTGTGTGTATGTGTGTGGCTGTGTGTGTGTGTGTGTTTGTGTAATATATATGTATATATGTCTATGTACGTATATGTATGTATGCAGGTATGAATGCATGTATGTTTGTTTACATGAATGTATTATTATGTGCATACATGCATATGGCGAATACATACATATACAATACACATACACATAAGCATTGGCATCAACATACAAATACACATGTGATTGTGTACATATACATTACATACATAAGCACAAATACACACACCTACTCCTACACATACACAAGTTCTTGTATTGATAGAAATAACTGCCAATGAGAAAAAGATTCCTTGATCCATTTTGATCCTAAAGGCTACCTGTGGTTAAAGAGTGCTTGTCCGTCGGTTGTCAAAATAATTGAGTAAGACGGCTCAGTCCTGACCGGGTTTGTTAGTAGTTATGTCACATTAATCATTTCATTATGTTCTCACATCACAGCAAAAATATTTATTATCATCCCTTCATGCAGCTGAACTAATCGACATGGTAATCATGTGGACTAAACAAGAAAATAAAAAATGTAACACAAGAGAAATAGAAAAGAAACAAAAATTCTTTAATAGAAAAATGCAAATGTCATCGCTTAATTGAGGACAGTTGCTGTCTATCTGTGTATAACATTTGTGGGTGCTGACACAAACGCTTCTTGGCCCCCTGATAGACACTGGTGTCAGGCACAAGGCAGGACTCGCAAAAGGATGATGACACGACTCCGAAAATTCGAACTCGCCCGAATTCGTCAATACTTCGCCGGCGTCATAAGATCAGTGGTTTGTTGTTGCTGTCTGACCCTTCAGGAAAAGGAGAAGAGCCCAAGCAAGTCCTCAAGAAACCCTTCCAAGAACCAGGAAGCAAGGAAGATGGAGGACATTTCAACGAGGAAAGAGGCTTCGATCATGAGTCGCCACCACTCATCGTTGCCTCAGATGGGAAAGAGCCTCGAGCGCCGCCAGTCGTCAAAAGGCACTTCGAGAGCAACCTCGAAGCCCGTCGTTGACCCAACAGAACCTTCAGTCAAAGTCCACATCAGCAGCAATCAAACCATTGATTATAATGAAAACTACACTTTTAAATGTGCTCTGGGCTCTGGAGGTTTTGGAATCACATCACTGGTCATCAACAAGACGACGGGAAATATCTCCGTCGCCAAGATCCCGACCAAAGGCAAGGGATCTCTGAGCGAGATCCAAGCCCTCGCAGAGCTGACTCACCCGAACATTGTTCGTCTTGTGGATGTGGCGACACAAGGCAAACTGAACATCATAATCACGGAGTACTGCGAGGCCGGGACGCTCGACAGCGCCGTCATCAAACACGCGGAGCAGCCTTACCAAGATTGGGGCGACAGAGTCGCGTCCTACAGCGACCAACTCATTCGAGCCGTCACTTACGTGCACTCAAAGAACTTTGCTCATCTGGACCTCAAGACTGAAAACATCGTTGTCAGCGCAGACCACAAGATCGTCAAGCTGATCGATTTTGGAATGTCCCGAAGAACTGCTTAGGTCTATAAACGAAACATTAAAGGTCGCCGTGGTACTCCTTGGTATATGGCACCGGAAGTGATTGACACGAAGATGCATCCATACAGTGGAGGCAAAGTGGACGTGTGGGCCCTCGGTTGTGTTTTCTACGAACTGTGCACAGGACAAGTTCCCTACTACAAGGAAGAGGCAGACGAACTCGATGATCGTGACCTCCTGCGTTACTACTTGGCCTGCTGCAAGAACGGCAAACCTGCTCTTGTCCGACTTCCCTCGACCTTCAGCCAACATCAGAAGTGCACTCTTAAAGACGGCCATGTGGGTCATGCTCGAGCCAACACCAGAGAAGAGGATCGACATTTTCAGACTGGGCAAACTTTCCTTCCTGCAAGGTTGAAAAAAAGTACTTTTAAAATGTACAAAATTGACAAGAATTCACAACTGACCCTTTGGGTAGTATAGGGTTTTCCCTCAGCTGAATGAAATCGCCCGGTGGGAATCAGGATCATTATCTAGACTCTAGAGCATTGTATGTCTGCATTTGTACTTAGTAAATGGTTTCCCGCGGAGTAATAAAGATGACGCCAGTTTCGAACAGGCTCACCAAACCAGCCGTTAACCTTCTGTATACTGTACAAGCAAAGACTTTCATTCCCTTAATAGGGGATGGTCAATTCAAAAGATATTTTGCCCTGACCTTATATGAGAAAAAAGTACATGAAGAGATGTAATTCCTAGTTCTCTCGTTACACCTCATTTTAGTCGTCTTTCATGACTCGCAGGGGACAAGGTCGCAGTATTCTTGTCCCCCTATGACAGGGTAGATCGTCTGGTAGTCGCCCGGATGAATACACAAACCAACAGAACTTTCTAACGAGCCTATGACTCCGCAACAAAACGTTTAATACAGCACCTACTCGCAGACATTCATATACTCTCTCATTCCGAGGCCACCAAATTACAGTCTTATCCAGAAGAAAGCCTCTTTCATATACAGTAAACCCTCAATATATTAAACTAGTTGAGGGAAAGTCTTGCTTGTTATAGGCCATCTATACCGAACCTTGCACCGCATATACCGACCGATAGGTGTCAATAGGGCAGATACAGCCGGAATTCGGTGTAATGAGGTTTGGCATGGTGATATTTTACTAACTATATACACAGTCTTTACCGAAAAGCATATGTTCGTTCACGAAAAATAGGAGGATGGATCAGGACACACAGGGCGGTTTTCTGAAGACCCACATACACATTACCATTTGCTCCTGAAGCTTCATCTGAGGGAAATGAAATCATCTGCCGTCAGCCGAAAGGTCATACATTGTCTCAAGACTGATACATTGGTGGCTCTGAAAGGGTTGATCTTGCCATAAACGCTTTGTCTTCTTTGTGGAAGAAGATAGACGGTTCCTTCCTATTCTCCATCCTTCCCCTCTTCTTCGATTCGGTCGTATCCATGTGACAATTGACGTGCAAACAAACACTTACAT
>NC_134788.1:17252953-17257953 GCF_046742065.1 Oratosquilla oratoria | reverse complement strand
GTGTTCAGACGATGAAATTGAATCGTTCTATGATGATTTAAGTCAGGTGATGGATCAAGAAAAAACTAAGTACACGTTGGTAATAGGCGACTTTAATGCTAAAGTGGTGAAGAAAATAGGAGATGAGTCGTGTATTGGGAAATTTGGAGTAGGTGTATATCTAGATTTGGGCTCAACTCTTTAATGTATAAATCTTCTAAGTTTAGAAGGCGTCTATCATCTGTACATATTTCCAAAATATCAGTGTTTTCTTCTAGGATGTTTCTTGATAATGTTGTGCCGTGGACTTCGCTTAAAAGGTCTTTAGGGGCTCCTGATGTCAGGTGGTAAGAAAGGCGATGGGATAACCTCGCTGTCGTCATGCCAGTATAGGTGGATGGGAGGGCTTCACAGTTCCCTCGTGCACAAGTAAACCTATAGATGACACGTGGTTTCTGAAGTTCCTTTCTCTCTTGGTGGGGTCTGTTTTTAAGGAGGTGGTTGGCCTCCCTTGTCTTAAAATAAATCACCAAGATATTTATTTTCTCTGAGTTGACTGATTTAATGTTCCTCTTTATGTTTCATTATACGTTCATCTTATTTATAGGCTGATGAAAATGTAGATTTACAATATATGTTAGTTTTTTCTATATTTTGACTATTTTCATTATCTATGTAACATCCTCCGCTGCAAGTAGCGACGCTTTATCCCGCTAAACCATCGAACATTCACAGCAATGTTATATTAAAGGACAATGCATTCTAGCTCGCACCCGACTGTATATACTATCGGTCGTTTTAAGAAACGGTTAGACAAGTTTATGGATGCGGATGACAGACTTATGTTCTTATGGGTTTACAGGCCGTAGGAAAGACCCATTCCTTCAAGTCATTTCATTACTTTTTAAAAACGTCACTTAGACCACATCTGCCACCAAGATGTTAAACTAATAGTGATATGGTACCAAACATAAAAGTAACAAATACATTATACCTTTCACATGGAAATGAATTAATAGGTTATTTACCAACGGTGACTCCGATGAAGGACATAAGATGTAAACATTCACAAGGCAAAATTATTTAAGTCTCTGCTATTCATCTTTCCTATGGGTAGTTGCTACTTCGTTAGAAAAAAAATTAAGGTGGAGTACTTTCTAACCCTTTCATATAATCACAGGAGTTTTTACACAATAGACACAATGAAAAAACGCTCGTACACTAACAACAAAAATAAGAATGCGCTAACGCCTAGAATTGCCAGTCATATAGGCTCCATCACTGCGTATAATACATGCGTTATATACGCTTGCTTACCGCAGGCGAAGGGATAAGGGAAAATGAGTTAGGCGAAATTACGCAATTCACGCCCATGGGATACAAAATTTATGGTATAGGTGCAGGCATCTAACATTACATGAATGTATGTATATATGTATATATTTATGTATGTATGTTTGTATGTGCGTATATATGTATAAATGTATGTATGTTTGCGTGTATGTAAATATGTATGTATGTGACCATGTGGGTATGCATGAATGTTGCTATGCATTTATGTACGCATGTATGTGGTTATGCAATTGTGTATGTATATACATATATATATATATATATATATATATATATATATATATATATATATATATATATATATACATATATATGTATATGTGTGTGTGTTTGTGTGTGTGTGTGTGTGTGTGTGTGCGCGCGTGCGTGTGTGTGTGTGTGTGTGTGTGTGTGTGTGTGTGTGTGTGTGTGTGTGTGTGTGTGTGTGTGTGTAATATATGTATGTATGTACGTGTATGTATGTATGCAGGTATGAAGGCATGATGTATGTTTGTTTACATGAATGTATTATCTATATGCGCATGCATGAATATGGCGACTACATACACATACATATACAATGCACATACACATACGCATTGGCATGCACATACAAATACACATGTGATTATGTACACATACATTACATGTATAAGCACAAATACACACACCTACTCCTACACATACACAAGTTCTTGTATTGATAGAAATAACTGCCAATGAGAAAAAGTTTCCTTGATCCATTTGGTTGTCAAAATAGTTGCATAAGACGGCTCAGTCCTGACCGGGTTTGTTAGTAGTTAGGTCCCATTAATCATTTCATTATGTTCTCACATCACAGCAAAAATATTTATTATCATCCCTTCATGCAGCTGAACTAATCGACATGGCAATCATGGTGACTAAACAAGAAAATAAAAAGTGTAACACAAGAGAAATAGAAAAGAAACAAAAATTCTTTAATAGAAAAATGCAAATGTCATCGCTTAATTGAGGACAGTTGCTGTCTATCTGTGTATAACATTTGTGGGTGCTGACACAAACGCTTCTTGGCCCCCTGATAGACACTGGTGTCAGGCACAAGGCAGGACTCGCAAAAGGATGATGACACGGCTCCGAAAATTCGAACTCGCCCGACTTCGTCAATACTTCGCCGGCGTCATAAGATCAATGGTTTGTTGTTGCTGCCTGACCCTTCAGGAAAGGGAGAAGAGCCCAAGCAAGTCCTCAAGAAACCCTTCCAAGGACCAGGAGGCAAGGAAGATGGAGGACATTATTAAATTTTCAAGGAGGAAAGAGGCTTCGATCATGAGTCGCCACCACTCATCGTTGCCTCAGAAGGGAAAGAGCCTCGAGCGCCGCCAGTCGTCAAAAGGCACTTCGAGAGCAACCTCGAAGCCCGTCGTTGACCCAACAGAACCTTCAGTCAAAGCCCATAGCAGCAGCAATCAAACCATTGATTATAATGAAAACTACACTTTTAAATGTGCTCTGGGCTCTGGAGGATTTGGAATCACATCTCTGGTCATCAACAAGACGACGGGAAATATCTCCGTCGCCAAGATCCCGACCAAAGGCAAGGGATCTCCGAGCGAGATCCAAGCCCTCGCAGAGCTGGCTCACCCGAACATTGTTCGTCTTGTGGATGTGGCGACACAAGGCAAACTAAAGATCATAATCACTGAGTACTGCGAGGGCGGGACGCTCGACAGCGCCGTCATCAAACACGCGCAGCAGCCTTACCACGATTGGGGCGACAGAGTCGCGTCCTACTCTGACCAACTCATTCGAGCCGTCACTTACGTGCACTCAAAGAACTTTGCTCATCTGGACCTGAAGACCGAAAACATCGTTCTCAGCGCAGACCACAAGATCGTCAAGCTGATCGATTTTGGAATGTCCCGAAGAACTGCTTAGGTCTATAAACGAAACATTAAAGGTCGCCGTGGTACTCCTTGGTATATGGCACCGGAAGTGATTGCCACGAAGATGCACCCATTCAGCGGAGGCAAAGTGGACGTGTGGGCCCTCGGCTGTGTTTTCTACGAACTGTGCACAGGACAAGTTCCCTACTACAAAGAAGAGGCAGACGAACTCGATGATCGTGACCTCCTGCGTTACTACTTGGCCTGCTGCAAGAACGGCAAACCTGCTCTTGTCCGACTTCCCTCGACCTTCAGCCAACATCAGAAGTGCACTCTTACAACGGCCATGTGGGTCATGCTCGAGCCAACACCAGAGAAGAGGATCGACATCTTCAGACTGGGCAAACTTTCCTTCCTGCAAGGTTGAAAAAAGTACTTTCTAAAATGTACAAAATTGACAATAATTCACAGCTGACCCTTTGGGTAGTACAGTATAGGGTTTTCAGACTGGGCAAACTTTCCTGCCTGCAAGGTTGAAAAAAAGTACTTTTAAAATATACAAAACTGGCAAGAATTCACAAATGACCCTTTGGGTAGTATAGGGTTTTCCCTCAGCTGAATAAAATCGCCCGGTGGAAATCAGGATCATTATCTAGACTCTAGAGCATTGTATGTCTGGATTTGTACTTAGTAAATGGTTTCCCGCGGAGTAATAAAGACGACGCCAGTTTCGAACAGACTCACCAAACCAGCCGTTAACCTTCTGTATACAAGCAAAGACTTTCATTCCCTTAATAGGGGATGGTCAATTAAAAAGATATTTTGCCCTGACCTTATATGAGAGAAAAGTACATGAAGAGATGTAATTCCTAGTTCTCTCGTTCCACCCCATTTTAGTCGTCTTTCATGACTCGCAGGGGACACGGTGGCAGTATTCTTGTCCCCCTATCACAGGGTAGGTCGTCTGGTAGTCGCCCGGATGAATACACAAACCAACAGAACTTTCTAACGAGCTTGTGACTCCGCAACAAAACGTTTAATACAGCACCTACTCGCAGACATTCAAATACTCTCTCATTCCGAGGCCACCAAATTACACAGTCTTATCCAGAAGAAAGCCTCTTTCATATACAGTAAACCCTCAATATATTGAACTAGTTGAGGGAAAGGCTTGGTTGTTATAGGCCATCCATACCGAACCTTGCACCGCATATACCGACCGATAGGTGTCATTAGGGCCAATATAGCCGGAATTCGGTGTAACGAGGTTTGGCATGGTGATATTTTACTAACTATATACACAGTCTTTACAGAAAAGCATATGTTCGTTCACGAAAAATAGGAGGATAGATAAGGTCACATAGGACGGTTTTCTGAAGACCCACATACACATTACCATTTGCTCCTGAAGCTTCAAATGAAATAATCTGCCGTCAGCCGAAAGGTCATACATTGTCTCAAGACTGATGCATTGGTGGCTCTGAAAGGGTTGATCTTGCCATAAACGCTTTGTCTCTTTTGTGGAAGAAGATAGACGGTTCCTTCCTATTCTCCATCCTTCCCCTCTACTTCGATTCGGTCGTATCCATGTGCCATGTGACCCGCAAACAAACCCTTACATGGGCATAACAATTCACAACAAATATCTGAATTATTAGAAAATATCACACCAGGAGGGATTTAAACGCGATTGAGTCTTTGTCTTTGTGCGTTTATGTGCACGTGTGTCTGTGTTTGTGCGTGTATAAAATTACCAGAGAAATTAAGGATTTGTCATCGTAGCAATGGAGATACCTGAGACGACCTAATCTTTCAGCATGCCAT
>NC_134788.1:17192953-17247953 GCF_046742065.1 Oratosquilla oratoria | reverse complement strand
ACGTATATATGTGCGTATGTGGGTATATATACATGCATACACACACACACACACACACACACACACACACACACATATATATATATATATATATATATATATATATATATAGCTATGAATGAATGTGGGTATGCATTTGTGTATATATGTACATATTATGAATGTGTGTATGTATGCATGTATGTATGTATACATGTTTGTATATATGTATGCCTATTTATATGTATGTATCTTTATATGTGCATGCATGCATATGGGGCATATATACACATACACATACATATATACACATACGCATTGGCATGCACATACACATACACATGTGATTATGTACACATACAAAACATACATAAGCACAAATACACACACATACTTCTGCACATACACAAGTTCTTGTACTGATAGAAATAACTGCCAATGAGAAAAAGTTTCCTTGATGCATTTGGAACCTGAAGTCTATGGTTAGAGAGTGCTTGTCCGACGGCTCAGTCCTGATCAGGTTTGTTAGTAGTTAGGTCCCATTAATCATTTCATTATGTTCTCACATTATAGCAAAAATATTTATTATCATCCCTTCATGTCGCTAAACTAATCGACATTGTACAGCTGCACAGAAAACTATCGTTAGTAAATCACGCTAATCATTTTGACACAAAACAACGAAACTATTTGAGACAAGTTAAAGTCTCCATCGGAAATAAGATTATCATGTCATAGTGAATCCATATGAACTCCGGCACTATTATTCGATTCATATTCATTCAGAAGGAATTCGGACAATTCGAACCCCAGAAATACCAACCCTTCGGTATCATAAGGTTATGTTCATTAGCGAATGTTTCGACACCCCTACTAACGATAGTTTTCTGTGTAGCTGTACATCTTGACGAATAAAGAAGAAAACAAAAAATGTATCACAAGAGAAATAGGAAAGAAAGAAAAATTCATGAATGGAAAAATGCTAATGTCATTGCATAATTGAGGACAATTGCTGCCTATCTGAGTCTAACATTTTAGAGTGCTGACACAAAAGCTTTTTGACCCCTGATAGACATAGGTGTCAGGCAATAGACACGCAAGAGGATAATGGCACGACTTCGCAAATTCGAACTTGACCGACTTCGTCGATTCTTCGTCGGCGTAGTCAGATCAATGGTTTGTTGCTGCTGCCTGACCCTTTAGGAAAACGAAGACTTCCCCAGCAAGTCCTCAAGAATCCCTCCTAAGGACCAGGAGGCAAGCAAGACGGAGGATATTTCATCGAGTAAAGAGGCTTCGATCAAGAGTCGCCAACACTCATTGTTGCCTCAGAAGAAGGTAAAGAGCCTCGAGCGCCTCCAGTCGTCAAGCGGCTATTCCAGATCAACCTCGAAGCCCGTTGTTGACCTAACCGAAACTCCAGTCGAAGCCCACAGCAGCAGCAACAAAACCATTGATTTCTCTCTCTAATATAAAAAAATTTAATGGTTGCTTACGCCGTCCGGTGGTAATTCGGTCACACCTTCGCGTTTGGTGGTAAATCGGTTACACCGCCAACTACGGTGAAGAAGAAGAACTCGAAGAAGAAGAAGAACTCGAAGAAATCGAAGAAGAAGAAGAGGAAGAACTCGAAGAAGAAGAAGAAGAAGAAGAAGAAGAAGAAGAACTCGAAGAAGAAGAACTCGAAGAACTCGAAGAAGAGGAAGAAGAACTCGAAGAACTCGAAGAAGAAGAAGTAGAACTCGAAGAAGAAATCGAAAAACTCGAAGAAGAACAACTCGAAGAACTCGAAGAACTCGAAAAAGAAGAACTCGAAGAACTCGAAAAAGAAGAACTCGAAGAACTCGAAAAAGAAGAACTCGAAGAACTCGAAAAAGAAGAACTCGAAGAACTCGAAAGAGAAGAACTCGAAGAAGAACTCGAAGAAGAAGAACTCGAAGAAGAAGGAGAACTCGAAGAAGAACTCGAAGAACTCGAAGAAGAACTCGAAGAACTCGAAGAAGAACTCGAAGAAGAACTCGAAGAAGAACTCGAAGAACTCGAAGAAGAACTCGAAGAACTCGAAGAAAAACTCGAAGAAGAACTCTTTATTTTCCAAAAAAGGGGCGTAGCCCAGGGCGCGCAGCGCTCGCGCCTAAGGCGCAGCGCCGCAGGCCAAGGCCCCCGGCGTAGCCGGGCCGGCGCAGCCGGTGGGCTTGTATAATGAAAATTACACTTTTAAATCTGATCTGGGCTCTGGAGGTTATGCAATCACATCATTGGTCATCAGGAAGACGACAGGAAACATCTGCGTCGCCAAGATCCCGACCAAAGGCAAGGGATCTCTGAGCGAGATCCAAGCCCTCGCAGAGCTGACTCACCCGAACATTGTTCGTCTTGTGGATGTGGCGACACAAGGCAAACTGAACATAATAATCACGGAGTACTGCGAGGGCGGGACGCTCGACAGCGCCGTCAGCCAACACGCAGAGCAGCCTTACCAAGATTGGGGCGACAGAGTCGCGTCCTACTGCCAGCAACTCGTTCGAGCCGTCGCTTATGTGCACTCGAAGAATGTTGCTCATCTGGACCTCAAGACCGAAAACATCGTTCTCAGCGCAGACCACAAGATTGTCAAGCTGATCGATTTTGGAATGTCCCGAAGAACGCCCCATGTCTATAAAAGAAACATTAAAGTTCGAGGTGGTACTCCTTGGTATATGGCACCGGAAGTGATTGACACGAAGATGCACCCATACAGCGGAGGCAAAGTGGACGTGTGGGCCCTCGGCTGTGTTTTCTACGAACTGTGCACAGGACAAGTTCCCTACTACAAGGAAGAGGCAGACGAACTCGATGATCGTGACCTCCTGCGTTACTACTTGGCCTGCTGCAAGAACGGCAAACCTGCTTTTGTCCGACTTCCCTCGACCTTCAGCCAACATCAGAAGTGCACTCTTAAAGACGGCCATGTGGGTCATGCTCGAGCCAAGACCAGAGAAGAGGATCGACATTTTCAGACTGGGCAAACTTTCCTTCCTGCAAGGTTAAAAAAAAAAGTACTTTTAAAATATACAAAACTGGCAAGATGTCACAAATGACCCTTTGGGTAGTATAGGGTTTTTCCCTCAGCTGAATAAAATCGCCCGGTGGAAATCAGGATCATCATCTAAACTCTAGAGCAGTGGTTCTTAACCTTTTTTGGCAGCGACCCAAAATTTTGCACAAATCAAGCATCGCGACCCAAGCCTACATAGATATTGTCGGTTTTACATTGAAATTTCAAAACACTTCAAATAAAATTTCTGCTTTGGAGTTTTTATTTAATCATGGTCTGCTTAGAATCCTAAAACTAGGCATCATGTATTTCAATTATTACAGTATTTAATTATAATATATTTATAGTGGGAAAATAATTATTTTCTGCAAACCCTTAGCGACCCAATAAAATGGCTTGGGGACCCAAATTTGGGTCGCGACCCAGGGGTTAAGAACCACTGCTCTAGAGCATTGTATGTCTGTATTTGTACTCAGTAAATGGTTTCCCGCGGAGTAATAAAGACGACGCCAATTTCGAACAGACTCACCAAACCAGCCGTTAACCTTCTGTATACAAGCAAAGACTTTCATTCCCTTAATAGGGGATGGTCAATTAAAAAGATATTTTGCCTTGACCTTATATGAGAGAAAAGTACATGAAGAGATGCAATTCCTAGTTCTCTCGTTCCACCCCATTTTAGTCGTCTTTCATGACTCGCAGGGACACGGTGGCAATATTCTTGTCCCCCTATGACAGGGTAGGTCGTCTGGTAGTCGCCCGGATGAATACACAAACCAACAGAACTTTCTAACGAGCTTGTGATTCCGCAACAAAACGTTTAATACAGCACCTACTCGCAGACATTCAAATACTCATTCCGAGGCCACCAAATTACACAGTCTTATCCAGAAGAAAGCCTCTTTCATATAGTACAGTAAACCCTCAATATATTGAACTAGTTGAGGGAAAGGCTTGGTTGTTATAGGCCACCCATACCGAACCTTGCACCCGACCGATAGGTCTCAATAGGGCCGATATAGCCGGAATTCGGTGTAATGAGGTTTGGCATGGTGATATTTTACTAACTATATACACAGTCTTTACCGAAAAGCATATGTTCGTTCACGAAAAATAGGAGGATGGATAAGGACACACAGGACGGTTATCTGAAGACCCCCATACACAGTACCATTTGCTCCTGAAGCTTCATCTGAGGGAAATGAAACGATCTGCCGTCAGCCGAAAGGTCATACATTGTCTCAAGACTGATACATTGGTGGTTCTGAAAGGGTTAATCTTGCCATAAACGCTTTATCTTCTTTGTGGAAGAAGATAGACGGTTGCTTCCAATTGTCCATCCTTCCCCTCTTCTTTGATTCGGTTGCATCCATGTGACACGTGACGTGCAAAGAAACACCTACATGGTCACAACAATTCACAACAAACATCTGAACTTTTTCTATAAGAAAATATCACACCAGGATGGATTTAACCATTTGTCTACAAAATGTTCTACAATAAACACAGTAATAATGACAAACACTATTTACATTATAGAATATGAAGAGGTAACTAATGCACCCAACATAAAATCTAATTCATTTCGTTTCTTGTTACAAACTAAACAAAAGAACTTTCCTCATCAGGAAGAACGAACATTAAGGCCAACCGCAAAGAACTAAATGGTAAAAGCATCGTAGTCTGGAAAGACGCTTGTCAGGCAGAGAACAGTGTGCCCCTTCAAAATAAGAAAAATATGTAACATCCTCGTCATATAATTTTCTATTTTTTTTTTATTTAACTTTTTTCCAATGCGCGGATATCTAAAATAAAAGGTCACAAACAAAATACTTGAGGGGGGATACATCGGTCTTCCAAAAGACAAGTAACCACTGACGAAAAAAATGTGTATATATATTCTCACCTTTCTCACCATAGATCAGGTAGGGCTAGTGCCCTGTCAGTTGTGATGCCTCACGAAACTTCTCCACCAGGTACGATCCTCGTAAAGTTCCTCTTCTTCCACACTCTCTATTGTTGATCCTCTCGCTTCAATTGCTTCCCTCACTCCATCTCTCCATCTCTTTCTGGGTCTTCCTACCGGCCTCTTCCCTCTTGGATTCCATCGATAATATTTAGCAGGGTACCTTTCTTGACTCATCCTCATGATGTGTCCATACCATCTCAGTTTACTTCTTTCTACAAATTCTAATATTGATTCGATGTCCAGTTCATCTCTGATATCCTCATTTCTTAAGCGATCTCTTCTTGTTACTCCCTTTATTAATCGCAACATTCTCATCTCTGCTGCCTGTATCTTGCTCTTTAATCTCATTGATAGTGTCCAGGTCTCTGAGCCATATGTTAATACTGGTCTTAGTATCGTTTTATATATGATGACTTTAACTTTTGATGGTATGAGTCTGTCTTTTAGTAGTGGATACATTAATCTTAGATTATTTGTATATTTTTCGATTTTGCTTGTTATTTCTTTCTCCATAACCTCTCATGTATTTGAACTCCCAAGTACTGAAAGTCTTCCACTTGTTTCAATTGTATTCCATCTATTTCTATCTCAATATCATCTTTCTCTCTCGCCACCATCATTACTTTAGTTTTATTTGCATTTATTATCATTCTTGACTTTTTCAATTCTTCATTCCATGCATTCAGGGTATCCTGCAATTTTATACGAGTCTTTGTGATTATCGCACAAACAGTAAAGGAGATATCACACCACCCTGTCTTACACCCTCAGTTACGTCAAACCAGTTATCCTCTCTTAGCTGGGTTCTTACCGCACTGACATTATTTCTGTAAGGACTCTTTATAGCTCTAATTAATGAGGGTTCTATCATATATGTTGGGTCTTCTAAAGTATCCCATATTTCATTCCTTGGTAACCTGGCAAATGCTTTTTCTAGATCTACAAAAGCGATGTACACATGTTGGTCCCACTCCCAATTCTTTTCTATTATCATCTTCAGTGTGAATATTGCATCCGTTGTTCCTCTCTGGGGTGTAAATCCATATTGTCCCTCTTCCAGCTTGTCCTCAACTATTATTCTTAATCTCTTCTCTAGTACTCTTTCATATATCTCCCCCACTTGTGACAGCAGTGATACTCCTTTATAGTTCCTACATTCGGTGCGATCACCTTTCTTAAACATTTTACAAATAATTGCCTTTCCCCAATCAACTGGCACTCTACCTTCATTCCAGGCAACGTTAAAAACTCTCGTTAGCCACTTAACTATATCATCATTTCCCTTCAGTAGTTCGACTGGTATACTGTCACTTCATGGGGTTTTTCCATTTTTCATAGCTTTAATAGCATCTTTAATTTCATTTGTTGTTATTATACTATTTTGTTCTGTTCTCTGAATAACTTCTTCATCTGTTGGTCTCTCCACTTCTGCTGGATTTAGAAGCTCTGAGAAGTATTCCCTCCATCTCTCGTCCACTTCGCCTTCCTCTGTGAGTAGTTCCCCTTCCTTATTCTTAATTGTATTCACCCCACTTTCTTCTTTCCTTTTTTAACTATACTGTATACAAGTTTTTTTGTGCCCTGCATGTCCTCTTCCAGTTCTTTTCCTAACCTCTCCCATGTCTCTCTCTTAGTTCTTGTTTTTACTCTCTCAGCTTCATTTCTTGCTGCTTCGTATTCTCTTCTGTTTTCAGGATTTCTTCTCTTCATCCACTTTCTGAAAGCAACATTTTTGTTCTTAACAGCTTCTCTGACTTCTTCTGTCCACCAAACTGTTTTCTTTTTCTTTCCTCCACTGACTCGCTTTGTTCCTATCACTTCTCTTGCGATTTGGATAATTTTTTCTTTCATATTCCCCCACTCTTTCTCTATATCTTCTGTTTCTTGCTGTCCTTCAGGTCTAGCTTCATAAACCTTCTCTCTATATTGTTTATCAATTTCTTGTTCTTTGAGTCTTTATATTTTTATTCTTTCTCTTACAAGCTTTTTCAATGGCTTTAACTTTTTTATTTTCAATTTTGCTAAAACCAAGCGGTGGTCAGAATCTAGTGATACAGAAGGAATACTTTTCACATCTCTAAAGATATGTTTTTTGTTAGTTAAGAACAGATCTATCATTGACTTCTCCACATAATCTCCTCTTTCAGAATTCCACCTGTACCAGCTCCATTTATGGGTATCTCTGTGCTTAAAAAATGTATTCATAATAGCTAAGCTGTTTCTAATGCAGAAGTCTATCAGATCTTCACCTTCACCATTCACCTCACCTATTCCAAATGCACCCATCACACTTTCTGTATTGTTTCTCTTATTTCCAACATGGGCATTCAGGTCCCCCAGTACGATCTTGTCTACATCCTCAATTTTGTCCAAGGTATCCAGTAATTTCTGATAAAAGAATTCTTTTTCTTCTTGGGGTCTTCCTTGTTGTGGTGCGTATACTTGTATTAATGAGACTTTACTTGTACTTAATTGAAGTGTCATACCCAATATTCTCTCATTAACATATTCTATCTTACCAACTCTTTCTGCAAAGTTTGGTGCAAGGATAAATGCTATAAATGTGTATCTTCTTCATACCCTCTCCAACTAACCTGGTTTCACATATCCCCATGATGTCTATATTTCTCTCCAACATTAGTTCCACAACCTCCTCTAATAACCATTCAATGTAGTTGCATTGATTGTACCTAATCTAATATTCCTAAGAGACTGTCCATTATCATTTCGAGTTCGTGAACTAAGTCGTTTCGTTTTGTAGGGTCAAGATAGCGTGATTGGTAAGGTCTTTGTCTTATAAGACGCAAGCCGCCTAGGCAAGGGTTCGAATCCCAGCAGATGAATTTAATTCCATATAATATATACGTGTATATATATACATATATATATATATATATATATATATATATATATATATATATATATATATATATAAACACATATACATGTATATATATATGTATATATATATACATATATAAATGTATATATATATATATATATATATATATATATATATATATATATATATATATATATCGTTAGGTATGAAATTCGATGTCGGAATTCACAAGAAGAAATTTAGTGAATATCTAAACAAAAACTATATATGGAAAATGGAAGATGACAAAGGTTTTATTCAAGGTATTACCGCATGTTATCAAGCCCTGGCAAACAAAAACAAGTGTGTAATCCCAAAAAGATTTCTCAATGCTTTAATTTGCCTAAATAAAGACAAAAATATCATAATCACAAATGCAGATAAAGAAGGAGGCATAATTGTGATGAACATACAAGACAACAATAAACAACAATAATAAGATGTTATATTTACTCAGTGACAGTAAAACATACAAGAAAAAACATAGTGGATAAGCAAAATGGTGAAGGCGAAAAATTTACAACAAAAGCAAGAAAAATATTAAAGAAATCAGAGAAAGGGAAAAAACTGTTAAACCTACTTGAAGAAGCACCTTTACCACCAAGAATGCACGGCCTGCCTAAGATCCACAAACCAGGAATTCCCCTGCGCTCCATTACTGTACTTCAGGGATCAATAGTGCACCTCATAAGTTAGCCAAATGTTTAGCTAAACCTCTATCCAATACACTAGGAACTTTTAGTGTTGCACATCTAGGAAATTCTTCGGATCTAATTAACAAGTTAAAAGATTTAGATTTCAGCACCAAGAGATTAGCCAGCTATAAAGTTACCTCTATATATACTCGAATATCAATAAATGGCGCTCTAAAAGCTGTTGAACGAGTAGTAAATAATTTGAAAAGTGAAGATTTACCCGTCCCCAAAAAAGATTACCTCGAATTAATTTCTCTTTGTGTAGGATTTGGCGCTTTCACTTTTAATAATATTGAACACAGAGAAGCATTCTGGCCTCGCCGTGGGTAGTCCCCTTTCTGCAGTGTTAGCAGATTTATACATGGAAATACTCGAAACAGAAGAATACATGACAATAATGGGTAGGAATAGCAAATGGTTTAGATATGTAGATGACATAATATCAATTCACACCTAGACACTTTCCTCCTAAAAGCGGGCATTAAAATAGCCAGGACATCAGCTAAAAAAGTAGGACATTTCGTCACACGTAGCTACAATAATCCTACTAATGAAAACAGCATTGTTTATAAAATCCCATGTAAAAGCTGTTCCTCTTCACATTTTGGAGAATCTGGTCGTGGACTTAATAAACGGATAAATGAACATAAAAATGACGTACAAGCCCACAGATCATCTAACTCCATAGTCATGCATGTGCATAAGCATGGTCACCTTCCATACTGGAACAACACAACCATATTAAATAAAAGAGCATCCAAAAAACTGAAGAAGACAGTTGAAGCAGCATACATTAACACTAATAGCAACATTAACCATAGAGAAGGCTTGATATGTCTAGCAGAAGCAACAAGCTTATTAATAATAAAAGAATACACAAATAAAATAACAAGCTCTCCGAGCCGTCCCATGAGAAGACCCGTCTACTTTTAAAATCCCCTCTTATGTTTGAGTAGTTAGCTTTGTGATCAAGACCATGCTTCCTCCACCTTCAGTCTTATTTGTCATAATATAGTCAATACACACACACACACACACACACACACACACACACACACACACACACACACACACACACACACACACACACACATATATATATATATATATATATATATATATATATATACATATATATACAGTATATATATATACAAGGATTACAAAGGAAGAGCATGCCGACAGGAGACCTTTTGGTCCATAACTACTGAAGGTCGGATGCGAAAAATAATAATTAGATTAAATAGATTGATAAAGTAAATGAATAATGATAAATCATAAAGAAACATATGTATTATATATAGTAATAATCAAGAAATAAATCATAATCAAATATTAATAGATGATAAAAATTAAACATAAATAATGACAAAATAAGTGGCAGGCATTACAGCCTTATAGTATAGTTTCTATATACTCTTATATATGTAGGGTGAGCAAAAATGTGAATGTATGTGTTTTTGTGCCAACCGATAGACAAAGAAATAAACTGGTGTATTCACCTTGTCAAACGTATTCTCAAAAGTTATTTCGAAAACAAAAGAAGATTGTCCGCGGATTACGAATGACCACCCTAGGCACGAAGATCTGCAGCGCCCTTCGGAAGGCAACGAAGACTGTGGCCTTCGGAATCAGACGAACCTTGGACAAAGTTGGCAGCTGCAATAGTCATAGATTGAGCCCGAGTCCACAACCAACCGAAGAATACAAGCCCACATTGACCTTCGCAGACATCTTCATGGCAAAGGATCCTTCAAACCAGCCAATGGAAGCCTCAGATAAGGAGGCCATCGAAAACCCCTTTGGGAGTAGAAGCCTTCTCGAGCTGACCGAAGACACCCCAGCTCCCGTTCTCGACTACGAGAAGAAAGGTCAAGAACCAGCCCTATTGCCCCTGAATACCTTGGAGGAGATTATGCTCGAGAGGAAATTCTTGGAGGCCAGGAAGGAGAAATTGGCAAGGATCATGAAACTGAGCGTTAAGAAAGGACTGCAGAGGCCTCAAAAACCTCCACAGTTGCAGTCGAAAACATGTTCCTTCCCATGTTAGTGCTCCAGGTACCAAAAAATTCAGCTCGAAGTAGAGGAACTCTTCGAGCGAATTTAGTACCGGCTCGGGGAGCAATATCTTTATAATTATTATTACCTCCCCGAGCCACAGGATAAACAGGAGATCGCCCAGAAAGTCGTATGCACCGAGGATCAATAGCCTCGCTGCGACTGCGAAAGGTCTTGTTTTTGCCAGAAGGCAATCAAGAATGAGCCTTTTGCCATCGAAAAGTATTATGAAGGTGTTCCTTACTATCGCCGAAACACCCCGACACGTAAATGTGGGGAGAGTAGCAGAAACAGAATGCTACGAACAATATTCCGTCAATCCCAGGGTCATCAGAAACAGTGTCTCATAAAGCGATGTCTAAAATTCCTTAAGGGAAACATTAACAAACGCTGGTTCTTTCGTTTTCTAAACAAAATTGAAGCTTGTTGTAAAAGAGGACCATGAGGAGCCCATTAAGAAGAAACAAAGCCCAAAATGTGATAATGAAGCCAAAATGTGACAACAAAGCCCAAAATGAGACAATAAAGTCTAAAATGAGACAATAAAGCCAAAAATGTTACAATGAAGCCCACAATATGATAGTATAGCGCGAAACGAGACAGTAAAGCCTAAAATGAGACAGTAAAGCCCAAAATGTAACACAATGAGACAAATGAAAGTTTCATTAGAATTTGTACACTACTACGTGTATACACATAAGCTCATACATGTGTTTATATATATATATATATATATATATGTGTGTGTGTGTGTGTCTGTGTGTGTGTGTGTGTGTGTGTGTGTGTGTGTGTGTGTGTGTGTGTGTGTGTGTGTGTGTGTGTGTGTGTGTGTGTGTGTGTGTGTGTGTGTGTGTGTGTGTGTGTGTGTGTGTGTGTGTGTGTGTGTGTGTGTGTGTGTGTGTGTGTGATTGTGTGTGTGTGTGTGTGTGTGTGTGTGTGTGTGTGTGTGTGTGTGTGTGTGTGTGTGTGTGTGTGTGTGTGTGTGTGTGTGTGTGTGTGTGTGTGTGTGTGTGTGTGTGTGTGTGTGTGTGTGTGTGTGTGTGTGTGTGTGTGTGTGTGTGTGTGTGTGTGTGTGTGTGTGTGTGTGTGTGTGTGTGTGTGTGTGTGTGTGTGTGTGTGTGTGTGTGTGTGTGTGTGTGTGTGTGTGTGTGTGTGTGTGTGTGTGTGTGTGTGTGTGTGTGTGTGTGTGTGTGTGTGTGTGTGTGTGTGTGTGTGTGTGTGTGTGTGTGTGTGTCTGAATCTGTCTTGAAATGCATTTAAAAACTTGCGAATCGCAAATTTTCATCCTCTCCTTTTCTACCATTACTTATGTATTTATCTATTCTGTTAATATTATATATATATATATATATATATATATATCAATATATATGTTTCTATTAATATTATATATGTATATATGTATATATATATATATATATATATATATATATATGTATTAGTTTCTTTGTTCAAGCCTTGGAAATTAAAGAACCAAGACCCCCGTGAAAGGACTGACGGCCCAATGAGGACAAGAGATTCCTCAGAGGCGCTTCAGGGACAAGCCATAAGAAAGAAAAGAAGAAATAGATAAGGAAAAAAACTGTAAAGGCAAAAAAGAAAAAAAAAAAACCGCTGAGGGAGAGTAGTTGTCGAAAGTGTCGAAGCTTCAGTATATGCTACATGGCACGTTAAAATGTCAGGAAACGTAGAAGATTTTATTATTCTGGAGAAATGTTCATAAAATTTGGTCAGACTGATGTGATGGGCACAACGTTTGATGTATTGGAGCCTTGAATGAAGATCACATTTTACGTCATTTTTACCTTAATAGGATTCATCCTTGGAATTATCTTTATAAGGTTATGATGAAAACAAGTAAAGGTTATGATGAAAACAAGTAAAAAGGCCAAAACGTGGGTAACAGGGTTAGACAGACAGACAAACGTCTAATGGAAGAAACTAACAGTTGTATTTTCGACAACTAGGAAAACAAAATTATCTAAAATCCTACTAAAAAACTAGTAGTCTTGTAAGTATTGGCTCAATCTCCTTCTCGTCTGCATGTTATTTCATCCATTTCAATCTTTTGATTGTTTACACTGCTCACGGATACTGTGCCACTGTCTAAGCAGATGCAAGTCTTGGACATTAAATAGCATGAGGAAAATGAAAATCTATACTTACAACGTAAGAACCCTCTCAGAAGACCACATGCTGGAAAGTTTAATGGAAGAAATAGACAACATCAAGTGGTACTGAGCGAAGTCCGAAGACCGGGAAAAAAAATGATACTGTTACAATATAGTCACAACCTGTTTTACTACAGAGGTATGGGAAAAGAACGATCTAGCGGAGTAGGATTCCTGATAAACCGAAAGGTTGCTGGTAACATAGTGAAGCTAAGTCATCAATAATCATCAATGGCTTTGGTGATTATTTGTTAAAAGGTGGAATAAATATAACAAAAATATCTTCCAATAAAATAGGAAAAATATTTAAGAAACATAATAATATGCGTAATAATCTCAGTGTCATTTACCGTATTCCATGCAACGGTTGTCCATCATCTTACTTCGGTGAGTCAGGTCGAGGGTTCAATAAACGCTTGAATGAGCACAAAAACGATCTCAGGGCTCATAGAACATCTAACTCCCTGGTTCGTCACCTGGACAAATGTAGACATCTACCTGATTGGAACAACGCAGAAATTCTACACGAGGGATTTGAGAAGAAAATGAGAAAAACTGTGGAAGCTGCACATATCGCCGCCAACAAGAACAACAACGACAGAGACGGATTTAAATGCCTCTCGAAAGCAGCAAGTGTCCTAATAATTAAATCGTTAGCCAAAGGGAAAACATGACGCTCATACCTTGGCGGGTTCCCTCTCACTACGAATATAAGAATTGTGATCCGTCTGTAATGCTGTAGTCCTCTGAAGAAGACCAAGTTGGTCGCAACGTTAGGGCAATAAACTCTATTCCTAACACATCTTCGTTTGCCCTTCCCCACCCACATTCTCTCTCATTTGTCTGAAATAATCTTAAATATATATATATATATATATATATATATATATATATTATACTATATATATATATACATATATATATATATATGTATATATATACATATATATTATATATATATATATATATATATATATATAATCCGGGGACGACAGTCGCAATTATTTGATGGACATCACCGTTACTGGTGTTTCTATTCAGATACACACACGCACGCGCACACACACACACACACACACACACACACACACACACACACACACACACACACACACACACACACACACACACACACACATATATATATATATATATATAGATATATAGATATATATACATATATATATATACATATAGATATACATATGTATACATATATGTATATACATATATATACATATATATATAAATATATATATATATATATATACATACATATACCAAGGCTTTTCCCCCCTTACAAGTGAGGTAGCCAAAAAGGAAAAGGCATAAAATCATTCCCACCCATTCCATCCCTGAATATACTCCACACCCCTCCACCCTCCCTCTTATCTTAGCACCTCCTGGATGACGGGTCATCCCTGCACCTTGTCCACTGCCCTGGGTCACAAGCAGTGTCGCAAGACGCAGCACATTTCTCCCCGGGGAGAAATCCCTTCGGGCTGCGTCAAATTTTGCTCACACATACTACCTCACCCCCCATCCACCCGCCCATTCCACCTCATGCATCACAACATCATCAATATACAACCATTCTCCATTCACCCATGTCTTCTGTTCTCTCCCGTCCTTCCTCAACAGACATTCCCCTTTTCCCTAAAGCCCCCTTCACCCCATTCATCCACCTCAACCTAGGACATCCCCTCATGTTCACGCACTCCACATCTGTTTTCCGTACCTCTTTTACTAGTCTTTCTTCACTCATTCTTTCCATGTGTCCAAACCATGCTAATACTCTTTCATCAACCCTATCTCCCAACTCCCTTCCCACCCCTGTTCTCCTCGTCACCTTCTCATTTCTCACTCTATCTTGCCTAGTAACCCCCATCATACTTCTCAGACATATCATCTCAAACACATTCAAACTCTTTCTCTCTTCCTCTCTTATGTTTCATGTTTCTGCTCTATACAGTGCTGTTGGCACAATCACTCCTTCATACAGTCTCCTCTTAGCATCCATTTCCAAATGTCTATTCCTCATTACACTTTTTAATCCAACAAAGCATTTACTCTTTTCTCTCAATCCACATTCTACCTCCACCTTCACTCCACCTTTTCCTGCCACATTTGCACCCAAGTATCTAAAACTATCCACTTCCTCCAGTCGCTCTCCCTTAATGCTCACTTCCAGTCTACTGCCACTTTCACCCCTTGTACATCTTATCACATTACTTTTACCCACATTTATCTTCAGTTTTCTTCTATCACATACTCTCCCAAACTCTGTCACCAACTTCCTCAGTCCATCCTCCGATCCTGCCACAAGCGCAGTGTCGTCCGCAAACAACAGCTGGCTCACCTCCCACTTTTCCCCATTTTCTTTAACCATCTCCAATCCCTGACCCACTACCCTTGCATTTACCTCTCGCACTACCCATCCATGTATAAGTTGAACAGCCAGGGCGACATAACGCATCCTTGACAGAGTCCCACCTTTTCCTCCAACCATTCACTCTCTCCATTTCTAATCCTGACACAAGCTCTAGTACTCTCATAAAAACTCTTGACAGCTCCTAGAAGCTTTCCTCCTATCCCATATATCTGCATAACCTCCCACAGTGCCTTTCTGTCTACCCTATCGTAAGGCTTTTCCAGATCCATAAAAGCCCAAAAAACATCCTTCCCCTTTCCTATAGCTTTTTCACATATCTGTCTTACCACAAAGATCTGATCTACACAACCTCTACTCGTCCTAAATCCACACTGTTTCTCACTAATTTCTCCCTCTGTTCCTCTCCTAATCCTCTCAATCAAGATCCTCCCATAAGCCTTCCCAACTACACTTCACAAGCTAATCCCTCTGAAACTACTACATTCGCACTTGTACCCTATTCCCTTGTAAAGAGGAACTATACAGGCACTCCTCCAGTCCTCCGTCACTCTATTCTCCCTCCAGCAAACATTAAATAACCTCACCAGCCAGTCCACCATCACTGTACCTTTTTTTTTTTTTTTTAGACATTCTGTATGGCATCCATCCACACCAGGTGCCTTACCTGCTTTCATCATCTTAACAACTGCCTCCACTTCATCTTTCCTTATTTCTCCTCCATTTTCCTCACTCATCACGGTCATTTTCTTAGCATTTCCCACTGCAGCCATCATCAACTCTCTTTCTAGACACAATTCCACCATCAACTCTCCACTACGATTTTTTCCTGGAACTCCACATTTCCCAACCACTCCATCAATTGGACTATTTCCTACCCTAGCATTAAGGTATCCCAGTACTATTACATTGACATTTCTTCCTAAATTCTCTATGCACTCATTTAGATCTATCCAAAAAGCCTCCCTTTCTTCTACACTCTTCTCACTGCCAGGCCCATATGCACTTACAAAGACCCACATCTCCTTCCCCAGTTTCACCTTCATCTAGATTATCCTTGAGGAAACCTCCTTCCACTCCACCACCCGTTTACCAATCTCTTCACTTACTAGAATAGCCACCCCTTCCCTCCCTCGCCCTCTCTTCACTCCTGATAACCTCTCACTTACACTCCCAAACTTACACTCACCCTTCCCTTCCAACTTAGTTTCACTCAAAGCCAACACATCCATCTTTCTTCTCACAAACATACTACCTATCTCTTCCCTTTTACTTTCATCTATACCCAATCCACGCACATTAAAAGACACAAACGCTAGGGTGCTGGTCCGAAAACTCCCAGATCCTCTTATGCCTTTACTTTTTCTTTTAGGAATGCCCTCTGTGGAGCTACAAGGAGAAGGATGTCTAGTCCCAATCCCCGTCCCTTTCTTCGCGCCTCTTGCGATCTAAGTGGAAATAATTGGTGGGAGTATTGTTTTCCCCCACCACAGAAAATGAATACACAGAGAAATGGTACAGGACAGCAACAAGGGGTTGGGGGACAGCATAACGGAGGGACAGTCGTAGTATAAAAATGTCATCATTTCTCTATGAACAGATTTTTCCTCTATCATAGACAAAATGGTGTGTGTCTCTGGTCCGTAGGGGCGCCCCATATAGACCCTAAAGTATCAACTGCATGCTATTTTGCCACAATAACAAGCAGCCAATGCCCCAGATGGGGCATTTATATATATATATATATATATATATATATATATATATATATATATATATATATATATATATATACATATATATTTATATATATATATACATATATATATATATATATATATATATATATATATATATACATATATATATGAATATTGAGGGAGCGGATTCTCTTGTAGACATGTGTAGTTGAAGTCGAAAGCATTAAGGAGGTTGTTAATCTTCTTATGGGTATTTTCAAGCTTTCTAACATGGACACGGCCATTTGGAGGGTGGGCATAAACCAGATTACAAAAGTAACTTATTTATTTCTCAACGTTTCGTCTGCAAAGAGACATCATCAGGAAAATCTGTAACAGGTAAATTACCGACAAACAGAAACAAAGAACAGGGGTATAAATAATAACAGAAATTCACTAATCAAAAAATAGACATCAATACATCAAATCGTAAACCAATACAGATACATAGAGTGTTGCGGAACAATACTTACAATAAATAAATAAATAAATAAATAAATAAATAAATGACAAAAGATAGCGTGGGCATTTTAGTTATAAATATCAGAGCCTAACCTACATGGGTGGTGGAGGGGGAGGGGGTAGTGGGGTGTGACCTGTCTTAACAGCGTCGGTATGGGGGTTGGTCGAGAGGAGGAGGGAGAGAATGATTATGTATATACAGTATATATATATATATATATATATATATATATATATATATATGTATATATATACATATATATATGTATATATATATATATATGTATATATATACATATATATATATATATATATATGTAGATATATATATATATGTACATTTATATATATATATATATATATATATATATATATATTATATATAAATATATATATAATGTATATATATAATATATATATATATGTATATATATAATGTATAATATGTATATGTATATATAATATATATATATATATATATATAATATATATGTATGTGTGTGTGTGTGTGTATGTGTGTGTGTGTGTGTGTGTGTGTGTGTGTGTGTGTGTGTGTGTGTGTGTGTGTTGTTGTGTGTGTGTGTATTAATATTATTAATACAGAAAAGTACCTTCATTACCAAGTACATTACCAATGTATATATTTTGTGATTCCTGTCACTTCCAAAACGTCATCCTACTTATCATCTATATAATTATTATTATTATTACTATTATAATAGTAATAATAATGATAATTATCATTATTATTACTCCTATTATTATTTTCCTCATTATTATTATTATCAATATTATTATCATTATTATTATTATCATTAATATTATTATGATGGTATCATTATTACTATTATCATTGTTATTATCATTATTATTTATCATCATTTCTATTGTTGTTGTTGTAGTTGTTGTATTTATTATTATTACTATTGTTGATATTATATTGATATTATTATTATCATTATTATTATTATTGTTGTTGATGTTGTGGTTGCTGTAGTTAATATTATTATCATTGTTATTATTATCATCATTATTATTTTATATTAACATTATTATCATCATTATTATTATTATTATTATTATTATTATTATTATCATTATTATTATATGATAACTTACAACAGCTATAGGATGTCAACATTTATAATAATAATATAATATTAATGATAATAATAATAATACAGCCTGTACATTTATGAATGCCATGGCAATTAATAAAATCACAAACGATATCCAGGACAAAAAATACAAGTACCTTCCGGTATTGGAAATTCCTTTCACTTCTTCAAAATGGATATGTCAGTGGGTCTCGGTCCCTGGAGGCCCGCTTCAGGAGGGCGTCCTCTTCCCCCTTGGCTGCGTAACATCGTCCTCTCCTGTATATATATATATATATATATATATATATATATATATATATATATATATATATATATATATATATATATATATAAAGAAAAGTTTATGAATTTCGAAGAGGACTTTTCCTCAATACCGTGGACCTTATGAAGTCAGAAGTAAATATTTTGACTCGAATCAGGCGAATCCGCAATAGCTGTAGAATTTGTGCCTGGTTTGATACAAGATCTACATGTGTGTATAAGTGATATAAACATCATTTGTATGTATGTTATAGTATGTGTACACTAACATAAGTAGGCATGTCCTTTATTACAATTAACCTAATTCTTTGAGATTGGGATAAGATAAGAAAGATAAATGAAAGAGGTGTGGAAAACAAAGGTGGAAGGAGTGAACATGAGGGAGGCGGCCATTGATGAGATGGATGGATGGGATAATGGGGGCATTGGGAAAGAGGGGAATGTCTGTTGAGGAAGAAAGGAAGATGACAGAAGATAGGGGTGAGTGGAAAATAGTTGAGTATGGATGATGCTGTAATGCATGGAAGGGAGTGGGAGGAGGATTGGGGGTGAGGGAGTGTGTGTAAGTATTTTGACGCAGTCCGAAGGTATTTCTCCCCGTCTTCTCTTTTTCTGCATAAGGGGACGGAGAGGAGGTTTAGCCGATCAAATGAAACGGCTTTGCTGTGGATGTACTGTATGTTGCTACATTCTTTCTCACCCAGTGCAGTGGGCGAGATGCAGTGATGACCCGTCATACAGGAGTCAAGAAAAAAGAGAGGGAGGGGTGGTGGATGGGAGTGGAGTATGTGGGGATGAAATGGGTGGGAGTGAATTTATGTCTTTGATTTTGGCTACCTCCCTTGTAAGGGGAAAAAACCTTTAGTATATGTATGTATGATGATACTGATAATAATAACAGTAATAAGAACAGCAACGACTATAATATTATTATTAATAATAATAATAATAATAATAATAATAATAATAATAATAATAATAATAATAATAATAATAATAATAATAATAATAATGATAATGATAATAATAATAATACTAATAACAATGATAATATAATTTTGTTACTAGTAATAATAACAATGGTAATAATAACAAGAGGAATAAAAAGTAATAATGATGATAATGATAATAATAATGATAATAATAATAATAATGATAATAATTACAAAAATAATAATAATAGTAATAATGATAATAATAATAATGCTATTAATATTAATAATAATAATAATAATAATAATAATAATAATAATAATAATAAAAAGAAAATCATAATATTAATAATAATAATAGTAGTAGTAATAATTATTATAATGAATATGATAATGTTAATAATAATAATAATCTATATACTTATAAAATTCTGATAATCTTGTTTGTCATCATGCTTGCTTGCTTGAAACCGTCACCCAGCCAATCAGAAGAAGAGATCTTACGTCACGACTGAAGACCAGCCAATCAGAAGAGATATGACGTCACAACTGAGGACCAGCAAATCAGAAGAAGAGATCAGAAGAAATATGACGTCACGACTGAGGACTAGCCAATCAAAACAGACATGACATCACGACATCAGCTCTGTGGGTCCTAAGGAACCCCAGCTCTGAGCGCGTGACGTCACGACTGCTAATTTTCCAATTTGCCAATTTTCTAATTTCCAATTTTCCGATTACATATTTTCTGACCATTAATATTTAAAATTTTCATATTCATTATCTAAAAGTATAGCCAACTCCTGAATTAGCATCTATGAGGCATAATGAGTACATTAGAATCTTACGTAGTGTTCCAAGCAACGACATGACGTCACAATTTTCCGATTACATATTTTCTGACCATTAATATCTAAAATTTTCATATTCAGTATTTAAAAGTATAGTCAACTCCTGAATTAGCATCTATGAGGCATTATGAGTTTAGTAAAATATTACGAACCGTATGAATCATATGATGCGTAGTTTTAAAGGCAACGACGACATGACTTGACAATTTTCTGCATTTCACTTCTTATAACTAATCAAGCCATTGTCTTCGTCTAGAGCTCTAAATCATACTCAATTTGATATAGAAACTTATTTTCCGTTATTTATACTATACGGTGACAGTGACATAGTATATCTATCATAAAGTTTATATCTAAAAACGTTGCTACTCGCTCAAGTCCCATGGGACTCCCTGAATGATAATGATAATGAGTGGGAGTGGGAGTGGGATTGGGAGTGGGATGACGGGACGTGACATAACATAAGCATAATTAAGGAGGCTCTCCTTATTTAATTTCTTGAGAACGCCTGTATCCACTTTACTTTCCTTCGAAAGACCACGAGGACCACACACAACTAGTAAGTCTTAAGCTAATAGTAACCTGCTTTAAAAAGAGGAGCCATTTAAGATTTTATTTGACCCAAAGGGTCACGGGTGGTCTAGTAATACCAATGACAATAATAATAACAATAATAATAAATGATCATTTCAATAATGATGATAATATTAACTGTAGGTGCAACGGAGGTAAGAGCGCCTGATGTCAACAAGAATGAAAGTGACAAGTGTATGACAATTCATGCCATTTCCCAACGCATTAAATTTTCTTCTTCATTTATGTGAAAACAAATTATATTATTCAGCTGAGGGCTTTTTTTCTTTATTTCTATTATTTTCTTAATCATTTTTATATATTTTCTATTAATTTTCTAACTTCTTGTTTATGTTGATATACATATGATTTTCTTTACTTTTCATTCATATGTTTAATTTTTTTCTACTTTATTTTTTCTTTTTCTTATATTTCTCTTATCTTTTCTTTGTTCTAATTTCAATTTTTTTACATATATACATTTTATCATCATTATTGATATTATAATTTTTGGTATTGGTTCTACGTATTTAGTCACCTTAGTAAATGTTCTCATAAACAAAATTTGGATATATTCTTCTTGCCATATATCCATATTGGTTATAACTATTCCTCCTGTAGTTTTTTGAATTTTGATTTTGACCATTTCTGGCACTAGGAATTTGGTGTCGATAATTGTAGTGCCGGTAGATGTGGCTTTCTTCCTCAATGCCTTGGACGTAGCAGAATGTATTGTCGTAGTAATTTGTTTTTCGTCCAATACTATTTCTGGTCGCAGGTGGCCTATTGTACTCAGTTGGTCTCGTGTTTGGTACCTGCCTTTGACCGGTATTGTAGGTTCTGTGGTACTCATTGCACCTGTTGTCTTGGCACGGCCTTTGTTGGTCATTCTTTTGGTGTCTGATTTGACGTTGATTGCCCTTTTTCTGATCGGCTTTTCGGATTGGCTGTCCGCGAAGGTTTTTGCTTTCTTGAGTGTTCCTTGCGCAGGATTCAGCCATCTTCCTTTTTGCCTTTCTTTGGAGGGCAGAGTTGCTCAAAGGCTCACGCCCCAACTCTTCTTGCTTAACTTGTGCTAAGTACGCTTTGTATTTTCGAGTTCTTCTTTCTCTGTGGGTGGGAATTTTGGTTTCTGACTCTTGTTGACAAGTTTCCTCTTCTGTTTGACTTGCGATCGAAACCTTGTCATTTTGAGGTGAAGAAAGCGTAGACACATTTTTTTCTTCTATTGGTGGGTCTTTCTCTCGACCCTCAGAAGCTTCAGAATGTTCTTTAACGCATTCCTCGGAAGCATCGGCGTTATATTCAACGTCCACTGTCTCTTCTTCTTTGTTATCATCGATCTTAACCAATAAAGGTAAACTCAAGACAGACTCTTTTTTATATTTATCAGGAAGACTAACATCTACCGGTATTAAAAGCTCCTGGGTATTGTCTTGAACTCCTTCTACGATTATCTCCTCTTTGTCAGTATTTGAAACCTTTTCGTCTTCTTGCAGAATCTTCTCTTCCTCGAGATGTTTCTGCTTCTCTTTAGGTTTCTGGATGGACTTATAATCTTCATGAGAAAGATTCTTTTCGTTTTCCAAGAAAGAAACAACAGCAATAACTCCTGAGGATTTTCTTCCAGGACCAGGAATCCCGCACCTCGCTCCAGGTGGGTAAGGATCGCCAGACCTCGCTCCACGTGGGATCCACGCCACCCAGTCCACCCTCGATCCAGCGGAGCTCCTCGATCCTCCAAGGATCTGTCTTGCTCCCTGACGTTTCGGGTCGTTTCGGTCTTGAGTTTGAACTTTGGTGACCGTTAACGACCGTTATTTCACTGCTGTTCAGGACCGTTTTTTCCGTTACTTTTCGGTCTGAACTCAAATTTGAATCAAAGGAACAGATGGTGCTTGTTTCCGTTATATTCATGTCCTCCCGTCGACTGAGGTTCGCTGCATCAGTTCCTATGACTGTGGGTTCAACTCCCCTCGAGTTAAGCGCCGCTCCGTGAGATGGTCCGAGAGATGAAGAGGAGGAGTGTGGTGAGGACATGGGAGGAGTCTCAAAGAAGTAAGCCCAACTCCCAAGTGCTTGGAATCCTAAGAGGATCGAGTCTTTGACTTTGCTCGGTATCACAGAAAGCAACATGGGTCTCGTGGAGGACCAGCCATCGTGGAGAGGGCTGTGAGGTCTTGAAATGGTGTTTTATACGTGTATATACATATACATATATATATATATATATATATATATACATATATATATGTATATATATACATATATACAGTATACATATATATATACATATATATAAACATACATACATATACATACTCACACACACACACACACACACACACACACACACACATATATGTATATATATATATATATAGGTATACATGCATATATATACGTACATATATATATATATACATATATATATATATGTATGTATACATGCATATATATATATACGTACATATATATATATATATATATATATATATATATATATAAATATGTATATACAGTATATATATATATATATATACATATGCATACATATTCATATATATACACATAGAGACATATACATATATATAGATATGTACATATATACATGCATACACACACATATATATATATATATATATATATTTACATACATATATATACATATATATATATATATATGCATACATATATATACATACATATATATACATATATATACATATATACATATATATATACATATATGTATATATATATATATATATATATATATATATATATATATATATATATATATATAATATATATATATATAGAGGCAAAATTAAACGAAAAACCTGTAGATCAGATGTGGGAAATATTTCAAAATACGCTCACTAAGATGATTCAAACTTACATTCCTTTTAGGGACAGACGTCCCCCAAATCAGGCTCGCCCAAAGTGGCTCGACAAAGAAACTGAAAAAAGTATTGCTAAAAAGAGACAGGCTTATAAGAAATATAAGTGCTCGGGTACATCTAATGACTATGAAAGTTATGTATCAATACAGAGAGATTTAAAAAAAAAAAAAAACAAAAAAAAACGACAATACGAAATGAACATCGCTGATAAATCCAAAGAGAATCCCAAAGAATTCTATAGTTACATTAGAGATAAAAAGGTTGTTAGGAATCACATTGGTCCACTATTATCTGCTGACGGTCAACATGAATATTCAAATGAAGGAATGTGTAATATCTTAAACAATTATTTTAGCTCGGTATTCGTAAACGAAACACCTCAAAGTGAATTCCAAACTGAAACCTGTGAAAAGTCTAGGGTAAACTTACTCACTACGGTAAATATAACAAAAGAAAAAATTAAAAGGTGTATAGACAAACTCAAAGTTAATAAAACACCGGGGCCTGACGGTTGGCATCCAAGAATCTTAAAGGAAATGAAAAATGAGATTGTTGTTCCATTAGAAATTATTTTCAAGAAATCCATCATATCCGGAGATGTCCCAAGAGAATGGAAGCTAGCTAACGTTACTCCCATATTCAAAAAAGGTGACAAAAAGAAGCCAAATAACTATAGGCCTATAAGTTTGACTTCAATCGTAGGAAAAATAATGGAAACCATCATCAGAGATGCTATCGAACATCATTTAGAAAGTAACCGTTTGATAAATGATAGCCAGCATGGTTTCAGACGGAAACGTTCTTGCGTGACTAACTTACTCGAATTCTACAACACAGTTATCTCGAATGATGACAAAAGAAACAATATAGATTTAATATATCTAGACTTTGCAAAAGCTTTTGATACCGTCCCACACGAAACACTACTTACTAAATTAGCTTTGCATGGAATAAGTGGTAGCCTATTAGGTTGGACTAGTAATTGGTTGAATGGTCGAAAACAGAGAGTTGTTTTAAATGGAAAAACTTCTGGATGGAAAAGTGTTGCAAGTGGAGTTCCTCAGGGTTCCGTTCTTGGGCCACTTCTATTCATAGTATATATAAATGATATAGACCATGGACTAAAATCTACTGTTTCCAAATTTGCTGATGATACAAAACTGTGCGGGATGGCAAATGATCACTTAAACTAATTAAATATTCAAGAAGATTTAGATAAGTTACAGCAATAGTCTGAAAAGTGGCTAATGAAATTTAACACAAGTAAATGCAAGGTAATGCACATAGTATTGAAAATTCGTTAACAAGAGTGGATAATGAAAAGGATATCGGCGTAATTATTAGTAACGATCTCAAATCATCTAGTCAGTGTATTTCAGCCTCTGAGAAAGTAAATAAGATTCTAGGACTGATTGCGCGATATTTTCACTTCAAAAGTACATCTCTCATTAACAAGCTATATAAATCGTTAGTTCGTCCACATTTGGATTATGCTGTTTCCGTATGGTCACCGAATCTCATTAAAGACATTGACAGATTGGAAAAAGTACAACGGCGAGCCACAAAACTGATTCCAAATATAGAAAATAAATCATATAAAAATCGACTAGAACATATGAATTTGTTTTTCCTAAAAAGGCGTAGACTCAGAGGTGACCTGTTACAGGTCTTTAAGATTCTAAAGGGAATTGACAACATCAAAACTGACAAAATTTTCACACTGAATAAGAATCCGACAAGAAATAATGGTCTCAAACTGTCAGGAAATTGATTTAATTTGGAAATGGGTAGAATCAACTTTGCCAACCGTGTAGTAAATGAATGGAATAAACTTCCTGCAGAGGCAGTGCAATGTAGTTCAGTTCGAAGCTTTAAGAAACATTTAGATGTGGTGCCGTCGATTGATTAGTGTAAACCAAGAGCACCTCCAATGGGAGTGATCAGAGATACCCACATAAGAACGATTTGGGAAATAAGAAATCAAGGTATACGCTGCCACCACCCAATCGTCTATATGGATATATCTGACCATAAATGGAAACTGCTCCTTGTTATTCACGTCTGACTCCGTCCCCTTTACTCAGGTCGTTCGGGGTTGGTTCTGGGTAGCGAAAAGGCCTATGCCCAAGTGGGGTAGTAAAAGAATATAAGTGAAGGTTTGCTATGTGTTAATTATTACACTGAAGCAAAAATATAGTAAGGAAATACAAAAGTATATTGTGGTTTTCTCCAACTAGACAATCTATTGATCCTTACAATATGAAAAATATATGGGTATGCGAGATATTTAATAACACAGTTTTTTTTGCTTATGGGCATCATAAGTAAGGTCACAGGCACGTGGAAAAACGTAGTTATTTACGCTCCAACCTTCCGGTCACTGTATAAGTCTACTTACAATATTGTGTCTACCTTCAACCCCGTATTCTTATTAGAGAACGATCACAGACAGAATTGTACTCTAAGGATTACACTCTCATAGCTAATGTATATATGCGTGATACCGTCTAACTCCTTCCACGCAGTGTTTGTGGAGTACACTCCCTTAAACCCTTTTTTTTCCTGTTATCGGGATAGTTTTTGGCATCAGATTAAAATTTTAGCTGCGCACAAAAAAAAAAAAAAAAAACGAGACGGCTATGTGTTCGTATCTATGGGTAAACTACTAACCTCCCTGTTGTATTATTTCGTAAAACTTCATTTCGCTTCTCAACACAGCCCCTAGCTGCTACAATCTCTCCCTAAACTATTTCTCTAGTGGAATCCTGAACTGAAAGTTGGGAATTTTTCCTATTACTCTTAAAATTAATGGCCTTAGTTTACGCATCTGTCCGAACGTGTCAGTGACGTCACGGGTGGGCGGAGCTACGGTGCGCCCGCTATGTTCGAGAACATTCTAATGTCGCCTCAAAGATTAGTTGAACCAAAATCAGCTGAAATATATTTGTAGCTATCTCCTATTGTATGTTTTTCTTCAATGATTATAGTAAGGCTCTTTGCCAACACATCTTGATGGGCAGACATAGAATAGAATAAATTCATGGTCTATTAAGGCTCTATTTTCTACTTTGCTTCTTGGTTGAGTAAAACCGTCACGACGTCCATACTACCCAGTCTCTCAAGTCAACACTCAAATAAATAAATAGATAAATAAACGAAATTCCAGAAATAATATCCCTTCAAAATTCCTGTCCTTACATAGATAAATACCTAAGTAAGATGCTGTAATGATTATAATTTATCTTATATTATTTGTTTTTATTTTGTTATCAGTTTGTCTGTCTGATTTTCATTTATTATTAGTTATATGTCAATTTATTATTATTTACTATTTCCCTGTTTGTTTATTATTTAACTATACCTATGCATTTATTTATGTATCTTATTTGCTATTTACATTATCATAGTTTTTATTTATTATTTTATTATTAATATGATTTTTTTTCGCATCCGACCTAGATATGGATCAAAAGGTCTCCTGTCGGCATGCTCCGCCTTTGTAATATTTTGCATGTATATATATATATGCATGTATATATATATATATATATATATATATATATATATATATATATATATATATACATATATATATATACATACATACACACACACACACACACACACACACACACACACACACACACACACACACACACACATATATATACATATATATATATATATATATATATACATATAAATATATATATTTTATATATATATATGTATATATACATATATGTATATATATAATATATATATACGTATATATATATATATATGTATACACACACAAACACATACACACACACACACACACACACACACACACATATATATATATATATATATATACAGTACATATATATATATACATATGTATATGTATGTATATATATATGTATATATATCTATATCTATATATATATATATACAAAAATATATATATGCATCTATATATACATATATAGATATGTCGATGATGTATTCACTATCTGGGATGACAAATTGGGCTCTTTCAACGTTTTTCTTGATAGTCTCAATAATTTAGCACATAACATTAAATTTGAAGTAGAATGGGATATTGAAGGATGAATACCTTTTCTTGATATATTAATGATCAGATGTTCAGAAAATTTTTCATTTGCAGTATACAGGAAGCCTACTCATACGGGCAGTTATTTACATTTTTTCAGTAATCATCCGGATAATATAAAATATACTATTGCCTCGGGCCTATAAGAGCTCTTCGGATTTGTAGCCCGGAATTTCTCAACTCAGAACTTGAATCAGTACGCACTCAATTACTAAGCCAAAACCAGTTATTTTAGAACAACCAATTCCAACACAAAATGTGTCTGGGAAAAATGAAATATTAAACTCCCTTATAATGAATCTATACATGCCGCATCTGAATTATTACCTAGTAACCAAGCTAGGATCACTTTTGGTTACCAAAATAATATTTAAAAAAAAAAAAGTAGTAAATATCCATCACAGCACATCTAATAAGGACAATCCTGAAGTATATAAGTTAGCATGTCTCGATAGTGATCAAGTGTACTGGGGACAAACGGTACATGATCTACCCGCTTGGATCAAAGAACATAAAAATTCTTTAAAATACGGCCAAGAAAACTCGGCTGTATTCCTTCATTCTAGTCTTTTAGATCACAGAATAGATTGGAAGAATGCAGCTACAGTATACAAATCACATTGTAGTTTTAAAAGAAAAATGATTGAGTCCTCATTGATAAAACAGTCTCCAAATTATAATACTTCTAAATGTCAACGGTCACCAGATGCCATTGCTAGTATGACAGTTAATAAATTCATCTCCACAGGACGAAACGTCCGACCTCACTCAGGGCAAGTGACCTGAGGCTTACTGAGTTCCCCACTGTAACTTCCTCCTCTATATATAACCCCTTGTCTATGTACCCTATAATTCTAACTGCTGAAGAGGACCACAGCTAGTGGTCGAAATATACGGTTTACTCTGTATCTCAGCTTATCCTTCTCCGAGAGTGGGTTTAAGTTTTATTTTATTCGTGTGCTACGACACCTGCGTTGCTTGATTTGATATACACACACACACACGTGTCAACGTGGGCAGATATTAACGCAGTTAATAAAATGTTACCAAGTTAATCCTGATGCTGGGATTTTTTTTTTTTTTTATTGTGATTAATGGTAGGACATTTGTATCAGTCCAAATATTATTTGAAGTCCTGACTTCTTCCTATTAAAGTAATTGCTTGCCGCCAGTTGATTTTATTAATTTTTAAGAGGGACCAGCCATCCTAAAAAAAAAAAAATCTCAACCATTTTATTATAGGCAGCTTATCAGTCGGTTCTGCTTAAAAAAGGATTTTTGAGATTCAAGTAAAACCTCCAAGCTCTAGAAACTTATTCTTCATGACAGATTCTTTTCATTTTCCAAGAAAGAAACAACAGCAATAACTCCTGAAGGAGTGTGGTGAGGATATGGGAGGAGTCCCAAAGAAGTCCAACTCCCAAGTGTTTAGAATCCTAAGTGCATCGAGTCTTTGACTTTGCTCGGTATCACAGAAAAGCAACATGGGTCTCGTGTAGGACCAGCCATCATGGAGAGGGCTGCATGGTTTTGAAGTGATGTTTCATATATGTATACATATATATACATATATGTACATATATATATATATATATATATATATACACATACATACATATGTATATATATACATATATATATACATATATATATATGTATACATACATATATATACCTACATATATACATACATGCTTATATGTATACATACATATATTCATACATATATATACATACATGTACATGCATATACATAAATATATATATATATATATATATATATGTATATATATATATATATATATACAGATATACATTAATAAATATATATACATATATATACCTACATATATATGTATACGTATATATATATATATATATATATATGCATACATATATATATATATATATATATATATATATATATACTTATACGTATATATATATATATACACATATATTTACATACATATACATATATATTTGTATATATACATACATATACATATATATATATATATATATCTATATATATCTATATATATATTTATATATATACATACATATATTATATATGTATATATATATACATATATATATGTATATACACACACACACATATATATATATATATATATACATACATATACATATACGTACACACATATATATATATATATATATATATATATATATATATATATATATATATATACACCCACATATATATATACATATATATATATGTATATATATATATATATATATGTATATATATATGTGTGTGTGTAACAAAGTTACAGTGACGTAAACCAATACGCAATCAAGAGTATTAGTTTACGTCACTGTAACTTTGTTACGGGTTAGCTGGGTTCGTATCCTTGGATTGTCCACGTCTCAATTTTCAACGGATGCGTCCATCGAGCGATTCTCAGTCTCGACTGCGATGGCATGGAATTAAAAGTGATTTGTGGTTGAACAAAGATATTAATTGATCACTGGGAACCATCCAGTGTATATGTTTTCATATATATATATATATATATATATATATATATATATATATATATATATTTATACATATATATGTATATTAGACTGGCCCAAAAAAGTAAATTTTTGAAAAACTTTTATCTCACCCCCAGATATTATGAGGCTTGTTAAATAAATAATATGTGCGAATTTGCAGCAAAATATAACTGTATTTAATAGTGCCACAACTAACATTTATTTTTACACATATGTTAGCGTAAGAGAAATATAAATATAAATATATGGGGGCAACTCTAAACTTTTGGGAATACCAAAACTAATGTCAGGTACAGGTGATCAAATAGCAGCAGCAGTTGTGGAATGTCTTGAAGATTGGAATATCAAAGACAGCGTTAAGGCCATGTGTTTTGACACTACTGCTAGTAACAGTGGTCGTAAGAAAGGTGCATGTGTGGCAATAGAAACAAAACTAAACAGAAGTCTTCTTTGTTTTGCTTGCAGGCATCATATTAACGAAATAATAGTGTCTGATATATTTCAGAAGTGTTTTGGTGCTTCATCTGGACCAGAAATTCCATTATTCAAACGTTTCCGAAATTCATGGAAGAGTATCAATACTTCATCATATGAAGCACATAGTGCAAGTCTTCCCTCGAAAAAAGCTGTGCTCATTTTTTGCCATGAACAGTTGAAATGTCATCATCCTCGTGCAGATTACAAAGAACTTTTACAACTATCAGGGGCATATTTAGGAGGTGACACAACAGGCATCAGCTTCAATCAGCCTGGAGCAGTGCATCGAGCACGTTGGATGGCAAAGGTGATCTATTCAATTAAAACTGTGCTCTTCAAGCTACAATTTAAAATGACAAAGAAGGAGCAGTCATCAATGGAGCGATTTGCAGAATTTGCCGTGCAGTACTACGTTCCTAACTGGTTTACTTCTTCAACTGCATCTACTGCACCTCGCAAGGATTTAGAGTACTTGCAAAGTCTTCAGATATGTGAAGATAAGGA
This sequence comes from Oratosquilla oratoria, assembly GCF_046742065.1. Lineage (NCBI taxonomy): Eukaryota > Metazoa > Arthropoda > Malacostraca > Stomatopoda > Squillidae > Oratosquilla > Oratosquilla oratoria. The sequence goes on along the minus strand of NC_134788.1, from coordinate 17,216,320 downwards.
ACTTGCTTCTGTGGCCAGCAGAGCTCTTGGTCGTCATTTATGGTATCTAAGTGAAGAATTGGTGTCCCTTGCTTTCATGGATGAAGGTATCTCTCTAGCCTTGAAGAGAAAGATGGCGTCGGCATTGCAGAAGCCTGGTTCACAGCATCCAGAAAAACGGTACACACTGGGAGAAAAAGTGAGCATCTCAGACAAAACTTTAGCTGACTTCGTGACTGAATTCAGTAGACTTTTCTTTACAAAGTTGTCCTTAGATTCCTCTTTCTTAGAAGTAGACCCGTCTGAATAGAATGAACAAAGTGATTCTCAAGCTGCAAAAGAATATACTAATACTATGAATGTCACCAATGACAATGCAGAGAGAGCTATAGCCTTGATTGAGAGCTACAATAATCATCTTACCAAAAATGAAGATCAGCTTCAGTACCTTCTACAGGTTGTTGAAGATCACAGAGATAAATTTCCAAATACAACAAAACATGCATTGAAGAAAAGCATGAATGAATAATAATAAAAAACAACTCAGTTCATTGCAAAACACTGTGGAATAGGCCTCCTGGGGATACCACGTAAAAAAATAAAAAAGCGCCTTTTTCAGTTACCTCAAGGGTGGTGTGGAAAAACTGAGAAACCTTAAACTTTGTAGGCTTTGTGGCACTACTAAAACTCGTTCAACATACCTCAAATTTGGCAACAATTGTTTTTATAGCTAGCCTCACAATTTGCATGGGTGAGACCAATGAAATTAATAATATGAAAAACCACCCCTATACAACTGGGCCAGTCTAATATATATATATATATATATACACATATATATATATATATATATATATATATATATATATATATGTATGTATGTATGTATGTATGTATATGTACGAGTATATATTTATATAACTTATTCCCAACGTTTCAACCCTGTCCGGGGATCATCGTCAGGGTTTACACTGTAGAGGCAGTTAATCCTCCTTTATACACAAAAAAGCAATACATGTGGTACACTTGGCGTGGTCACCTCGCGGGGTGCTCTCACTCTCCCGTCACAGTTGCCCAAATGACCAAATGTCTGGGATTTTTTTCCCAGCGTGGGTGTGCATGAAAAGTCCCCTCTCCTGCTCCTGGTCATAACCTTTCGTAGGCGGAAGAGTTTGACGATTTCCTCGCGCACCTCAGTTCTAAGAAGAAGGCTATCCAATTTGAGATGGAGAATGAGGTGAAAGGTAAATTCCAGTTACTGGATGTACTGATGGCGCTCAACGAGAACTCATCATCCACAAGTGTTTACAGGAAGTCTACGCACACCGACCGTTTGTTGGATTGCGAGAGCAACCACCCAGCATGTCACAAAAGGTGAAGACGTTGTGGAGCAGGGCGGAGAGAGTGTGTTCAACTGCTCACTTAGTAAAAGAGAAGAAGAACGGGCTGAGAAAGGTTTTCCGGGCCAATGGTTACCCAATCCAAGTGGTGAAGAGGTGGACGGCGGCACCACAAAGGGAAAGCGACCGAAGCGCGACGCCACAACCAACAACGTGAGGGGTGACGACGATCCCTTACGTGAGGGGAGCTTCTGAGGTTACGGTAAGACTGCTTCGGAGGCATGGGGTCAATGTGGCACATAAACCAAGCAACGCCTTGCACGGTGCTCTCACGAAGCTCAGAGATCGAGAGTGCAAGGAGGGCCAAGCAGGGGAGGGGCGGTCTATGAGGTGAAGTGTATGGACTGTAACGCGCACTACGTTGGAGAGACGGGGGAAAAGCTGGCCACGAGACTGCAAGCACTCCTCAGAGCAGTGAACACGAGGGACCCGGGTTCGGCGATATTCACTGTGACGAATATCTACCCTGATTTTGATTGGCATTCGTGGATGTTTTGTACAAAAATAAGAAGAAAAGTAGCCGGCTATTTTTGAAAGCATGGGCTAGTGATGAAACCAGCATAAAGAGATGCCCCATTCTCAGAGGGGCAAGGGAAAAGATGAGTGGAACAGACACCCGACAGAAGACGAGAACCTAGGAAAGGTTATGACCTGGAGCGGGAGAGGGGACTTTTCATCCACACCCACGCCAGGGAAAAAATCCCAGACATTTGGTCACTTGGACAACTGTGACGGGAGAATGGGAGCAGCCCGCGAGATAACCTTGTCAAGTGTACCTCATAATTACCTGTTCCTGGGTAAGGTCCTTTTTACTTTTTCTGTCATGGTTCCTGGACTCCAGCTTTTTTCGCGCGCGCGCACACACACACACACACACACACACACACACACACACACACACACACACACACATATGTGTATATATATATGTATATATATACACATACACCATCTGGCTCTGTAAGTGGGACAGTATATACGGATACTGCTGTACAAAATACCAAACTATCTTATTCACTTGACAGTCAAACTTCGATAGAAATATAATGGGATCTCGTGACTTTTTTTTTTTTTGAGAGAGAGAGGGAAAGAGCGAGCGAGCATTGAAGCATATATGTATATATATCTATATATATATATATATATATATATATATATATATATATATACACACCATCTGGCACTTTAAGTGGGACAGTGTATACGGATACTACTGTGCAAAATGCCAAACAATCTTATTCACTTGACAGTCAAACTTCGAAAAAAATAAAATGGGATCTCGTGACTTTTTGTGAGAGAGAGAAAGAGAGAGAGAGAGAGAGAGAGGGAGAGAGATACATCTCTTACAATGAGATGTACCTTTCAGGATAGTGGGCTATCAAACAACAAATTTGTATGTGTGTAGAAATGTATGTATGTATGTATGTCTTTGTGTGTATGTATGTATGTACCTATGTATATATGTGTTTATGTATGCATGTTGGCACGTCAACATTAGATAAAAAGATTACCGAGTCCGGAAATATCATTGACCGGGATAATTGAAGCAGCATAAATTTATCACATTTACTAAAGAAAGATTAGGTATGATTTGTAGAACATATACCTATGTAAATGGATTAGTAGCCATTTTTATCCACAATTACATTATAGCAAAATAACACCTGAATTTAATATTACCTGAAGAGCATCTTTTGAAATTTGACAACTCGGTATAACTTTTTGGGAATATTTCGTATATTACTATCAAGATTCTTATACATCTATCTTCCACTAATGATTCGAAAAGATTACCGTTTTTTAACAAGTCTATCTGTCAATATACCAAGAGCTTTTTCCCCCTTATAAGGGAGGTAGCCAAGTCAAAGGGATGTACCTTCTTTATGGATGGGGATGACAGGTGGTAATGGACATAGAACTACTTAGTGTAGGCTTTATGGTCTCTTGCATCCCTCTTCATTCTTATGTTCTTATGAGTTAACAGGTAGTAAGTTACACATATTCCACCAAACCGTTCCATTACTTTTTAAAAAACATCACTTAGATCACATTTGCCACCAAGGTGTTAAACTAGTAGTGATGTGGTACCAAACATAAAAGTAACAAACACATATTAATACCTTTCATATGGAAACGAATTACTACGATATTTACCAACGGTGACTCCGATGCCCTGAGGGCACAAGATGTAAACAATCACATGGCAAAATGATTTGTCACCGCTATTCGTCTTTCCCATGGGTAGGTGATGTTTCGTAAAAATGAATAAATAAATAAATAAATAAATAAATAAATAAGATACTTTCTAACCCTCTCACATAACCATAGGATTTTTTACACAATAGACACAATGAAAAAACGCTCGTACACATACAGCAAAAATAGGAATGCACTAACGCCTAGAATTGCCAGTCACGTAGGCTCCATAACTGCGTATAACACATGCGTTATATACGCTTGCCTCCCGCAGGCAAAAGCGCGGCGAGGAGATAAGGGAAACTGCGTTAGGCGAAATTACGCAATACACACCCATGGGATACAAACATTATGGTAAGGTGCAGGCATGTAATAATACATGAATGTATGCGTGTGCGTATATAAGTATGTATGTATGTACGTACAGCATATATGCATATATGAGTGTAAATATGTTTGTATGTGGGTATATATGTATATGGGTATGCATGAATGTGAGTTTGTATTTGTGTATATATGCATATATATATATATATATATATATATATATATATATATGTTTGAATGTGTACATATATGTATGTATGCATGTTTATATGTATGTATGTTTGTATGCATGTATGTCTACCTATATATGTATTATATGTACATGCATGCATACATATACATACACATACATGCATACATACATACATACATACACATACATACATACATACATACTGTACACATACATTATACAGTATATACACATACGCATTGGCATGCACATACAAATACACATGTTATTATGTACACATACAATACATACATAAAAAATACAAACACGCACTCCTACACATACACAAATTCTTCTATTGATAGAAATTCCAATGAGAATAAGTTTCCTTAACCCATTTGGATCCTGAAGTCTGCCTATGGTTAGAGAGTGCTTGTCCGTCGGTTGGCAAAATAGATGCATAAGACGATTCAGTCCTGATCGGGTTTGTTAATAGTTAGGTCTCATTAATCATTTGATTATGTTCTCACATCACAGCAAAAATATCTATTATCATCCTTTCATGCCGCTAAACTAATCGACATGGTACATCATAAGAACTAAATGAGAAAACAAAAAATGTAACACAAGAGAAATAGGAAAGGAATGAAAATTCTTGAATGGAAAAATGCAAATGTCATTGCTTGATTGAGGACAATTGCTGGCTATCTGAGACTAACTTTTGTGGGCGCTGACACAAACGCTTCTTTGACCCCTGATAGACACTGGTGTCTGGCACAAGGCAGGACTCGCAACAGAATGGTGGCACGACTCCGAAAATTTAAACTTGCCAGACTTCGTCAATTCGTCGCCCGGGTCATCAGATTAATGGTTTGTTAGTGCTGCCTGACCCCTAGAAACCTTCAGGAAAAGGAAGACTGCCCCAGCAAGTCCCCAAGAATCCCTCCTAGGGACCAGGAGGCAAGGAAGACGGAAGACATTTCTTCTACTAAAGAGGCTTCGATCAAGAATCGCCAGCATACATCGTTGCCTAAGAAGAAGGGAAACAGCCTCGAGAGCCGCCAGTCGTCAAGAGGCACTTCGAGAGCAACCTCGAAGCCCGTCGTTAACCCGACCAAAGTCAAAGCCCATAGCTGCAGCAACAAAACCAATGATTTTAATGACAACTACACTTTTAAATCTTCTTTGGGCTCTGGAGGTTATGGAATCACATCATTGGTCATCAACAAGACGACGGGGAATATCTGCGTCGCCAAGATCCCGACCAAAGGCAAGGGATCTCTGAGCGAGATCCAAGCCCTCGCAGAGCTGACTCACCCCAACGTTGTTCGTCTTGTGGATGTGGCGACCCAAGGCAAAGTGAACATCATAATCACTGAGTACTGCGAGGGCGGGACGCTCGACAGCGCTGTCATCAAACACGCGGAGCAGCCTTACCAAGATTGGGGCGACAGAGTCGCGTCCTACTGCCAGCAACTCGTTCAAGCCGTCGCTTACGTGCACTCAAAGAACTTTGCTCATCTGGACCTCAAGACTGAAAACATCGTTGTCAGCGCAGACCACAAGATCGTCAAGCTGATCGATTTTGGAATGTCCCGAAGAACGCCCCTGGATGTCTATAAAAGAAACATTAAAGTTCGAGGTGGTACTCCTTGGTATATGGCACCGGAAGTGATTGCCACGAAGATGCACCCATACAGTGGAGGCAAAGTGGACGTGTGGGCCCTCGGCTGTGTTTTCTACGAACTGTGCACAGGACAAGTTCCCTACTACAAGGAAGAGGCAGACGAACTCGATGATCGTGACCTCCTGCGTTACTACTTGGCCTGCTGCAAGAACGGCAAACCTGCTCTTGTCCGACTTCCCTCGACCTTCAGCCAACATCAGAAGTGCACTCTTAAAACGGCCATGTGGGTCATGCTCGAGCCAACACCAGAGAAGAGGATCGACATTTTCAGACTGGGCAAACTTTCCTTCCTGCAAGGTTGAAAAAAATACTTTTAAAATATACAAAACTGGCAACAATTTACAACTGACCCTTTGGGTAGTATAGGGTTTTCCCTCAGCTGAATAAAATCGCCCGGTGGAAATCAGGATCATTATCTAGACTCTAGAGCATTGTATGTCTGGATTTGTACTTAGTAAATGGTTTCCCGCGGAGTAATAAAGATGACGCCAGTTTAGAACAGGCTCACCAAACCAGCCGTTAACCTTCTGTATACAAGCAAAGACTTTCATTCCCTTAATAGGGGATGGTCAATTAAAAAGATATTTTGCCCTGACCTTATATGAGAGAAAAGTACATGAAGAGATGTAATTCCTAGTTCTCTTGTTCCACCCCATTTTAGTCGTCTTTCATGACTCGCAGGGGACACGGTGGCAGTATTCTTGTCCCCCTATGACAGGGTAGGTCGTCTGGTAGTCGCCCGGATGAATACACAAACCAACAGAACTTTCTAACGAGCTTATGACTCCGCAACAAAACGTTTAATACAGCACCTACTCGCAGACATTCATATACTCTCTCATTCCGAGGCCACCAAATTACACAGTCTTATCCAGAAGAAAGCCTCTTTCATATAGTACAGTAAACCCTCAATATATTGAACTAGTTGAGGGAAAGGCTTGGTTGTTATAGGCCATCCATACCGAACCTTGCACCGCATATACCGACCGATAGGTCTCAATAGGGCCGATATAGCCGGAATTCGGTGTAACGAGGTTTGGCATGGTGATATTTTACTAACTATATACATAGTCTTTACCGAAAAGCATATGTTCGTTCACGAAAAATAGGAGGATGGATAAGGACACACAGGACGTTTTTCTGAAGACCCACATACACATTACCATTTGCTCCTGAAGCTTCATCTGAGGGAAATGGAATAATCTGCTGTCAGTCGAAAGAAGGTCCTTAATTGTCTCAAGAATGAGACATTGGTGGCTCTGAAAGGGTTGACTTGCCATAAACGCTTTGTCTCTTTTGTGGAAGAAGATAGACGGTTCCATCCAATTGTCCACCCTTCCCCTCTTCTTCGATTCAGTCGTATGCATGTGCCACGTGACATGCAAACAAACATTTACATGGGTATAACAATTCACAACAAATATCTGAATCATTAGAAAATATCACACCAGGAGGTATTTAACCGCGGTTAAGTCTTTGTGTGTTTATGTGCGTGTGTGTCTGTGTTTGTGTGTATAAAATTACCAGAGAAATTAAGTGTTTGTTGTCGTAATCTTTCAGAATGTGATTGTCTGCCGTTATCCAAAATAGAGTGAATATTGGTTTCGTGTTAGGGTAAGGGGTAATTGAAAAGGCATCCAGCTACTTTGCATTAATTCCTGGCAAGGTTCAAATTGCCGCTACCTCGACCTCCAACGCAAGTAGCGACGCTCTAACCCGCTCGACCAGCAAGTATCCAAGGCCAGCGAGCATCCAATATATAGAAAGTATGATATACAGTACTATACAGATGACATCCGGCATGGCATTCGCTCATTCGGCACAATCTGAAGAGCTTCTTTTATGCGGCCCAAGGCAATGAAAAAGATATCATCAACATCTACAAAAGGTTTTAAAATAAACACATCAATAATGACAAACACTGTTAACATGATAGAACGTGAAGAGGTAACTAATGCACCCAACATAAAATCTAACTTATTTTGTTTCTTGCTAAAAACCAAACAAAACAACTTTCCTCATCAGGAAGCACAACATTAAGGACAGCCACAGAGAACTAAATGGTAACAGAAACAGCGTAATCTGCAAAGACGCTTGTCTGGGAGTGAACAGTGTGCCTTTCCAAAATAAGAAAATTTTGTAACATCATCGCCATATAGATTTTTTTTTTGCTCCATTTTATTAATCTTTTTTTTATTCTTTACTTATCTTTTTTTTCCCCGTGCGCCGGTATTTAAAATGAAAGGTCACAAACAAAATACTTGATGGAGGATACATCGGTCTTCCAAAAGACAAATGACCACTGTGTGTGTGTGTATTTACCTAGTTGTATTTACCTAGTTGTATTTTACGGGAAGGGGAGCTATGCTCGTGAGGTCCCGTCTTCATATCTCATTTTATCTAAACTATTTTTAAATTCATGTATTGTTTTTGCACACACCACTTTCTCATCTAACTTGTTCCAACTGTCTATTGCTCTGTGAGGAAAGCTGTTCTTTTTCAAATCTCTTCTATAGTTGTCTTTTTTTATTTTCTTTCCGTGTCCTCTTGTATTTCTGTCATCCCATTTTATCAGATTCTCTCTATCAGTAATTTCTATGCCTTTCATGATTCTGTAAATAGCTATCAAATCTCCTCTCTCTCTTCTTTGCTCTAGTGTCTGTAGTTTAAGTTTTTGTAGTCTCTCTTCATATGATAGTTTTGAGAGTGTTGGTGCCAGTTTAGTAATTGCTCTTTGTATTCTTTCAAGTTTTTTTATACATTTTTTTGTACTTGGTGACCATATCGTTGCTGCATATTCCAATCTTGGTCTTATCAGGGTGACTAGGATTTTCCTCACCATTTCTTCATCCAGGTATGTAAATGCCACTTTGATTGTTCTTATTAAATTATAAGTTTCTCCAAAAATCTTATTTATATGTTTCTCAGGTGACATATTATTCATAACAATGACTCCCAGGTCCCTCTCATTTTCTACTCTTTTTATTCCTTCTTCTCCCAAATTATATGATCCTGTTATTCTGTTTTTGCTTTTTCCAAATTCCATTATACTACACTTTTTTGTATTGAACTCCATCTCCCACTTCCTACTCCATTCTTGTACTTTATTTAGATCTCTCTGTAGTGATTCACAATCTTCTTCAGTTTTCACTCTTTTCAGTAATTTTGCATCATCTGCAAAGAAGCTCATATAGCTTTCAATTCCTTCATCCATATCATTAATATATATAGCAAACATTATTGGGGCCAGAACTGTTCCCTGCGGGACACCGCTTATTACTTCATTCCATTTTGAGTGCTGATCTCTTATCACTACTCGCATTTTTCTTTCTTGCAAAAAGTCTTCCATCCAATTTAGCAATTTACCTTGTATTCCTCCTTCATATTCTAATTTCTTAAGCAACTTCTTATGTGGTACTTTGTCAAAAGCTTTTTTTTAGGTCTAGAAATGCACAATCAGCCCATCCATCTCTTTCTTGTATTATATCTATTAGCCTTGAATAGAAACATATTAAATTGGTGACGCATGATCGTCCTTGTCTGAATCCAAATTGCCTTGGATTTAGTACGTTGTTTTTTTCCAAGTATTTTACCCATCTACTTTTGATAATTCTTTCACATATTTTTGCTATTGTACTTGTTAGAGAGACTGGTCTATAGTTGGTAGGTTCTTCTTTATTTCCTCCTTTATATATAGGTACTATATTTGCTTTTTTCCAATCTTCTGGAACTTTTCCTTCTTTTAAGGAACTGCTTATTATGCTATGTATTTTGTCTGCCAGTTCATTCCTACATTCTTTCAGAATCCAGTTTGCTATTTCATCTGGCCCATGCGATTTTCTGACATCAAAATTACCCAAGTGTGTCAATATTTCATTCTTCGTTACTTCTATTTCTTCCATAGGGGGGACTTTTTCCTTCCACTCAATCTCTTCAGGTTGTATATTTTCCCTTGTAAACACTGATTTAAAATGTTTGTTCATAATTTCTGCCATTTCCATTTCCTCAGTGTATTCAACTCCCCCTTGTCTTAATTTCTCCAAGTCTTGTTTGTTTTTCAGTTTATTGTTTACAAATCTGTAGAATAGTTTTGGTTGATCTTTACACTTTTCTATAACATCTTTTTCATATTTTCTTTTTTCCTCTCTGCACTTTTGTACATATTCATTTCTATAACCAGTATATATTTTCCATTTTTCAGGTCTTCTGTCTTTTTTCCATCCGGTCCAGGCTTTGTCTCTTTTGTCTTTTAACTCCCTACAACTTTTGTTGTACCAGCATTTTACATATTCTTTTTCTTGTTTTTGTCTTGGGACATACTTTTCCACTCCTTCTTTGTAAATTTTTGTCAAAATATTCCATTTCTCTTCCACTGATGTTTCTTCTTTGTATATTTCTTCCCAGTTTTCTTGTTGGAAGAATTCTCTTATTTTATCAAAGTTTGTTTTTTCATACATCATTCTTCCTTTTCTATATTGTTCATTTCTTTTCATATATTTTTCTTCATTAAGTTCCAGTTCAATCAATATGTGGTCACTTTTACCTATTGGTGTTTTATATTCAATCTTGTCCACTATTCTAGGTTCAGATGTAATTATTAAGTCTAGCCTCGATGGTTCTTCTTCATTTCTATACCTAGTGTTCTCTTGTATCCATTGTGTCATTGAATGGTCAGTAATCATCTCAAGTAGAGCATTTCCCCATGAGTCATCACCACTCTTTACTGTCATTTCTTCCCAGCAGATTTCTTTGCAATTAAAGTCGCCCATCATAACTATTCTTCCTCCGTCTTCCATTATCTTAGTTAATGCTATCTTTGTGTCCTCTAACATACTTTTATGTTCATTCTCCCCCCATGAGGCTGTTTTCGGAGGCACATAGTTGATCACAAATTTTCTGCTCTTCTTATCTCGGTCTTCCACTTCTATCATAATCATCTCTACTGTATTCTTTCCATATATGACACCTTTCACGTTTATATCCTTCTTTGTCAGGAACATAACTCCACCCCCTTGTTTTTTCTCTCTGTTTCTAATCCAATAATTGTATGTATCATGTCCTACACTGTTGGGTGGTAGTGGGCCTTTTAATTTTGTTTCTACAATTCCCATTATGTCCGGTTCTTTTTCTTTCAAATAATCATTCAGTTCATTCAATCCTGTTATCAATCCATCTATATTTGTGTAAGACACTCTTAGTTTTCTGCCACTTCCATTGTGTTCTCTGTTTCCCTTATGTTTTTCTTTAGTATGTCGAACTGCTTTATTTTCATGTTCACTACTCTCCAATAGAATCTCTCTTTCTCTGACTCCGTTCTTTCCTCGTTTTTTGCCTTAGCTTCAATTCTTTTCTGCTTTTCTGCCTCTCTTTCCTCCTTATTCATTTCTCTTTTTATCCATACCTTTTTATATTGATCATTTGTTGCTAGTTTCCCTGTCTTGGATAGAATTTTCTCTGCCGTTGTTTGTGACCTGAATTTAATCTTAATTGGTCTGGTCTTATCTGTACTATATTTTCCGAGTCTGAATTTTTCCTCAATTTCCTTTATAATTTCTGGTTCATCTTCCTGGACTAATTTTAATAAACTGCTTACCCTTTCATTTTCCTCCTTGATTCTTGCGGTTCTATCTGGGTTATGTTTCTCTTCCATTCCTAATATAATTATACATTTCTTTTTGTCAGCTAATTCTCTTACTATATTCTCCTTCTGTCTCATCACTTTAATAACTGAGTCTTCATTATGTTCTTTCAATTGCTGTTTGACTATGTCAGTGAATGAAACCTTATTCCCTTCTTGAGTTATTCTCCAATTTTTAGCTTCTGTAGCTATTTTCTCACTGTTTTCATTACTATTCTTCTTCAATTTCTCATTCTCCTCCTTTACATTTCCTAACTGTCTTTTTAGGTCCTCTACTTCTTCAGTTAAGTTTCTGTTAGCCTTCTCTAGTTGTTCCAATCTTTCAATTCTTTGTAGAATGGAGCCTACATTACCTAACTTACGTTCCAAGTCCTCGATCACCTTATCAACTCTCTCCTCTAGTCTTATCAGTCTGGGGGGGGTTGTGTCCCCCCCACCCTCTTTAAATCCCTGGAACATATTCTCGTCACTTTCTACTGTATTTCTCCTCTCTATACTTCTAATCTTTACATTTTTATTTGCCATTTCGACATCCGGTGGTCGTTTCATGTTGATCTTCCGCCCGTCTGCCTGGGCCAAGTCCTCCACATCCTCATTATCTTCCATTTCCCCAGTAATCCCTCTCCCTCTCCTCTTTCCTTACTTTCCCACTACCTCACGAGCAATTCCCCCCCCCTGCAAATACAAAAAGGCACTTCTCTTTGCGTTGGTATCCTCAATCTGCACTTTTCTTCAGAGCGTTCGTCAAGCCGTCCGTTCGTTGAAAGTGTGTGTGTGTGTGTGTGTGTGTTTGTGTGTGTGTGTGTGTGTACGTGTGTGTCTGTATTTTTTTTCTTTCATTGACTTTATACATTGACGGAGAAATAGCATTCCTTAATATCCAGCAAGTTCATCAAACATCAACAGCCATCCAGGTCTATAGATGTAAGATTACTCGAAGATTAAAGTATAATATCAGACCATGATTTGTTTCTCTCCGCCATAGTAATTGCGATCCACTTGCAAAGTTTTCTATAAGATTCACTCAAGGTAATCAAATACTAAAAGTCACGAACGAAATGTTTTGAAAGTAGTGAAATCACATAAAGACACTTCTCGTTCTTGACCCAGTCAGTAGTTTGAAGTATTTTGAGCAATTTATTTTTCACTGAATGAGTTTATTTAATTTAATGAACTTTTTGAGTCACAGTGGGGTCTGGATCGATGATGAATTTCTTCTAATCCAACCGGTCGTTCTTCTCATCCGCAGAAACAAAATAAAAACCACAAGGTGTTCGTCACTGCAATGAAAGGACTGAAACTGTATCAGGAGGTTCCCCGTAATGAACAAAGACTTAATTACATCGTCTTCTGTTTCCTCTTCTTAGTATCCTCTCAACTTACCAAGTCTTTTATCGGAATAAACATGTGTGTATAGCTATCTATCAGTATCTATATCAATCTCTCTCTCTCTCTCTCTCTCTAAATATATATATATATATATATATATATGTATATATATATATACATATATATGTATATATATTTGAGAAATTCGCTAGTGAACAGCGACATCGATCAGACAATCTCCTTGACAGTAGCGCACGGGATTCGAACCCGCTGCATCTTGAAGTAAACTCCCAAGACACACTCGCCTTAGACCGCTCGACCACTTGACAGCATAAAACCATGAGATCTCATAATCAATCTGACTATCGAGATTGGGGAGGGCGCTCACTACACCCATTAACCACCCTTTTCACCCCATGGCCGCTGCACATATATACGTATATATATATATATATATATGTATATATTTATGCGTAAGTATATGTATATATATATGCGTAAGTAACCACTAGGAAAAGTAAACAAACGAAGCAGAGCGCTTTCGTATAATTACATCTTCAGTGCAGATACAATTCCTTCTTTGTATCTGCACTGACGATGTAATTATATGAAAGCGCTCTGCTTCATTAGTTTACTTTTCCTAGTGGTTACTTATGCATTTGTGAACACACGCTCCTAATGTTTTTATTGCATATATATATATATATATGTGTGTGTGTGTGTGTGTGTAATCCTTTGTGTATGTATATATGTGTATATATATAAATATATATAGCGCATTGGTTTAAGTCACTGTAACTTTGTTACGGGTTAGCTGGGTTTGAATCCTCGGCTCGTCCACGTTTCAATTTCCAACAAAATTTCTCAATCGAGCGATTCTTCAGTCTCGATTGCGATGGCTTGGAATTAAAAGTTGTTTGTGGTTTATTAAAATCACTTGATCGCTGGGAACCATTCAGTGTAGATGTATATATATATATATATATATAAATATATGTATTTTTAAGCACGCAAGACAGAATGAGTGGAAGGGTGGCGAGGTAAACGCCAAAAACCATTGGAGTTTTATTACTGATGTTTCCTCCTAGAAAGACTTTTTCAGAGTGTACACAAAGAAATAGAATGACAGCTTAAATACTGCCAGCTTATCCCGTTTCTCTCCGATCACCGTCGCTCCTCCCGCACTTCCGCTCGGCCTCGCAGAAAACCAAGTGGCTCGCTATACTCGTTAACTTGACAAATCCATCACGGTGGTTGTTAAATGGATGCAAACTGATGAAGGTTGCCTTAATTGTCCTTTTTCTTTTTTTTTTCTTTTTTTTACAGCAGTGGGTTTTTGTCTGTCCCCAACTCTAGACTCACGGGTGAGATAGGACAATTTCTCACTAAAGCGGGGTTAAAATTGCTTACGGTATTGGCACCGGGATAAATGATATTGTAAAAAACATGCAGTGCACTTTGAATGTAAATGTCACTCAGCAATACGTTGGGGGTTGTGAATGCCCCCAGAAAGCCCAGTTTTTGGAGTTAAGATGGCCACTCAGCAGAAAGTGGGTCTTATCCGAAAGACTCACGTTGTTCAGGAAATTTTCATTTTCCTTAATATATTGAGAGAACCACCCACACATAGTGACTCTCTCATTATCAGCCTGGGTGAGCTGGTGTTTGATCCGAATCCTATAAGAATAGAGTTTCAGGTCAGAGATCAAAATACGTCCAACTGAAGAATATCAAATACCAAGTTGTTGACTCCCACGTCGCAGAGATTTGCTCGGGCTTCGGCCCACAAAATCCTGAATAATCACGATGACATTCTCAGGTGTGCGGACTATAACAGGAGCTACAGTAGGTGATTTTGTAGCCTTCCTACGATCCTTTACACTTCAATAGGCTTCAGAATTTCGAATCCGCTTGAAAATTTGACGCATATACTTGATTTGAACAGTCTTATGACTAGGTCTTGTAGTGTCTTTACACAGAAAACTTTTTGTTTTGTTGTCAAGATCATTGTTATGCAATCATCTGCAAAAAACAAAACTTACAATGGTGGGTTAAGGAAAATTACAACAAATAAATAAAAGCTTTATCAATACAAAAGTATAACACGATACAGAGCGAACGTGTGCTCACGCCCACGGTTGATAAAATACTGTTGCTTCCCTTGGCGTCAGGCACGCTTATTTGCGTGAATACAAATCCATTAGCAAGAATCCGCTAAATGGCTTCACACAATTACATCTGTACATCTTTATATGATATTACAAATATACACGTTCCCACTACAAAGTAAATTTAGAGTTAGTTTCAATAGGAAACTTCTGAGAAACCTACAAATGGTTTTCAAATAATCTGAAACACCCTGTATATATGCATATAATATATATATATATATATATATATATATATATATATATAATATGTATGTATGTATTTACAACATTAGCTAAAATTATTAGGTATAATTCGCACAACTAATAGCAGTGTAAATAGATTAGTAGCCATTTTTATCCACAAGTAGATTATAAAAAATGACACATAAATTTAATGTTGTCGGAAGAACATCGTTTGAAATTTAACAAATCAATACAATTTCCTAGGAATATTTTTTATATTACTATAAAGATTCTTATATATCTATCTTGCGCTAATTCTTCGAAAAGATTACCGTTTTTTAACAAGTCCATCTGTCTATATACCAAGAACTCTTTCCCACTTATAAGGGAGGTAGCCAAGTCAAAGGCGCCGCGTACCAACTCCCACCCTTTTCACTCCCATTCACCACCCTTTCCCCCTCTCATCTTAGCCCCTCGTGGATGACAGGTCATCCCTGTATCCCGCCCACTGCCTTGTATAAGAAGCAATGTTGAGGTATTGTGACAGCTTGGTGAAGGTAGGTGAGGAAAACATAAATCAGAATCCAAGTTTATTTCTGACTAGTTTCGCACAAATTCTTCTTCAGAGGAATAAACTTGGATTCTGATTTCTGTCTTCCTCACCCACCTTCACCAATAAGAAGCAATGTAGGAGACATAGTACTTACTTTTTAAGAAATAATTGAAAGAAAAGATTCGGTCATTTATGGTAAACAAAGTTCGTATTTTCTGTTTATTCTTGTAATCACAGATTAGTTTGTCCGATTTCATTATTGGTTACGACAATTTCTAATCGATTTATTGATTTCATTTTATGTTTTATTTGCCTATTTATGTTGATACGGTGGTTGATGATCAGAGCCGAACTGAGGAAACTAGTTAAGTCTAGGTGGGTGAAATGGTAAAAACTTTGTACTGATGATTCGGTTTAACGTCGAGAACTTCATCTTATCAGAAGACCAGGACGGAACAATGTAGCGTGAAATTTAGTGAAACATACCCCTAGTCCAACTCGTTGACAGCAGGGTTCGAACCGCAGTCAAGTCGGCCTCCGCCACAAGTAGCGACGCTCTATTCCGTTAGGCCAGCGAGCACCCATAAAAGTGTTGCAATGAAAGACAATGAATTATACCTCGCGTCCGATTGTATATGCTATCGGTTGTTTTAAGAAATGGTCAGACGCCTTTATGGATGGGGATGACAGGTAGTAATGGACATAGAACTGACTAGTGTAAGCCTCATGGTCTCTTCCATTCTCCTTCATTCTTATAATATTATGAGTTTGCAGGTCGCAAGTTAGCCCTATTCCACCAAATCATTTCATTACTTTTTGAAAACGTCACTAGGATCACATCTGCCACCAGGGTGTTAAACTAGTAAACGATATGGTACCAAACATAAAAATAATGAATATATAACTATCACATAGAAACGAATTAGTACGATATTTACCAACGGTGACTCCAATGCAGGACATAAGGTGCAAACAATCACGCAGCAAAATTATTTAAGTCACTGCTATTCGTCTTTCCTATCGGTAGGTGCTACTTCGTAAGAAAAAAAGGAAAAAATAAGTACTTTCTAGCCCTTTCACATAACCATAGGAATTTTTACACACTAGACACAATGGAACAACGCTCGTGTACAAATAACAAAAATAGGAATGCGCTAACGCATAGAATTGCCAGTCACGTAGGCTTCATAACTGCGTATAACACATGCGTTCTATACGCTTGCCTCCCGCAGGCAAAAGCGCGGCGAGGGTATACGGGAAAATGCGTTAGGCGAGATTACGCAATCCACGACCATGGGATATAAAAATTATGGTATAGGTGCAGGCATGTAATGATATATTAATGTATGTATGTGCGTATATATGTATGTACGTATACATGCATGAGTGTAAATGTGCATGTGTATATAAATATGTATATATACATATGTATATATATATATATATACATATATATATATATTTATATATATATATATATACATTTATATATATATATATATATATATATATATACACACATTTATATATATATGTGTGTATATGGGCATGCATAAACGTGGGTATGCATTTGTGTATATACATATATATGTATGAATATGTGTATATATGTATGCATGTATGTATTTATGTACATGTATGGATATGGGGTATACATATACATACATATACACATATGCAGTATATACACATATGCATTGGCATGCACATACAAATACACATTTGATTATGTACACAAACAAGACATGCATAAACACAAATACACACACCTACTCCTACACATACACAAATTCTTCTATTCATAGAAATTCCAATGAGAATAAGTTTCCTTGACCAATTTGGATCCTGAAGTCTTCCTATGGTAAGAGAGTGCTTGTCCATCGGTTGGCAAATAGATATATAAGACGGGTGAGTCCTGACTGGGTTTGTTAGTAATTAGGTCCCATTAATCATTTGATCATGTTCTCACATTACAGCAAAAAATATTTATTAGCATTCCTTCATACTGCTAAACTAATCGACATGGTACATAATGAGGAATAAACAAGAAAACTAAACATGTATCATAAAAGAAATAGGAAAAAAAGAAAAAATCATGAATGGAAAAATGCAAATGTCATTGCTTGATTGAGGACAATTGCTGCCTATCTGAGTCTAACCTTTGTGGGTGCTGACACCCACGCTTCTTTGACCCCTGATAGACACAGGTGTCAGGCACTAGGCAGGACTCGCGACAGAATAATGGCACCACTTCGGAATTTCGAGCTCGCCCGACTTCGTCGATTCTTCGTCGGCGCGATCAGATCAATGTTTTGTTGCTGCTGCCTGACCCTTCAGAAAATGGAAGACATCCCCAGCAAGTCCTCAAGAAACCCTCCTAAGGACCAGGAGGCAAGGAAGATGGAGGACACTTCATCGGGTAAAGAGGCTTCGATCAAGGGTCGCCAGCAAAAATCGTTGCCTCAGAGGAAGATAAAGAGCCTCGAGTGCCGCCATTTGTCAAGAGGCACTTCGAGAGGAACCACGAACCCCGTCGTTGACCCAACCGAACCTCCAGTAAACGCCCAAAGCTGCAGCAAACAAACCATTGATTATAAAGAAAATTACACTTTTAAATATGACAATCACCCGGCTTCGGCGTCCTATTGAAGGGTTTTAACAAAATCGACGAAACCACTCTGGACCGCGAAGACGAGGGCTTCGCCGTGGCTTGCAACTTCAGAGGACTTGCACCCTCGCTGAGGACTTGCAACTTCAGAGGACTTGCACCCTCATAGGACTTACGACCTCGGAGGACTTGCAGCCTTCAAGGGCTTACAACTTCGGAGGACCTGCACCCTCGGAGGACTTGCACCCTCGGAGGACTGGCACCCTCGGAGGACTTGCACCCTCGGAGGGCTTACAGGGAGGTGTCCGCAGATTGCCACGCCGACTGAGCACTTGAAGGTTTTTGACAAAATCGACGAAACCACCCTGGACCGCGGAGACTTATCTTTTATATTATATTAGATCTGGGCTCAGGAGGCTATGGAGTTACATCATTGGTCATCAACAAGACGACGGGGAATATCTGCGTCGCCAAGATCCCGACCAAAGGCAAGGGATCTCTGAGCGAGATCCAAGCCCTCGCAGAGCTGACTCACCCCAACGTTGTTCGTCTTGTGGATGTGGCGACACAAGGCAAACTGAACATCATAATCACTGAGTACTGCGAGGGCGGGACCCTCGACAGCGTCGTCATCAAACACGAGGAGCAGCCTACTGTGAGCAACTCGTTCGGGCCGTGGCATATGTCCACTCGAAGAACTTTGCTCATCTGGACCTGAAGACCGAAAACATCGTTCCCAGCGCAGACCACAAGATTGTCAAGCTGATCGATTTTGGAATGTCCCGAAGAACGCCCCATGTCTATAAAAGAAACATTAAAATTCGAGGTGGTACTCCTTGGTATATGGCACCGGAAGTGATTGACAAGAAGATGCGCCCATACAGTGGAGGCAAAGTGGACGTGTGGGCCCTCGGCTGTGTTTTCTACGAACTGTGCACAGGACAAGTTCCCTACTACAAGGAAGAGGCAGACGAACTCGATGATCGTGACCTGCGTTACTACTTGGCCTGCTGCAAGAACGAAAAACCTGCTCTTGTCCGACTTCCCTCGACCTTCAGCCAATATCAGAAGTGCACTCTTAAAACGGCCATGTGGGTCATGCTCGAGCCAAGACCAGAGAAGAGGATCGACATTTTGAGACTGGGCAAACTTTCCTTCCTGCAAGGTTGAAAAAAATACTTTTGAAATATATAAAACTGGCAAGAATTCACAAATGACCCTTTGGGTAGTATAGGGTTTTCCCTCAGCTGAATAAAATCGGCCGGTGGAAATCAGGATCATTATCTAGACTCTAGAGCATTGTATGTCTGGATTTGTACTTAGTAAATGGGTTCCCGCGGAGTAATAAAGACGACGCCAGTTTCGAACCGACTCACCAAACCAGCCGTTAACCTTCTGTATACAAGCAAAGACTTTCATTCCTTTAATAGGAGATGGTCAATTAAAAAGATATTTTGCCCTGATCTTATATGAGAGAAAAGTATATGAAGAGATGTAATTCCTAGTTCTCTCGTTCCATCCCAGTTTAGTCGTCTTTCATGACTCGCAGGGGACAAGGTCGCAGTATTCTTGTCCCCCTATGACAGGGTAGGTCGTCTGGTAGTCGCCCGGATGAATACACAAACCAACAGAACTTTCTAACGAGCTTGTGACTCCGCAGCAAAACGTTTAATACAGCACCTACTCGCAGACATTCAAATACTCTCTCATTCCGAGGCCACCAAATTACACAGTCTTATCCAGAAGAAAGCCTCTTTCATATAGTACAGTAAACCCTCGATGTATTGAACTAGTTGAGGGAAAGGCTTGGTTGTTATAGGCCATCCATACCGAACCTTGCACCGCATATACCGACCGATAGGTCTCAATAGGGCCAATATAGCCGGAATTCGGTGTAACGAGGTTTGGCATGGTAATATTTTACTAACTATAAACACAGTCTTTACAGAAAAACATATGTTCGTTCACGAAAAATAGGAGGATGGATAAGGACACACAGGACGGTTATCTGAAGACCCACATACACATTACCATTTGCTCCTGAAGCTTCATCTGAGGGAAATGAAATCATCTGCCGTCAGCCGAAAGGTCATACATTGTCTCAAGACAGATACATTGGTGGCTCTGAAAGGGTTGATCTTGCCATAAAGGCTTTTTCTCTTTTGTGGAAGAAGATAGACGGTTCCTTCCAATTGTCCATCCTTCCCCTCTTCTTTGATTCGGTTGCATCCATGTGACACGTGACGTGCAAAGAAACACCTACATGGTCACAACAATTCACAACAAACATCTGAACTTTTTCTATAAGAAAATATCACACCAGGATGGATTTAACCATTTGTCTACAAAATGTTCTACAATAAACACAGCAATAATGACAAACACTATTTACATTATAGAACATGAAGAGGTAACTAATGCACCCAACATAAAATCTAATTCTTTTCGTTTCTTGTTACAAACTAAACAAAAGAACTTTCCTCATCAGGAAAAACGAACATTAAGGCCAACCGCAAAGAGCTAAATGGTAAAAGCATCGTAGTCTGCAAAGACGCTTGTCAGGCAGAGAACAGTATGCCCTTTCAAAATAAGAAAAATATGTAACATCCTCGTCATATAATTTTCTATTTTTTTTATTTATTTTTTTTTTAACTTTTTTCCAATGCGCGGATATCTAGAATAAAAGGTCACAAACAAAATACTTGAGGGGGGATACATCGGACTTCCAAAAGACAAGAGACCACTGACGAAAAAAAATTGTATATATATTCTCACCTTTCTCACCATACACCAGGTAGGGCCAGTGCCCTGTCAGTGGTGATGCCTCACGAAACTTCGCCACCAGGTACGATCCTCGTAAAGTTCCTCTTCTTCCACACTCTCTATTGTTGATCCTCTCGCTTCAATTGCTTCCCTCACTCCATCTCTCCATCTCTTTCTGGGTCTTCTTACCGGCCTCTTCCCTCTTGGATTCCATCGATAATATTTAGCAGGGTACCTTTCTTGACTCATCCTCATGATGTGTCCATACCATCTCAGTTTACTTCTTTCTACAAATCCTAATATTGATTCGATGTCCAGTTCATCTCTGATATCCTCATTTCTTAAGCGATCTCTTCTTGTTACTCACTTTATTAATCGCAACATTCTCATCTCTGCTGCCTGTATCTTGCTCTTTAATCTCATTGATAGTGTCCAGGTCTCTGAGCCATATGTTAATACTGGTCTTAGTATCGTTTTATATATGATGACTTTAACTTTTGATGGTATGAGTTTGTCTTTTAGTAGTGGATACATTAATCTTAGATTATTTGTATATCTTTCGATGCTGCTTGTTACTTCTTTCTCCATATAACACCTTTCATGTATTTGAGCTCCCAGGTACTGAAAGTCTTCCACTTTTTTCAATTGTATTCCATCTATTTCTATCTCAATATCATCTTTCTCTCTCGCCACTATCGTTACTTTAGTTTTATTTGCATTTATTATCATTCTTGACTTTTTCAATTCTTCATTTCATGCATTTAGGGTATCCTGCAATTTTGTACGAGACTTTGTGATTATCGCACAAACAGTAAAGGAGATATCACACCACCCTGTCTTACATCCTCAGTTACGTCAAACCAGTTATCCTCTCTTAGCTGGGTTCTTACCGCACTGACATTATTTCTGTAAAGACTCTTTATAGCTCTAATTAATGAGGGTTCTATCATATATGTTGGGTCTTCTAAAGTATCCCATATTTCATTCCTTGGTAACCTGTCAAATGCTTTTTCTAGATCTACAAAAGCGATGTACACATGTTGGTCCCACTCCCAGTTCTTTTCTATTATCATCTTCAGTGTGAATATTGCATCCGTTGTTCCTCTCTGGGGTCTAAATCCATATTGTCCCTCTTCCAGCTTGTCCTCAACTATTATTCTTAATCTCTTCTCTAGTACTCTTTCATATATCTTCCCCACTTGTGACAGCAGTGATACTCCTCTATAGTTCCTACATTCGGTGCGATCACCTTTCTTAAAAATTTTACAAATAATTGCCTTTCCCCAATCAGCTGGCACTCTACCTTCATTCCAGGCAACGTTAAAAACTCTGGTTAGCCACTTAACTATATCATCATTTCCCTTCAGTAGTTCGACTGGTATACTGTCACTTCCAGGGCTTTTTCCATTTTTCATAGCTTTAATAGCATCTTTAATTTCATTTGTTGTTATTATACTATTTTGTTCTGTTCTCTGAATAACTTCTTCATCTGTTGGTCTCTCCACTTCTGCTGGATTTAGAAGCTCTGAGAAGTATTCCTTCCATCTCTCGTCCACTTCGCCTTCCTCTGTGAGTAGTTTCCCTTCCTTATTCTTAATTGTATTCACCCCACTTTCTTCTTTCCTTTTGTAACTTTTAGCTATGCTGTATACAAGTTTCTTTGTGCCCTGTATGTCCTCTTCCAGTTCTTTTCCTAACCTCTCCCATGTCTCTCTCTTAGTTCTTGTTTTTACTCTCTCAGCTTCATTTCTTGCTGCTTCGTATTCTCTTCTGTTTTCAGGATTTCTTCTCTTCATCCACTTTCTGAAAGCAACATTTTTGTTCTTAACAGCTTCTCTGACTTCTTCTGTCCACCAAACTGTTTTCTTTTTCTTTCCTCCACTGACTCGCTTTGTTCCTATCACCTCTCTTGCGATTTGGATAATTTTTTCTTTCATATTCCCCCACTCTTTCTCTATATCTTCTGTTTCTTGTTGTCCTTCAGGTCTAGCTTCATAAACCTTCTCTCTATATTGTTTATCAATTTCTTGTTCTTTCAGTCTTTCTATTTTTATTCTTTCTCTTACAAGCTTTTTCAATGGCTTTAACTTTTTTATTTTCAATTTTGCTAAAACCAAGCGGTGGTCAGAATCTAGTGATACAGAAGGAATACTTTTCACATCTCTAAAGATATGTTTTTTGTTAGTTAAGAACAGATCTATCATTAACTTCTCCACATAATCTCCTCTTTCAGAATTCCACCTGTACCAGCTCCATTTATGGGTGTCTCTGTGCTTAAAAAATGTATTCATAATAGCCAAGCTGTTTCTAATGCAGAAGTCTATCAGATCTTCACCTTCACCATTCCCCTCACCTATTCCAAATGCACCCATCACACTTTCT
>NC_134788.1:17080453-17187953 GCF_046742065.1 Oratosquilla oratoria | reverse complement strand
ATTAAAAGGAAACAAAGATTGTGGGAAAAATTGAAGAAAATTAAACAGGAAAATGACGGAACACTAAACAGGAAATACCAGGACACAGAAAGAGAGTACAGAAGAGTCAATAACCAAGTTAGAAGACAAACCAGGAATGCTGTGAAATCAAAAGAGAGGGAAATAGCAAGGTATGTGAAGGAGAATCCGAAGGTGTTCTGGAAGTATGTAACATCGAAGACGAGAACAAAGGCCCACATTGGAGAACTGTATAAAAATGAAGAAAAAACTTAAAAGGCATCAAGTGACAAGGAAAAAGCTGACATACTCTCAGAGCAATTCTCAAATGTTTTCATACATGAGTCAGATGAAGATCCACCTAGGGCGGCAACCTGGGAGGCAACAATACTGGATAGTATGGTAATCACTGTAGACAAAATAAGGAATGCCCTGCAAAAACTTAAGAGGAACAAATCACTTGGACCAGATGGGATACACCCAAGAGTAATTAAGGAACTGATGGAGGACTTACTGGAACCACTGAGAATCATATATAACAGCTCACTGCAGGACGGTGTGGTACCCGAGGACTGGCGTATTGCCCATATCACGGCCATCTATAAGAAAGGCAACAAATGCGATCCAGGAAATTACAGACCTGTCAGCCTAACAAGTGTCCTATGCAAGGTTATGGAGTCACTGTTGTGGGAGGAGGTAATTAGACATATGAAGGAGAATAAGTTATTTAGTGAGAAACAGTTTGGCTTCATTTCTAGAAGATCAACTACATTACAGTTAATAAAGGTACTGGATGACTGGACTAAGGCAATAGATGAAGGTTTGGCTGTGGATGTGGTGTACTTGGACTTTATGAAAGCCTTCGACCGAGTACCACATAAACGTCTGATAGAAAAAATATCAAGCTACAGGGTAGAAGGTAAAATATTGAGATGGATTCAGAACTTTCTAACAGGGAGAAAACAGAGGGTGTTGATAAATGGAGAGGCTTCTGGATGGAAGGAAAAAACAAGCGAAGTCCTGCAGGGATCTGTTCTTGGCCCCATGCTTTTTGTAATATTTATCAATGACCTGCCAGAGGCAGCAGTGAACGGAAGTAAAGTGTATCTATATGCAGATGACATTAAGATATACAGGGACAATACAAAGCACGGAAGACTGTGATAGGTCACAGTGGGATCTGGATGAGCTCAAAGAATGGACAGAGAGGTGGCTCCTAAGTTTTCATCCAGAGAAGAGCAGGTATATGAGGTTAGGGAGGACCACAATGGAAGAGAAGGGTTATAGTATGTACGGCAACATCAGTAAGACAGGAAATGAAAAAGACATAGGGGTGATCATAGATGATAAACTAAACTTCTCCATACACCTGGCAGAAAAGATCAATAAAGCCAATATGTTAGTAGGGCTGATCAGAAGGACCTTTCAACATTTAGAACCATACATTTTCAAGCCTCTGTACACGACTCTTGTAAGGCCGCACTTGGAGTACGCCAACCCGGTTTGGTGTCCCCATCTGGTGAAGGATTTGGAGGCTGTGGAGAATGTACAGCGGAGAGCAACTAAATTATTGCCATCCCTCAAGGAGTTATCATTCGAAGAGAGGCTGAGGAAGTTGAGCTTGCCCACCTTGGCATACAGGAGATCCCGGGGAGATCAAATTGAGACCTACAAAATCGTCACTGGTTTATATGACAGAAACTGCACTGAGGGTCTCTTTGAATTTAGAGAGGGGTCCAGTAAAAGGGGAAATAGTCGAAAAATATCTAAGCCAAGAGCGAGGTTGGACCTGACAAAGTACTCCTTTAATAACAGTCATTAATAATTGGAATGAGCTGCCAGAATGGGTGGTGAATGCAGACACAGTCAAAAGTTTTGAGGCAAGGCTAGACAAATTCTGGAAGGGACAAGAACATATATAAAAAAAAAAATAGAGCACAAATTAACACTGCACGCGGGCAGCACCAACATCACACTAGAATTCAGGCTGCTACAGTCTACACTGGAGTCAGGCCAAAAAAGGCCTCTTCCAGTAAAATCATAATGTCAACTCAACTGTAATGCTACCGGCAACATCCTCGACATTTTCTTGCAAATAGGATACAAACTCTCGCTTCTGTCTCCGACACAAAGTCCAGAAGGAAGACATTGCAGCAATTGGTATAAATGGTAAAAGTGTAAAGGCAGTCACCACCAAATTTTGAGAAAAAATGCGCAATACTTCCCACTTCACGGCAATACACCAACAACAACAACTCTATGGAGCCAAAACAAGCGCCAATAACAAAAGGTTCCAATATTTTTTGGCATAGACGTAACGTGTTATAAATCCATATGTTATCAATTGTAGATATGAGAGATAACCAGTTATTTGAATTGATTTTCTCCTATTATTAACAAAAAAGTAAAACTATAGGTAAGGGTAACTGGATTATTTTGACGTTTTTTTTATGTTACTAAATAGACAAGAATTAATATATTGCAATGCACTCCAAATATAGGATAGTCTTTGTTTATGTAAGGGTAACTTGATTATTTTTTTCAGTTTTTATGATACTTAAATAGACAAGAATTAATATAATGCCATGCACATAACCAAAGACTATCCTATATAGGTTATGTGCATGACATTATATTCTTGTCTATTTAGTATCATAAAAAAACCGTAAAAATAATCCAGTTACCCTTACCTATAGTTTTACTTTTTTGTTAATAACAGGAGAAAATCAATTCAAATAACTGGTTATCTCTCATATCTACGATTTATAACATATGTCATATGGATTTATAACACGTTATGTCTATGCCAAAAAGTATTGGTACTTTTGTTATTGGCGCTTGTTTTGACGCCAAACAATACAGGAGTCGTTATTGGTATATTGCGGTATGTGGGAAGTGTTGCGCATTTTTTCTCAAAATTTGGTGGTGACTGCCTTTACACTATGACCATTTATACCAATTGCTGCAATGTCTTCCTCCTGGACTTTCCGTCGGAGACAGAAGCGAAAGTTAGTATTTGCAAGAAAATGTCGAGGATGATGCCGGTAGCATTGCCAGTAGTACAGTACAAGCAGAGTTAATAACATCAGAGAAAGGACAAATGTAGTACTAGTTTAAATGATTCTGAGGTACAAGTAGGTGCATATCTATGCTCTGATGATACCAGCAGTAACAATGTAGACAATCTTTATGAGCTGCTGACCAGTTATAGTAGTAGCGACCAATCAGAGACAGGAAAGTGAAATTGAAAATGGGATCAGGTGATTTCGACCCATGGTTTTTCTGGGCCGAAATCACCAGTGATTTCGGCCCAGCGAAAATAACCTTTTAAGCTTGAAGGCTTGGTGCCCTGGCTTGGTACACTGTATGATTTTAATTTAGATAATTTGTTTCATAAATTTAATTTCGTTTTCACACAGTATGTGCAAAAAATGTTACTTGAAATGATATGTTATTATGTAAGCAATTTTTAAACTTCTTTTAATTTTATATTTTCTTTCTATAAGAAGGAAGTAATAATATAATACCTCAGCTCAGTCCACTCGTGACCTCAGCTCAGTCCACTCGTGACCTCAGCTCAGTCCACTCGTGACCTCAGCTCAGTCCACTCGTGACCTCAGCTCAGTCCGCTCGTGACCTCAGCTCAGTCCGCTCGTGACCTCAGCTAGAGACCTCGTTTTTCTGCACAGACACCAGCTAGTGAATACCTGTGAATTTTATATCTCCGAATAGTGTTAAGTGATTGTGTTGTGTTTTTGTAATTGTATACGTATAGCGCTATACAGTTACAGATATAAGATAAAGTGCAGGGTTCTATTTAATTTCAAAACAGTTTTCTGTTACCGTATTCCAAAGGTAGGAGAAATAGTATAAGGTAAGCAGAGTAAGCTTCGCGTATTTAGTTTATTAGAGACCGCTTTGATTTTTTGTTGTTGTTGATTTGTATTTTCTCTTTGCCGTTTTTATTGCTAAAGGGGGAGCGAAATGGCTTATGAAGGTTGCGTGAACCTAGAGGTCCGTCTCAGGATGTGTGAGGAGGAAATTCGGCTTCTCAGGAGTGCGCTCCGTGAGAAGAGTGAACCCTCCCCACAACCCAAAGAGCGTTCCACTTCTTCACCTACTGTCACTGCCATGAGCGAGTGGCGCTCCGTGGGGTCCCGTTTGTCGAGCCCGCGTTCGGTAGACGTGTGCCCTGTGGAGCAACCGCTGGCTCTAGTCAATCGTTTTGCTCTACTGGAGGATGAAGTGGCTGAAAACCAGGAGTTCTTGGTGGTGGGGGACTCCATGGTTCGAGGCTATGACGACATCCTGCAGCGAAAGACTAAGCGACGTTGCAAGCTTGTATGTCAACCGGGCCGTGGGATCGTTGATTGTACCCGGTCCATCAGGGAGCAAGGACGGAAGAACACGGTTACGATTGTACATACGGGTAGTAACGATGTAGGTAGGGTGAGATCAGAGGAGCTTGTTCGGAATTACAAGGTCCTCCTTCAGGAGATGAAGGAACGTGGGAGCCGTCACGTAGTCTGTGGGATCCTCCCGAGGATCTACGCAGGTTCGTGTTGGAACAGTAGAGCCATAGGGATCAATGATAGGATATCGCAGTTGTGCACACAATTGGGATACCACTTTCTTGATCCTTGGTATCTCTTTTCTAGGCGCCATGACCTTTACGCTTCTGATGGGATCCACCTTACCCGCAGAGGCAAAGATGTTCTTACAAACCTCATTGTGGGAGTTTGTAATGAACCAGCTCCTTTTATAGGGTAGAAGGCCAAAGGGAAGGGGAAATAGAATGTACTTGGGAAAACAGTGTAGAGTATAGCATTAATGTAGAACAATGTACCAGTATAGGACAAAATATAATTTTAGGATATAATGTCGCTAGAGGACGAAATGTCACATTAGGATATAATGTCATAGGACAAAATGTCGCAATGGGATATAATGACAGTGGAGGACAAAAGATCACGATGGGAAGTAATGATAAAGGAGAACAAAATATCACGATAGGATGTAATGATAATGGAGGAGAAAATATCACGGTAGGATATAATGTCATTGAAGGCCAAAATGTAATTTTAGGAAGGGATACCGGACAGAATGTCAATGAAGGCCAAAATATCATGATAGGATGTAATATCGCTAGAGGACGAAATGACACATTAGGATGTAATGTCTTGGGATGTAATGACAGTGGAGGACAAAAGATCACGATGGGAAATAATGATAGTGGTGGACAAAATATCACGATAGGATGTAATGATAATGGAGGAGAAAATATCACGGTAGGATATAATGTCAGTGAAGAACAAAATATAATTTTAGGAAGAGATACCGGACAGAATGTCAATGAAGGCCAAAATATCAAGATAGGATGTAATGACAGTGGAAGACAAAAGATCACGATGGGATGTAATTATAGTGGAGGAAAAAATATCACGGTAGGATATAATGTCACTGGAGGACAAAATATAATTTTAGAAAGTGATGCCGGACATAATGTCACTGAACGACGGGAGGCCGGCGTGAATCACGGTGACGTAGGGGGACAAAATGTACAAAATAGATCGGATGACCGTAATCGACCAGATGTCCGTGATGGGGGAAATGTTAATTTTGATAGGAGAAATGTTAATGAGGCATTGAATGTCAATGAAGGACCAAATAATAATAATATAGAGCAAGGCATAAATAAAAAACAAAATGATGATATAAGACATGATATTGAAACTCAAAATGTGTCAAAAAGAAATAATCAGGAGTTTCTTAAAACTATGTACTTTAATGCTCGTAGTATTAGGAACAAATTTCAAGAAATACAGGCGTATGTCAAAAGCGAAAATCTCGATATGATAGGAATAACTGAGACATGGTTATATGGTACAGAGTTCGAAGCTGAATTTAATATTGCGGGATTTAAACACTTTCATCAGGATAGAAACCACAAGAAAGGTGGGGGTGTTCTATTGTACGTTAAAAACAATGTTCATGCTTG
Source organism: Oratosquilla oratoria (assembly GCF_046742065.1). Lineage (NCBI taxonomy): Eukaryota > Metazoa > Arthropoda > Malacostraca > Stomatopoda > Squillidae > Oratosquilla > Oratosquilla oratoria. Next base: position 17,181,958 of record NC_134788.1, on the reverse strand, counting down.
TGTTTTAGAGAAAGTGAAACAGGATGCATATGACAGTTTGTGGGTTGAGTTAACCCAAACAAATGGACAAAAAATGAATATAGGTGTAATATATAGGCCAAAGACATTATCATTAGCAGACGACAAACTGTTATTTCAAGAACTGTCTAGTTTCTGCAACCGGGATTTATTGATAATGGGTGATTTCAATTTTACTGACATTGATTGGATGACCCTTGAACATGGCCATATAGGTAGTCGCTTGATTGATTTTCTTGGTGACAATTACTTAATTCAGCATGTAAAAGAGCCCACAAGATATGGAAACTTACTCGATTTATTGATCACTAGCCGCGAAAGCATGGCAACTGATGTAGAAGTCGTTGAATCTGTTGCAAATAGCGATCACAACTTAGTCAGATTCAAACTCCTAAACAATTTTAGAATAGATACTTGTGCTTCTAAAATACCCGATTTCAGTAAAGCTCAGTTCATAGAACTACGTCAGGAGCTTCAGCTTACAGATTGGGAGGAAAAATTAAACGAAAGGCCTGTAGATCAGATGTGGGAAATATTTCAAAATACGCTCACTAAGATGATTCAAACTTACATTCCTTTTAAGGACAGACGTCCCCCAAATCAGGCTCGCCCAAAGTGACTCGACAAAGAAACTGAAAAAAGTATTGCTAAAAAGAGACAGGCTTATAAGAAATATAAGTGCTCGGGTGCATCTAATGACTATGAAAGTTATGTATCAATACAGAGAGATTTAAAAAAGACAATAAGAAAAAGAAAACGACAATACGAAATGAACATCGCTGAGAAATCCAAAGAGAATCCCAAAGAATTCTATAGTTACATTAGAGATAAAAAGGTTGTTAGGAATCACATTGGTCCACTATTATCTGCTGACGGTCAACTTGAATATTCAAATGAAGGAATGCGTAATCTCTTAAACAATTATTTTAGCTCGGTATTCGTAAACGAAACACCTCAAAGTGAATTCCAAACTGAAACCTGTGAAAAGTATGGGGTAAACTTACTTACTACGGTATATATAACAAAAGAAACAATTAAAAGTTGTATAGACAAACTCAAAGTTAATAAAACACCAGGGCCTGACGGTTGGCATCCAAGAATCTTAAAGGAAATGAAAAATGAGATTGTTGTTCCATTAGATATTATTTTCAAGAAATCCATCATATCCGGAGATGTCCCAAGAGAATGGAAGCTAGCTAACGTTACTCCCATATTCAAAAAAGGTGACAAAAAGAAACCAAATAACTATAGGCCTATTAGTTTGACTTCGATCGTAGGAAAAATAATGGAAACTATCATCAGAGATGCTATCGAATATCATTTAGAAAGTAACCGTTTGATAAATGATAGCCAACATGGTTTCAGACGGAAACGTTCTTGCGTGACTAACTTACTCGAATTCTACAACACAGTTGTCTCGAATTTTGACAAAAGAAACAATATAGATTTAATATATCTAGACTTTGCAAAAGCTTTTGATACCGTCCCACACGAAAGACTACTTACTAAATTAGCTTTGCATGGAATAAGTGGTAGCCTATTAGGTTGGACTAGTAATTGGTTGAAAGGTCGAAAACAGAGAGTTGTTTTAAATGGAAAAACTTCTGGATGGAAAAGTTTTGCAAGTGGAGTTCCTCAGGGTTCCGTTCTTGGGCCACTTCTATTCATAGTATATATAAATGATATAGACCATGGACTAAAATCTACTGTTTCCAAATTTGCTGATGATACAAAACTGTGCGGAGTGGCAAATGATCACTCAAACCAATTAGATATTCAAGAATATTTAGATCAATTACAGCAATGGTCTGAAAAGTGGCTAATGAAATTTAACACAAGTAAATGCAAGGTAATGCACATAGGTAAAAATAACAGTAAGTACGATTACAAGTTATTTGGAAATTCGTTAACAAAAGTGGATAGTGAAAAAGATCTCAGCGTAATTATCAGTAACGACCTCAAATCATCCAAACAGTGTATTTCAGCCTCTGAGAAAGCAAATAAGATTCTGGGATTGATTGCGCGATCTTTTGATTTCAAAAGTCCATCACTCATTAACAAGCTATATAAATCGTTAGTTCGTCCACATTTGGAATATGCTGTTTCCGTATGGTCACCGAATCTCATTAAAGACATTGACAGACTGGAAAAAGTACAACGGCGAGCCACAAAACTGATTCCAAATATCAAAAATAAATCATACGAAAATCGACTTAAGCACATGAATCTGTTTTCCCTAAAAAAGCGTAGACTCAGAGGTGACTTGATACAGGTCTTTAAGATTTTAAAGGGAATTGACAACATCAAAAGTGACCAAATTTTCACATTGAATGAGAATCAGACAAGAAACAATGGTCTCAAACTGTCCGGAAATAGATTCAATTTGGAAGTAGGTAGAAACAACTTTGCCAACCGTGTAGTTAATGAATGGAATAAACTTCCTGCACAGGTAGTGCAATGTAGTCCAGTTCGAAGCTTTAAGAATCATTTAGATAAATACCTAAGTAAGATGCTGTAATTATTATAATTTATGTTATATTATTTGTTTTTGTTTTGTTATAATTTGTCTCTGATTTTCATTTATTATTAGTTATATGTCAAATTATTATCATTTACTATTTACCTGTTTGTTATTCAACTATACCAATGCATTTATTTATGTATTTTAATTGTTATTTACATTGTTATAGTTTTAATTTATTATTATGATTTTTTTTTTTTTTTTTTTTTTTTTTTTTTTTGCATCCGACCTAGATATGGATCATAAGGTCTCCTGTCGGCATGCTTTGCCTTTGTAATCCTTTGTAATCCTTTGTAATAATAGCAACATTTGGAGGACTGGCCGAAACGGCCTACCCTGCAGAATTCTGGCCGAAACATCCTACATTCGATGCACTTCCCCCCTTCATGCTCACTAATGAAGTTGAACTTGGGCTGGGTTGTTCAAAACAAATTTTTGCACTATCTTGGCATTAAATCTATCTTGACATTAAACATCATAGTAACACAGAGCGTTACCATGACATTTAACATCAAGATAAACTAATGCCAGAATTATATTTTTTAACAAACTAACCCTAGACTCTGTGTTATCAGTGACAACATTAGGCAACTTTTTGTGCAACAATAAGACCATTTACCTTAGTCCACACACGAAAGTTGTATAATTTCAATTTAGATAATTTGTTTAATAAATTTAATTTCATTTTCACAGTATGTGCAAAAAATATTGTTACTTCAAATGATATATAAGTAATTTTATAAATTGTTTTAATAATATATTTTCTTTCATTAATAAGTAAATACTAATAGCAACATTTGGAGGACTGGCCGAAATATCCTACCCTGCAGAGTTCTGGTGATTTTGGCCCAGAAAAACCCTTGGCCGAAATCACCCGAAACCTTGAAAATGGTGCACAAATGGAAGTGTTGTTGCCCTACAAATCTGTAGACACCGAAACCTTGGTTAAGAACTGAGCCATCAAACACCAGATTAAGCACTGCGCTCTAAGAGACCTTGTTAAAATTTTCAATTTGCAATTTGATGCAAATTTGCCTTCAGACCCTCGGACAATTTGTAAAACTCCATTAGGTCTAACTGACCTGATAAAGAAAATCTGTGGAAGAACTTGCAAATTACATGCCTTGTGAGAATTTAACAGAAAACCAAGAAGTTTAGATGAAGTTGATAGATATAAAGCCACAGAATTCAGAGCCTTTCTTTTGTATACTGGACCAGTTTGTCTCCTGAAACAGATTAATGAGAATGTTTATAAAAAAAATTCTTCTTTTGAGTGTGAGCACATTTCTGGTTTCAGTACCCAGAGGTCCAGAAACGGGAAAAAGCACATAGATAATTGATTGCTTTTGTAAACCACTTTAAAGATGTGTATGGTTCTAGGCATGTTGTGTACAACATTCATAATTTGTGTCATTTAACATACATACATATACCAAGGCTTTTTCCCCCTTACAAGGGAGGGAGCCAAAAAGGGAAAGGCATAAAATCATTTCCACCCATTCCATCCCTTAATACACTCCACACCCCTCCACCCTCCCTCTTATCTGAGCACCTTCTGGATGACGGGTCATCCCTGCACCTTGTCCACTGCCCTGGGTCAGAAGCAGTGTTGCAAGACAGCACATCCATAGCAAGGCCGCTTCATCAAATCGGCGATCCCCCCCCTCTCCATCACCCCATTGGATAAAAGGAGAGGATGGGGAGAAATCCCCTCGGTCTGTGTCAAATTTTGCTCACACATACTACCCCCCCCCCCCCCGCCCACTCCACCCCACGAAATCACAACGTCATCCATATACAACCATTCTCCATTCACCCCTGTCTTCTGTCCTCTCCCGTCCTTCCTCAACAGACATCCCCCTCTTCCCCAATGCCCCCTTCACCCCATCCATACACCTCATCCTAGGACGTCCCCTCATGTTCACTCCCCCCACATCTGCCTTCCATACCTCTTTTACTAGTCTTTCTTCACTCATTCTTTCCATGTGTCCAAACCATCCTAATACTCTTTCATCAACCCTATCTCCCAAATCCTTTTCCACCCCTGTTCTCCTTCTCACCTCCTCATTTCTCAATCTAGCCTAGTAACCCCCATCATACTTCTCAGACATCTCATCTCAAACACATTCAAACTCCTCTCTTCTTCTCTTATGTACCATGTTTCTGCTCCATACAGTGCTGTTGGCACAAACACTTCCTCATACAGTCTCCTCTTAGCATCTATTCCCAAATGTCTATACCTCATTACACTCTTTAATCCACCAAGGCATTTACTCGCTTCTCTCAATCTACATTCTACCTCCACTTTCACTCCACCATTCCCTGCCACATTTGCACCCAAGTATCTAAAACTATCCACTTTCTCCAGTCTCTCTCCCTTAATGGTCACTTCCAGTCTACTGCCACTTTCACCCCTTGTACATCTCATCACCTTACTTTTACCCACATTTATCTTTAGCTTTCTTCTATCACATACTCTCCCAAACTCTGTCACCAACTTCCTCAATCCCTCCATCGATCCTGCCATAAGTGCAGTGTCGTCAGCAAACAACAGCTTGCTCACCTCCCACTTTTCTCCATTTTCTTTAACCATCTCCAATCCCTGACCCACTACCCTTGCATTTACCTCTCACACCACCCCATCCATGTATAAGTTGAACAGCCAGGGCAACATAACGCATCCTTGACGAAGTCCCACCTTTACCTCAAACCACTCACTCTCTCCATTTCCAATCCTGACACAAGCTCTACTACATACATACATACATACATACATATACCAAGGCTTTTTCCCCCTTCCAAGGGAGGTAGCCAAAAAGGGAAAGGCATAAAAACACTCCCACCCATTTCATCCCTAAATACACTCCACACCCCTCCCACCCTCCCTCTCATCTGAGCACCTCCTGGATGACGGGTCATCCCTGCCCACCACCCTGGGTCAGAAGCAGTGTCGCAAGACACAGCACATCCACAGCAAGGCCGCTTCATTTAATTGGCGACCCCCCCCCTCTCCGTCCCCCCTTGCATATAAGGAGAGGACGGGGAGAAATCCCTTCGGGCTGCGTCAAAATTTACTCACACATGCTACCCCCCCCCCCCTGCCCATTCCTCCTCATGCAATCACAACATCATCCATATACAACCATTCTCCACTCACCTCTGTCTTCCGTCCTCTCCCTTCCTTCCTCAACAGACATTCCCCTCTTCCCGAAAGCCCCCTTCACCCCATCCATCCACCTCATCCTAGGACGTCCCCTCATGTTTACTCCCTCCACATCTGCCTTCCATACCTCTTACTAGTCTTTCTTCACTCATTCTTTCCATGTGTCCAAACCATCCTAATATTCTTTCATCAACCCTATCTCCCAAATCCTTTTTTACCCCTGTTCTACTCCTCACCTTCTCATTTCTCACTCTATCCAGCCTAGTAACCCCCACCATACTTCTCAGACACCTCATCTCAAACACATTCAAACTCCTTCTCTCTTCTTCTCTTATGTTCCACGTTTCTGCCCCATACAGTGCTGTTGGCACAATCACTCCTTCATACAGTCTCCTCTTCACATCCATTCCCAAATGTCTATTCCTCATTACACTCTTTAATCCACCAAGGCATTTACTCGCTTCTCTCAATCTACATTCTACCTCCACCTTCACTCCACCTTTTCCTGCTACACTTGCACCCAAGTATCTAAAACTATCCACTTCCTCCAGTCGCTCTCCCTTAATGTTCACTTCCAGTCTACTGTCACTTTCACCCCTTGTACATCTCATCACCTTACTTTTACCCACATTTATCTTTAGCTTTCTTCTATCACATACTCTCCCAAACTCTGCCACCAGCTTCCTCAATCCCTCCTCTGACCCTGCCACAAGCGCAGTGTCGTCCGCAAACAACAGCTGGCTCACCTCCCACTTTTCTCCATTTTCTTTAACCATCTCCAATCCCTGACCCACTACCCTAGCATTCACCTCTCACACCACCCCATCCATGTATAAGTTGAACAGCCAGGGCGACATAACGCATCCTTGACGAAGTCCCACCTTTACTTCAAACCACTCACTCTCTCCATTTCTAATCCTGACACAAGCTCTACTACTCTCATAAAAACTCTTGACAGCTCCCAAAAGCTTTCCTCCTATCCCATAAATCTGCATAACCTCCCACAGTGCCTTTCTGTCTACCCTATCATAAGCCTTTTCCAGATCCATAAAAGAATCGTAGTGGAGAGTTGATGGTGGAAATGTGTCTAGAAAGAGAGTTGATGATAGCAAATACAGTGTTTCAGAAGAAAGTCAAGCATAAGTACACATGGGAGAGGGTGGTGGAGGGAAGGGTGGTAGATAGAGCGCTAATGGATTATGTAGTGGTAAATAGGATTATGATAGGAAGAGTTAAGGATGTACATGTGCTAAGGGGAGAGGGTGGGGGAATATCAGATCATTTTTTGGTGGAAGGTAAGCTGAGAGTGGAGGATAGATGGAGAAAGAGGAAAGGGACAAAAGGTAGGGAGGTTCTTATAGTGAACTCCTTGAATGAAAAGGAAAAGGAGAAGGAGTACGAAAAGAAGCTGAAGGAGGAGTGGGAGGGAGTAAAGGATAGAGCAGAGATGGGTGTGGAGGAGGAATGGGGATGGTTCAAGGAGGGAGTCTTAAAGTGTGCAAGGATGGTGTGTGGAACAAGAAGGACAGGGGGAAATAGAAGAAAGGGTAGTGAATGGTGGGATGAGGAAACAAAGAAGGTTGTAGAAGAGAAGAAGCGAGCTTTCACAGATTGGTTACAAAAGAGGACAGGGGAGTCATATGAGACGTACAAAGAAAAGAAAAGAGAAGTAAAGCAAAAAGTAAAGGAGGCAAAGAGGAGAGCAGATGTGAAATGGGGTAGGAGTATGACAGAAAATTTTGAAAGTAATAAAAAGATGTTTTGGAAAGAAATTAAGAGAGGAAGAGGAGGCGAATCAAGTAGGGAAGAAAAGGTAAAAGGTACAGATGGAGAGATGATAATGGAAGAGATGGCAGTGAGGGGAAGATGGGCAGAATATTTTAGGGAGTTGCTGAATGTGAAGGAAGATAGGGAAGGAAAGATAGCTGCAGTGGGAAATGCGAAGAAAATGAGAGTGATGAGTGAGGAGAATGGAGGAGAAATAAGGAAGGATGAGGTGAAGGCAGTTGTTAAGATGATGAAAGCAGGTAAGGCTGGTCTGGATGGATGTCATGCAGAATGTCTGAAAAAGGGAGGTTCAGTGATGGTGGACTGGTTGGTGAGGTTATTTAATGTTTGCTGGAGAGAGGGTAGAGTACCGGAGGACTGGAGTAGTGCTGTATAGTCCTCTTTACAAGGAAAAGGGGACAAGTGTGAATGTAGTAATTTCAGAGGGATTAGCCTGTTGAGTGTAGTAGGGAAGGCTTATGGGAGGATCTTAATTGAGAGGATTAGGAGAGGAACAGAAGGAGTAATTGGTGAGGAACAGTGTGGATTTAGGACGGGTAGAGGTTGTGTAGATCAGATCTTTGTGGTAAGACAGATATGTGAGAAAGCTATAGGAAAGGGGAAGGATGTTTTTTGGGCTTTTATGGATCTGGAAAAGGCTTATGATAGGGTAGACAGAAAGGCACTGTAGGAGGTTATGCAGATTTATGGGATAGGAGGAAAGCTTTTGGGAGCTGTCAAGAGTTTTTATGAGAGTAGTAGAGCATGTGTTAGGATTAGAAATGGAGAGAGTGAGTGGTTTGAAGTAAAGGTGGGACTTCGTCAAGGATGCGTTATGTCGCCCTGGCTGTTCAACTTATACATGGATGGAGTGGTGCGAGAGGTGAATGCTAGGGTAGTGAGTCAGGGATTGGAGATGGTTAAAGAAAATGGAGAAAAGTGGGAGGTGAGCCAGCTGTTGTTTGCGGACGACACTGCGCTTGTGGCAGGGTCAGAGGAGGGATTGAGGAAGCTGGTGGCAGAGTTTGGGAGAGTATGTGATAGAAGAAAGCTAAAGATAAATGTGGGTAAAAGTAAGGTGATGAGATGTACAAGGGGTGAAAGTGGCAGTAGACTGGAAGTGAACATTAAGGGAGAGAGACTGGAGGAAGTGGATAGTTTTAGATACTTGGGTGCAAGTGTAGCAGGAAAAGGTGGAGTGAAGGTGGAGGTAGAATGTAGATTGAGAGAAGCGAGTAAATGCCTTGGTGGATTAAAGAGTGTAATGAGGAATAGACATTTGGGAATGGATGTGAAGAGGAGACTGTATGAAGGAGTGATTGTGCCAACAGCACTGTATGGGGCAGAAACGTGGAACATAAGAGAAGAAGAGAGAAGGAGTTTGAATGTGTTTGAGATGAGGTGCCTGAGAAGTATGGTGGGGGTTACTAGGCTGGATAGAGTGAGAAATGAGGAGGTGAGGAGGAGAACAGGGGTGAAAAAGGATTTGGGAGATAGGGTTGATGAAAGAATATTAGGATGGTTTGGACACATGGAAAGAATGAGTGAAGAAAGACTAGTAAAAGAGGTATGGAAGGCAGATGTGGAGGGAGTGAACATGAGGGGACGTCCTAGGATGAGGTGGATGGATGGGGTGAAGGGGGCTTTGGGGAAGAGGGGAATGTCTGTTGAGGAAGGAAGGGAGAGGACGGAAGACAGAGGTGAGTGGAGAATGGTTGTATATGGATGATGTTGTGACTGCATGAGGAGGAATGGGCGGGGGGGGTGGGGGGTGGGGTAGTATGTGTGAGTAAATTTTGACGCAGCCCGAAGGGATTTTTTCCCCGTCCTCGCCTTATATGCAAAGGGGGACGGAGAGGGGGGGTCACCGATTAAATGAAGCGGCCTTGCTGTGGATGTGCTGTGTCTTGCGACACTGCTTCTGACCCAGGGCGGTGGGCAGGGTGCAGGGATGACCCGTCATCCAGGAGGTGCTCAGATGAGAGGAAGGGTGGGAGGGGTGTGGAGGGTATTTAGGGATGTAATGGGTGGGAGTGTTTTTATGCCTTTCCCTTTTTGGCTACCTCCCTTGTAAGGGGGAAAAAGCCTTGGTATATGTATGTATGTATGTATGTATAAAAGCCCAAAAAACATCCTTCCCCTTTCCTATAGCTTTCTCACATATCTGTCTTACCACAAAGATCTGATCTACACAACCTCTACCTGTCCTAAATCCACACTGTTCCTCACCAATTACTCCTTCTGTTCCTCTCCTAATCCTCTCAATTAAGATCCTCCCATAAGCCTTCCCTACTACACTTAACCCTTTACTGCCCAACTTTCTATCTGTCATGATAAAAAAAAAATCATACTTTTTTCTTCTAATTTAAGACCAAGTTGCACATATATGTTGTCATTTTTATTTGATGACTCATATCAAGTGACTTTGAATTAGTGGACTAATTCGTCCAAATGGGCATGACGAATGATAAGTATATTTCTTGAAATACATCCATTTTGGTTTTTCATGAAATACAAATTTTAATTTTTCTTAGTATTTATTTACTTTTGTTTCACAACACCAATAATAAGTATATCAAACAGTTTTGACCACTAAATATGAGTAATATAGTATCACCTCTACCTATTTTGTATGAAACTGTACAAAGCAGTTTTGCTTGCCATTGAGGCATACATTGACCTTACATTTAGAGCATACTATGTTTGTTTTGCCTGTGCATCCTTTTCTCTTACAGGTCCTTCTTTGTTCCTCTACACAAGGCCAATGGCCAACACTATCATACCTGATAGAATTTTCAGGTAATGACTGAGGCCTTCCACATTTAGCTACTTTGGCTGATGCAGCAGTAGAATCTTGCAGAGATGGTCTTCCTCTTTTTCGACTGCTTTCTTTCCCTGCTATCATCAAGGAAAATGCTACTCTGATCTTGAAGTACGCCAAAGGGATAACCTCCGACTTTGGCAGTTGGAGATGGAGTGCATCCCTTCTGTACAATAGCCAGCTATTGACAAGCACCATATCAATCATGTGAAAGATGATACGATGATGATATTTTTTTGATCTAATATTTATTCTGTACAAAGAAATTAGGCAGTCTGCCAAGTCAACTCCTCCCATTGCCTGGTTATATTTCTGGACTATATCGGGACAAGGGATATCAATCCTTTGGGAGAGCTTTCTTTCATACCTTGAAACATTCTTTATTGGATGAGCTTTAGCAAAAGTGGACACTAGATGAACAACTTTGTTGTCACACCACTTGACATATGTAATTTCTGTTGACTTATTTGTACTCTTTAGCTCTTCAAAAGCACCTCTCCCTTTTTTCATGAAATTTTTTTCATCTTTCTTTCCTCTCTTTATGCCTGAGAGGCGTGCTTGGTGCACTGTACCACAACACCAAATTTTCCTTGTTGCCAAGTGCTCCAGCAAAGGCAAAGAAGTGAACCAGTTATCAAAATACATGTAGTGGTTACAGTTGGGTGCTATGGTTTGAGATAGGTGTAACACAACATTGGAACTTGCACCAAGATCAGGTATTGCTGGATCATTCACAGGTTGAATTTTTCCTGTGTATGGCATGAAATCATAAGTCATACCATCCTTACCAGCTAATACAAAAAATTTATACCCATATTTATGTGGCTTGCCAGGTATGTATTGTTTCAAGGTACTGTTTCCTTTGAAAGGAATCATTTGTTCATCAATACAGAGCTCTTGTTCCTTTGATATTTGATGGAATTTTTCTCTGAGGTGATCTACCATGGGTCGCACTTTGAAAAGCTTATCATTATTCTGAGATTGATCCTGGCTAACAGTATTATTGTCAACCATAATACAATCATACAAAACGCAGACAAGAGATACATCCCTAGAGGCAACAGAAAATCACACAACCCCAACTTCACACCAGAAATCCAAGGCCTCATCAGACAACGTGACACACTTAAACACGATACCCCCACACCTATCCCTCAAAACATAGCAGACCAAATACAAACACTAAACACTGTGATTGCCAATAAAATACATGAACAAAAAACACAAAATTGGCAAAACTTTATCAATACACTTGATCACAAAACAAACACCAGCAAATTGTACAAAACACTCAACAGCATCACACTATCCAACACTAACACTACACGCTCTCACGCAGCAATAATCACAACAACAGATAATCTACCCTCAAACAGACAACAAGCAAACGCACTCATACGTCATTTTGCACAGACGAGCCATCTTACATCTCACCCTGACGACCGACGCACCATTCGACGTAAGAAAGACTTTCCCACAGACTCGGACTATACACCCTTCATAGACAGTCAGACAAAACTCATAATGCATAGTCTCAAGCACTCATCTGCCTGTGGCCCTGATAACATAAGCAACATCCACCTAAAACACATTGGACCACAAGGTATACACGCACTCACAAACATTGCAAACTACAGCTATTCACACAACACTATACCCGACATCTGGAAGCATGGTAAAATAATCACCATCCCAAAACCGAACAAAGACCCAACAATCCCATCATCGCACCGCCCAATCACACTTCTCTGCACCCCCTCTAAAGTCATTGAACGCCTAATACTTAAACTTGTCACACCATATATTCCCCTTGCTGACTCACAACACGGTTTTAGGCCACTACACTCCACAAACACTCTTCTGACAAACCTCACACAAAGAATTTTTGATGGCATCAATTCAGATAGGCCCCACCACAGAACACTTCTTATAACATTGGACATTAGTAAAGCTTTTGATGCTATCCCCCGCCACAACCTAACAAATAAAATATATAACACAGACATGCACAATAACACCAAAAGATGGCTGGCCAATTATCTGGCAGGCAGGAATGCTCATGTGTCATATAATGGCCAATCATCGCACATCAGAAACATTAAGAACGGAGTACCGCAGGGCTCAGTTCTATCCCCCACATTATTTAATCTATACATGCATGACTTACCCACGCCAGACACCTCAGAAATACAAATCTCTTCTTACGCAGACGACATAACAATCACATGCACACATCGTAACACAGACAAAGCTGCAGAAATAATCCAGCCTTACCTTGACACACTCAACACATGGTTCATCACAAACAGACTCAAAATAGCTCCAACCAAATCTACAGCAACACTTCTCACCAACTGGACAAAAGAACACAAATACATACCTCATCTCTACATCAACAACACTCTAATACCACACACAAACACACCGAAAATTCTTGGTGTAACATACGATACATCCATGTCTTTCAAACAACACCTCACAAACATAAAAAACAAATGCACACCTAGACTTAACGCACTTAAGTCAATCACTGGAACAACATTTGGACAAAACAAAGAAACTAATATAACAATATACAAACAATGTATACGCTCAGTGATGAATTATGCGAGTCCTGCATGGGCTCCTAATCTCAGTGAGACACACCACAACACCCTTCAAATCATACAAAACAAAGCCCTAAAAACAATTACAGGCTGCACAAATACATCACCTACAGACCATTTACACCATGAAACAAAAGTCCTCAAAGTCAAGGAACACCTCGACATGAGAGGCACACAAACACTTGCTGCAGCCACCACAAACACATCACACCCGTTACACTACATAGCAGAACACCCACACACACCAAGAAACATTAAAACTACACCCAAAGACCTTTATTACACAAAGATACTCTCTTCTCTTCCTCCACAACCACCAAATACCAGCCTCCGGAAACATATTCATAATCATATCACTCACCGCTCCATTAACACACTGAAAGACAACACACTGCTGCATGCCAGACCCCCTGATATCCACCCTTCTGAATCCTCTCTCCCACGTAAGGACAGAGTCCACTTGGCCAGACTGCGATGCGGTCACCACCCAGCACTTCTAAGCTACCAGAGGAGGCTGGACGACCGTGTTGTGAACAGCTGCCCAGGATGTAACACTTCACCCCATACCATACAACACATAATGGAAGACTGCATTATACACAATCATGCACGCAAACAACACAACATACACTCTATAAAGGATTTGTGGGAAAACCCAGTCTCGGCTGTGGCCTTCCTTGGGGAGACGGGACTGCTCGGACAGACAGTCTAGGGAACGACAACAACAACAACAACAACCATATGGAAATTACTTTTGATGGATTCCCAACGATTACGACTCATAACATCCGCAGCCATATCTTTCATAGCACCTAAATGGTGAGACCAATGCATTCTGATATTAGGAAGCTTACTAATAGAAAAATATATGCACAAGCCTAGCCATTGTTCCAACTCATTTTTATTTGTGTTTAGAGGCTTGTTTGGGTTCCTTTGTACAGAATATAGATTTGATTGTGTTACAAATGTCTCAAGTAAATCATCTGTAAGAAACTGCCTTACATACTCAATAGGCTGACGTAAGTCATCATTGAAAATAGACTCTGGTCCAAGATAGTTGTGATCTGTAGTAACATCATTTTCATCAGCAGGGACCCATGATGTAGTAGTGGCCCTAGTATTAGCACGAGCTTTCCTTGCCTGGGCTTGTGGAGCCTCTACATTTTTCTCTCTTGGTGCAGTAATTTCCAAAAAAACTGTGTCGTCTTCTCCATCAAGTGACAGGTCAGCAGATGCATCAAAAGTAGCTCTTTCAGAAGTGTGATCAAACATTGATGTATCTGAAACAAATAAAAAATCAACATAGTACATGGAACACTATTTCAGAGAAGTATGACTGATATCAAAGTGAATAGGCTATAACATACATCTACATTAAAAGTAATTACTCAAATATCACAACATACCAATGCAACTTGTAAAAGCAGGTACAAGTGGATGCATAATAAGGGCATGTTCGACCTCTTCTTCAGTGTCATCATCACTATCAACATGCCCCAGGTCAATCACTTGCACTTGTTCAGGATTTCTTGCATGTGCTTTCTCTATGAGTCTGCCATAAAAGATTGATACAGGGAAATCTGTAGGAGTAATAATGTTGAAAAATGATAGTAATTAGTTATTATTATCATTATTATTATCATTATTATTACAACAATAATAACAATAATAATTATTATTATCATTATTATTATTATTATTATTATTATTATTATTATTATTATTATTACTGTAAATCATACCTAAAATAACCTAGTGAACAATATGCAAATGCACCATACTACCCAAAGTGATAACGATTACAAGCAAATAGGGACTAATATACATCTTTGTATGCTCAGTGAAAGACTGAGAAGAACGCCATGTTCCCAAATGGACGTATTCGTCCTCCAAAATAAAACCCACATGTACACAAGAACATGGCTCTAACAGTGTGCTTACATATATAAAAATAACTATCAACATGTCAGCAACCTATAAGAATTTTTCCATACAGATATCTTACCTGATATATTGTCCATGAGAGTAATTATGATGCTATTTAGCAGTAGAATGACGCACAGGTTACACTTCTAATGGCTGCTCATGTACTGAACGTAATACTGCCGAAAGTGGGCGGAGTCAAGTATAGCGCGGGAGCTAGATACAGGACGAAAACGTCTGGTCGGGAAAGAGAATCACATATGCAGTTTTCCTTCAGTTATACTTAATGATAATTTAGCGGATGAATTCATCCGCGTGGGCAGTAGAGGGTTAACAGGCTAATCCCTCTGAAACTACAACATTCACACTTGTCCCCTTTTCCCTTGTAAAGAGGAACTATACAGGCACTTCTCCAGTCCTCCAGTACTCTACCCTCTCTCCAGCAAACATTAAATAACCTCACCAACCAGTCCACCATCACTGAACCTCCCTTTTTCAGACATTCTGCATGGCATCCATCCAGACCAGGTGCCTTGCCTGCTTTCATCATCTTTACAACTGCCTTCACCTCATCCTTCCTTATTTCTCCTCCATTCTCCTCACTCATCACTCTCATTTTCTTTGCATTTCCCACTGCAGCTATCTTTCCTTCCCTATCCTCCTTCACATTTAGCAACTCCCTAAAATATTCTGCCCATCTTCCCCTTACTGCCATCTCTTCCATTATCATCTCTCCATCTGTACCTTTTACCTTTTCTTCCCTACTTGATTCGCCTCCTCTTCCTCTCTTAATTTCTTTCCAAAACATCTTTTTATTACTTTCAAAATTTTCTGTCATACTCCTACCCCATTTCACATCTGCTCTCCTCTTTGCCTCCTTTACCTTTTGCTTTACTTCTCTTTTCTTTTCTTTGTACGTCTCATATGACTCCCTTGTCCTCTTTTGTAACCAATCTGTGAAAGCTCGCTTCTTCTCTTCTACAACCTTCTTTGTTTCCTCATCCCACCATTCACTACCCTTTCTTCTATTTCCCCCTGTCCTTCTTGTTCCACACACCATCCTTGCACACTTTAAGACTCCCTCCTTGAACCATCCCCATTCCTCCTCCACACCCATCTCTGCTCCATCCTTTACTCCCTCCCACTCCTCCTTCAGCTTCTTTTCGTACTCCTTCTCCTTTTCCTTTTCATTCAAGGAGTTCACTCTAAGAACCTCCCTACCTTTTGTCCCTTTCCTCTTTCTCCATCTATCCTCCACTCTCAGCTTACCTTCCACCAAAAAATGATCTGATATTCCCCCACCCTCTCCCCTCAGCACATGTACATCCTTAACTCTTCCTATCATAATCCTATTTACCACTACATAATCCATTAGCGCTCTATCTACCACCCTCTCCCATGTGTACTTATGCTTGACTTTCTTCCGAAACACTGTATTTGCTATCATCAACTCTCTTTCTAGACACATTTCCACCATCAACTCTCCACTACGATTCTTTCCTGGAACTCCACACTTCCCAACCACTCCATCGATTGGACCATTTCCCACCCTAGCATTAAGGTCTCCCAGTACTATTACATTGACATTTCTTCCTAAACCCTCTATGCACTCATTTAAATCTATCCAAAAGGCCTCCCTTTCTTCCACGCTCTTCTCACTGCCAGGCCCATATGCACTTACAAAGACCCACATCTCCTTTCCCAGTTTCACCTTCATCCACATTATCCTTGAGGAAACCTCCTTCCACTCCACTACCTGTGTACCTATCTCCTCACTTACTAGAATAGCCACCCCTTCCCTCCCTCGCCCTCTCTTCACTCCTGATAACCTCCCACTTACACTCCCAAACTTACACTAACCCTTCCCTTTCAACTTAGTTTCACTCAAAGCCAACACATCCATCTTTCTCACAAACATACTACCTATCTCTTCCCTTTTACTCTCATCTGTACCACATCCACGCACATTAAAAGACCCAAACCTTAGGGTGCTGGCCCGAGGCCCTCCAGCACCCCTTATGCCTTCACTTTTCTTTTTAGGATATATGCCCCATGGGGCTACAGGGAGAAGGATGCCTAGTCCCTCTCCCCGTCCCTTTCTTCTCGCCTCTTACGATCCAAGTGGGATACTTGGTGGCAGTATTCTTTTCCCCCACCACAGGGAATTCCCCCATCACAGAAAGAGAATACTCAGAGAAATGGTACAGGACAGCAACAAGGGGTTGGGGGACAGCATAACAGAGGGACAGTCGTAGTATAAAAGTGTCATCATTTCTCTATGAACAGAATTTCTTCTATCATGCCACAATAACAAGCAGCCAATACCCCAGACAGGTGCCAATACCCCAAACGGGTACAAGCCAATACCCCAGACGGGGACAAGCTCTACTACTCTCATAAAAACTCTTGACAGCTCCCAGAAGCTTTGCTCCTATCCCGTATATCTGCATAACCTCCCACAGTGCCTTTCTGTCTACCCTATCATAAGCCTTTTCCAGATCCATAAAAGCCCAAAAAACATCCTTCCCCTTTCCTATAGCTTTTTCACATAGCTGTCTTACCACAAAAATCTGATCTACACAACCTCTACCTGTCCTAAAACCACACTGTTCCTCACCAATTACTCCTTCTGTTCCTCTCCTAATCCTCTCAATCAAGATCCTCCCATAAGCCTTCCCAACTACACTTAACAAGCTAATCCCTTTGAAACTACTACATTCACACTTGTCCCCTTTTCCCTTGTAAAGAGGAACTATACAGGCACTCCTCCAGTCCTCCGGCACTCTACCTTCTCTCCAGCAAACATTAAATAGCCTCACCAACCAGTCCACCATCACTGTACCTCCCTTTTTCAGACATTCTGCATGGCATCCATCCAGACCAGGTGCCTTACCTGCTTTCATCATCTTAACAACTGCCTTCACCTCATCCATCCTTATTTCTCCTCTATTCTCCTCACTCATCACTCTCATTTTCTTTGCATTTCCCACTGCAGCTATCTTTCCTCCCCTATCCTCCTTCACATTTAGCAACTCCCTAAAATATTCTACCCATCTTCCCCTTACTGCCTTCTCTTCCATTATCATCTCTCCATCTGCACCTTTTACCTTTTCTTCTCTACTTAATTCGCCTCCTCTTCCTCTCTTAATTTTCTTTCCAAAACATCTTTTTATTACTTTCAAAACTTTCTGTCATACTCTTACCCCATTTCACATCTACTCTCCTCCTTGCAACCTTTACCTGTTGCTTTACTTCTCTTTTCTTTTCTTTGTACCTCTCATATGACTCCCTCGTCCTATTTTGTAACCAATCTGTGAAAGCTCGCTTTTTCTCTTCTACAACCTTCTTTGTTTCCTCATCCCACTATTCACTACCCTTTCTTCTATTTCCTCCTGTCCTTCTTGTTCCACACACCATCCTTCCACACTTTATGAATCCCTCCTTGAACCATCCCCATTCCTCCTCCACACCCAGCACTACTCTATCCTTTACTCCCTCCCACTCCTCCTTCAGCTTCTTTCCGTACTCCTTCTCCTTTTCCTTTTCATTCAAAGAGTTCACTCTAAGAACCTCCCTACCTTTTGTCCCTTTCCTCTTTCTCCATCTATCCAGATGATGTAAAGAGACATGGATCAGTTGATAAATTCAGTGCCTTTCCTTTTGAGAATTATCTTGGATACCTAAAAAAATTGCTTAGAAAACCTAACTGTTTTCTCATGCAAATAGTTAATAGAATTTATGAATTGAAGGCATATGAACCTGAAGAGAAGAATTCTAAATATCCAGTTGCAAAAGGGGTCCACAGTAATTGGCCAATACTAAGTGATTTTCCTTGTGTACAGTTTAAAGTTTTATACCTTAAGAACTTTTGTATCAAAGTGAACCCAGCTAACTGTGGCATAATTATAAATAATAAGGTTGGGAAAGTAGTGAATATATTGAAATATGAAGGAGACCCAGACATTTATTTGTCATATATCTACAAAGTTTATGAAGATTTGTACACATATCCTGTACAGTCAAGTTCTCTGGGTATATATGCTGTTAGTAATGAAAGTAAGAGCCTAAGAACATGCTTATATAAAGATATTGAATGTAAATGTATTCTTTTCCCCCTTCAGTCTCGTTTGCCAAAGTTTGCATCTTTTCCCTTACTTCACACAGTCCACCAACAATGAGCTGCGACTTCTGTTGAAAAATGGTTGTCTGATATAAAATGTTTCCATATTTTATTTAATTTGATAGTAGAGATATTGAGATTATTATATAGGCTAGTGTACTACAGCCATGTACTGGTACCACAGTTTTGACCTAGCTCAATGGATAGAGTAACCCTGGCTTTATGTACTGAAGGGGGATTCCTGCCCTGACTTATCCGGCATTTCTAACTTAGACTGTACCTCATTACTCATCAGGTGCCAAGGAGGGCGATCAAATCTTCTTAGAGGAGTCATAGTTCAGTATAGAGTGAGGGCTACCAATACAATATACTGTTCGTAGAGCAGTGAGGACTGTGTTGCACAGTTACTGTACAGTACAGTACATGTTGAACCTTCATGTATCTTTTATAAGCCAATTGTATTTAAAAGCAGGAAGGTATGGCAAAATTTGGAGTTATTATCTTTGAGGAAGGAAATGAAATTGCTGTGGTTCCTGATACCTGGCTGCTGGATGGGAAATGTTATTGGCCACAATACTGTGACACTTCAAAGCTCAACAGAGCTATCAAGGAGTCACCCCAGAAGGAAGCTGGATACAGTATCATGTAAGAGTACTCGGTAAATGTGGTAAGTAACTTTAATTTCTAAATATCCTATATATGAATAAGTTTGAATAGTTCAGTTGGCTAAAATAGCAAATTGAATGATTCATAAATTATTTTTTAAATTGGTTGCTTTGAATGTGTGACTTATAGGCACTGTTGTATTTGTTTTTATTGTGAGGCTGGTTTGATGGGCTGGAAGCAGTAAGCTAGAAATAGGAGTATGTGGAGAGGCAAACATGATAGCCAAATAAACAATGACATCAGAGGTCTTCTGGACAACATAATAATATGGAAATTGACAATATTTTCCCACATACTTAAGTAGTATTGCTGCTACCATCAAATTTAGGTGAAACTATATTGTATCAGTACATTACTGTATAATTTGTATAGATACATCTAGACTATATGATAGCCATGAAAAAGTGATCTAAAGATAAGTGAATTTCCTTTGTTGTCAAGAAGGAATTGCCTATACACCACACACAAACATGGTCACCTGGCTGGCCTCAACATATTCCAGTTCCAAGAAGAGTACTGTGACACAGACTACACACTCTAGTTTCTAGCTGTAGCAGAAGTGATTACTTATTTTAGATCAGAATTCATAAGACCAGAAGATATGTTGGATTTTAGTTGATGGCTGAAAACTGAGTACTACTGTATTTACCATCTTAATGTGTATGGATGTATGCTGTAGAACTGTTCTGATACTAATGAACAAATTAGGTGGTATGTTTATAGTACAGTATATCTGACATATGTTATTATTAGTAAAGTTAACAGATATGTTAGCTTACACTGTGTTATTTTTCACAAAAATATCTCGTTACTAAAACTCCTTTTTGCATTTCAGCTGAGTATGGTCAAGCTCGAGCAATGGCAAAGAAGGCAGAATATTGCTCAGATATTCAAAGTGAAGCAGAACTTGGAAGAGGAAACAGAAGGTATAACTTTCATGTAGTCTTTCTTTCCAGTATTTACTTGCACCATTTTTATGTAACTGCACCACAAAAAGTTTTTGGAGCTTAACTGCTGAGCAAAAAAGGAATGGTTGTAAACCAATTTTAAGCATAACTTTTCATTGCTGAAAATCCATGTGAACAAGTTGTATAGACACAGTAAAGGAAACATGGACTGGAGGTGAAGCTTTTATTCCTGACGTTTCGTCTATCGACTTTCTTTGAGAAAGTCTATGAGGAATGGAGGAAGCTCACTGGGTGAGTGGGTTAGGGCGTCATTACTTGAGGCGAAGGTCAAGGGGATGGCGATTTGAATCCTGCCACCAGCGAAGTTGAACCAAGGGCATAGTTCATTAAATTCCATGCTACAAACCCCTCTGTAAGGGGCACCGCCCTAGCCTTCCGATAGGGGGGAGTTTGCGACATTAAACCATATCACCATCATCATGATGAGGAATGGTACTTTAAATCTACTGAAAAAATATTCAGATGCCCAGCTCAAGACAAACTTTCATGAACGTGTATCTGAGCACTCGAATGCCATCAGCATATATACAGATGGATCAGAAACCCCTGATGGAGTAGGCTGCTCTGGGGTGATGCCAAACATTGTAATTAAAAATAAATTACCTGTAGCATCCTCCCTTAAATATATGCATTTTCTAACTGCCCCCATGGTACAAGTTATGTTGTATACACTGACTTGATGAGTCTCTTGTCATCTTTAGGGAAGTTGTTTCCATCTCATTATCTGGTCCAAGAAGTTAAAATTGGACTTGCCTATTAATCAGTAGAAAATTAATAAATGTAAAATTTTGTTGGGTTCTGTCCCATATTGGAATTGCTGGTAATGAACATGCTGATGTAGCAGCCAAGGCAGCAAATAGGCTTGACCACTGTTCCAGCATGGGAATCCCCATTCCAGATTTTAAAAATGTTGTTAGATCTTATTGCATAGACCAGTGGCAAGACCACTGGTCTTATTTAACAAGTAATCTTAAAGAATATTAAACCTTCTGTTCAACCATGGCTCCACTGCCCAACAAACAGGAGGTCTAGCATTATTTTAACTAGGTTGCGAATCAACCTCACTTTTTGCAACTCGTAAGTACCTGATGACGAGTGGGGCAGAGGCAGGTTCCTCAGTGGTGTTCTTGTCATGTTGACCAGTCGGTAAAACATATTTTAGTAGAATGCCTTTTCTAAGAAAACCAACACAGGACAAATTAGCTATCAGACAAACCTTGGTAGAAAATTTAAATGAACATGCTGCAGTGGAACAAATTATCAAATTCTTAAAAGAAGTAAATTATTTTATAGTAGTTAATTTGAACTACACTAATTTGAATCTTTATTCATAGTCTTGCATTAATCAAGGGATAGGAATGAATATGGGATTAAACATGTTCTGCATACCAGTGTACATGGGTGTTTGTGCATGGGATGTACATATATAAACATATATATGTGCATGTATATATGCTCACTGCCTGAGCAGATTAGGGCATCATTACTTACGGTGAATGTAGAGAAGATGGCGGTTCAAACCTTGCCACTGGCGAAGTTGAACCAAGGGCATGGTTCATGAAATTCCATGCTACAAAGTCCTCTGTGAGAGGCACCGTCCTAGCCTTAGGATAGAGGGGAGTTTGTGACATTAAACCATATCACATCACATGTATACTGTATGCATATGTATTTACCTAGTTGTATTTTACAGGATGAGAGCTATGCTCGTAGTGACCCGTTCTTGTATCTATCCACATCCAGTTCATTCTTAAAATTGTGTATAGTTTTGGCACTCACTGTTTCTCTGTTTAGTTTGTTCCAGACATCAGTCACTCTATGTGGGAAGCTATTCTTTTTCAGGTCTCTTCTGTAACTGTCCTTCTTTAGCTTCTTTTCATATCCTCTCGTTTCTCATCTGTCCCATTTTAACAAGTCGTCTCTATCGAGAATTTGCATCCCTTTCATAATTCTGTAAATGGTCAACAAATCAACTCTTTCTCTTCTCTGTTCCAGTGTTGATAGATGTAATTTCTCCAATCTTTGTTCGTATGTCAAATTTGATAGTGTAGGTGCCATATTTGTTGCTGCTCTTTGGATTCTTTCTAATTTTCTTATGTTCTCTTTTGTGCTAGGTGCCCATAGTGTTGCAGCATACTCTAGTTTAGGTCTTATTAGTGTAACCACTATTTTCTTTACCATTTCTTCATCCATGTAGTTGAAGGACACTTTCATTGATCTTAAGTTAAAACTCTCTCCAACTAATTTATTGACATGTTTATCAGGTATAGGTCACTTGATGATCACTCTCAGGCCCCTTTCTGAATCTACTTTTTTGACTTCCTCGTTTCCAATTTTATATTGACCCGATATTCTATTTTTGCTTTTTCCAAATTCCATTATTCTACGTTTCTTAATATAGAAATTTGTTTCACATCTGACTCCATCCCCATATTTTGTCCAGGTCTTCTCGTAGCAATCTGCAATCTTCTTCTGTGCTTACTCTCTTGAGTAATTTGCCATCATCAGCAAAGAAGTTCATATAACAGTTCACCCCCTCATCCATATCATTTATATATATGGTAAACATTAAAGGAGCCAATACAGAGCCTTGCGGGATGCCACTCTTCATATCTTCCCAGTTCGAATTTTTGTCTCTAAGTACCACACTCATTTTTCTCCCATTTAAGAAATCCCTCATCCATTCCAGTAGCTTACCTTGTATTCCTATCATTTCAATTTTCTTGTTAATTTTTTGTGTGGTACTTTTTCAACTGCCTTCTGCAAGTCCAAGAAGGCGCAATCTGTCCGGCCATCTCTTTCTTGTATTATCTCAATCTTAGGTAAAAGCAAATTAAGTTTGTGGTACACAGTCTTCCACTTCTAAAGCCAAATTGTTTAGGAATTATTATTTTATTTTCTTTCAAGTGTTTGGTCCATTTGTTTCTGATAACTTTTTTGCATATTTTTGCTACTGTGCTTGTAAGGTATACTAGTCTGAAGTTTGTACGATCTTCTTTGTTTCCTCATATATATATATTGGTACTATGTTTGCATCCTTCCAATCTTGCGGTACCTTTGCTTCTTTGAGTAAAAAGTCTATTATCTTGTATAATTTGTCTGTCAGTTTGTCAATACACTCTTTCAGTATCCAATTTGTAATTCCATCCAGTCCATGCAATTTCCTAACATCTAGGTTTTTTATTGGGTCTCTTATTTTTTTCTGTGTTACCTTTATTTCTTTCATTTTGGGGGATTTTTCTTGCTGTCCATCTTCCCAGATATGTGAGTTCTCAATTGTGAAAACAGACCTGAAATGTCTGATCATAACTTCTGTCATTTTTGTGTCATATATTCTTTATCTCCTTCATGCAGTTTTACAAGTTTGTGTTTATCCTTTAATTTGTCATTTATATATCTGTAAAAGAGTTTAGGTTAATCCTTACATTTGTCAATGATATCTTTTTCATGATTTCTCTTTTCTTTCCTGCATATATTCACATATTCATTGCTAAGTTTTATATGTGTTTGCCATTTGGATGTTTATTAGTCTCTTTTCCATCTTTTCCAGACTTTGTCTCTTCTGCCTCACTGCACCTTTTTTTATACCAACAATTTATATAGATTTCTTTTTGCTTCTTCTTTGTTGCATATTTATCAATTCCTTCCTTTGTACTTTTCTTTGAATATGTTCCATTTGTCTTCCATCTTTGTTTCCTCTTTGGAGAATTTATCCCAGTTTGTGTTTTGGATTTTTTTTCTTAGTTTTACAAAATCAGTTTTGCTGTATATTAATCTTCCTTCTCTGTTTATCATTCCTACCTACATTGTTTTTGTTCTTTTAATTCAAACTATTAGTATATGGTCACTCTTTCCAATTGATGTTTTATACTCCATTTTGTTCATGATATCTGGTTCAGAAGTTAATATTAAGTCTAGTTCTGACGGTTCCTCATTGTGTCTATATCTAGTATTTTCCTTAACACATTAAGGGAGAGCGACTAGAGGAAGTGGATAGTTTTAGATACTTGGGTGGAAATGTGGCAGGAAAGGGTGGAGTGGAGGTGGAGGTAGAATGTAGATTGAGAGAAGGGAGTAAATGCCTTGGTGGATAAAAGTGTAATGAGGAATAGACATTTGGGAATTGATGGTAAGAGGAGACTGTATGAAGGAGTGATTGTGCCAACAGCACTGTATGGGGCAGAAACATGGAACATAAGAGAGGAGGATTTTGAATGTGTTTGAGATGAGGTATCTGAGAAGTATGATGGGAGTTACTAGGCTGAATAGAGTGAGAAATGAGATGGTGAGGAGGAGAACAGGGGTGGTAAGGGAGTTAGGAGATAGGGATGATGAAAGAGTATTAGGATGAATTGGACACATGGAAAGAATGAGTGAAGAAAGACTAGAAAAAAGAGGTATGGAAGGTAGATGTGGAGGGAGTGAACATGAGGGGGCTTCCTAGGATGAGGTGGATGGATGGGGTGAAAGGGGCTTTGGGGAAGAGGGGAGTGTCTGTTGAGGAAGGACGGGAGAGGACAGAAGACAGGAGTGAATGGAGAATGGTTGTGTACGGATGATGCTGTGATGCTTGAGGTGGAATGGGTGGGGGGTGAGGTAGTATGTGTGAGCAAAATTTGACACAGCCCGAAGGGATTTCTCCCCATCTTCTTTTCTGCATGGGGGGACGGAGAGGGGGGGTTTGCCAATTTAATGAAGCGGCCTTGCTGTGGATGTGCTGTGTCTTGCGACACTGCCTCTGACCCAGGGCAGTGGACAAGGTGCAGGGATGACCCGTCATGTAGGAGGTGCTAAGGTAAGAGGGGGGGTGGAGGGGAGTGGAGTGTATTTAGGGATGGAATGGGTGGTAATGGTTTGATGCCTTTTCATTTTTGGCTACCTCCCTTGTAAGGAGGAAAAAGCCTTGGTATATGTATGTACCGTATTTTTCGGTGTATGACCGGCGGCTTTTTGCCTCAGAAAGGGGCCAAAATTCGGGGGTGTGGGTGATATAAAGGTGCGGGTCATCTGTGGATTCTGGTTAGAAATTGCCCTCTTAAGCAGTCAAAAAAAAAAAAAAAAAATGATTAGTTTAGCTGGCTGCCCTCTCGGATCGGGGATTTGCGGGGGGACCGACCGGGTTCGTCATATGAAAGTTGATTAATGTCATAA
Organism: Oratosquilla oratoria; assembly: GCF_046742065.1. Taxonomy (NCBI): domain Eukaryota; kingdom Metazoa; phylum Arthropoda; class Malacostraca; order Stomatopoda; family Squillidae; genus Oratosquilla; species Oratosquilla oratoria. The sequence continues at coordinate 17,156,234 of NC_134788.1, read as the reverse complement.
TACAGCGCGCACGATCGAGACAAACGACAAAGAGAAGGTAGGATTTGTCAGTATCTTACCCGCTGTACATGCTCTTGGTATTAATAAAGGCATTATCACAAATAAAACAGGCCTAACTAAACAGCATGAACATACAATACAACACTGACAGGTACCAACACCAACATGGTGTGTCGTGATCAAACAAAAACAAGCAGGCGGCCATTTTTGCAATTACAAATTACAAACTGTACCTGATTCCTTAACGCTAAATTTGTGCATTACATGTGGGTCGTTCAAGCATGGAAGAAAATTAAAGAATCTACTATTCAGAACGGTTTCCGTAAATCAGAAACGTGCCATCCTGCAATGTTCGATGCATGCTACAACTCGGAAAAGGAATCGGACGAATCCGAAATGGAAACGGATGAGGTCACTGCATCAGAATTGGCCGATTTATGCCACAACCTCTTCCATGACGATACAGAGGATGAGGAATTCGATGGCTTCATGAGCGATGATACACCTTCATAAACATTGACTCTGTCGTCTGTGATCACTGACTGTTTTTTTTTTTTTTTTCTAATAACGATGTGCTCCATTGACTGTTCATAACAGTTCAGTAATGTGCTCTATTATTGTTCTGTTCTATTGAAAACTAACCATTGGAAATTGTTTGGTTTGATAATTAATTACCAGTCTTTGTATGGCATTTATAAACCAATTGATTGATTAATTACCGGTAAACAATCAAACAGGGTTTTATGGCATTATTTACACAAATTTATTAAGGTTCTTTGTAATATATATATAAGTGCAATAAAATATATTGAAATGTAATTTGTTGGTTATTCTTCATTCTCATCACAATCAGAAATAAATAGGACTGGAGGAATGTTGGTATCATGATCATGAATCGCAATGCCGCGTCTTCGACTCATCCCAAAGGCATCATAAGATCAGTTGCACACTTTCGAGATCACCCCTCTTTCATCGAAGCTACCACTACATCTAGTGGCAGCTTCAGAAACCAAATTGTGAGGTTGTGTATGTACGTGTCAGCCTTTGATGTGTGATGAATCCTGAAAAGCAAGATATCACCAAGAAACCTGCCAATATCGGAAAACATATATTTTTTATAAATCACCTAAGCATTGATGAAACAGAAAATTTAGAAAAAGCCTCAGCTTTGAAATTACTTTGATCACCACGTCAACGGCCGGCCGTAACAACAACCGCCTGAGCTGTGCCTGTGGCCACCCATGCATGGGTAGTATACATTGTCGGATCTACACTGCCACGAACGCCATATGACTGCGGGTCATACAGCGGTGCGGGTCTTGTGTGGATTTTCACTAAGGTGTAAGGGCCTGCGGGTCATATAACAGTGCGGGCTTTAGTCCGAAAAATATGGTATGTATGCATTATATTAAGTTGTATTCAATGGTCATATCCAGTAGAATGTTGCTCCAAAGTTCTTCTCCCTCTTTTACTATCATTTCTTCCCAGATTATATCCTTTGCATTAAAATTGCTCATGATTACTATGTTACCACCCTCTTTCAGTAACTCATTTAGCACATTCATTGTGTCTTCCAATAATTTGGAATGATCGCTATCAGACCAAGCCTGTGTTTTTGGTGGTACAAACACTGCTACAAAGTTTCTGCTTTTCATCTTTTTGTTTACAATTTTAATCATAATTAATTGTACATTACCTTTGCCTTCATTAATCTTTGTCACATTTAGACCCTTTTTGGTCAATATCATGACATCTTCCTTCCTGCCTGTTCTATTTTTTGCCCAGTGGTTGTATAGACCTTGTTCCACTATACTTGTTGATAGAGGTCCTTTCAGTTTTGTCTCCACAGTTCCCATAATGCCAGGTTTCTCTATTTCTAGATAATCATTTAGTTCATTAATTCCAGAGATCATGCCATCAATATGTGTGTATGCCACTTTTAGTTTCATATTTTCTTCTCTATTTTGGTTTAAGTTTCCATTTTTTTGATGTACCATTTTTTCAGTCTTAAGTCCAGTACTCTCAAAAAAAAAAGAAAAAAAAAATCTTGTTTTTTTCCGTCTGTTCTTTTCTCATTTCTGTCATTGGCTTCAATTCTGAGAGCTTTGTCTTTCTCTTTTTCCTCATCACTCATTTTTTTTTTATTCATATATGTTTGAATTTCACGCTGTTTGCCAATTTAACCGCTTTCAATAATATCTCCTCACTATCATTTGAGTTCTATGTGGATCTTGTCAATTTCCTTATCAAAAGTTTTCCATTGTCATGTGTTTCTTTCAAAATTTCCTTAGCTATTTCCTTCTCCTTTTCTCTCTGGTATTTATATATGTTTTTCCTTGATACCATGGACCACAATGCACTTACCTTTGTCAACTGTATTTCTCACCCAATTTTCCTTTTCTTTAATTACTTTCATAACTGTTTCTTTTGTATTTTCCTCCATCTGCTTTTGTACTATTTCTCTAAAATGTATTTTTTTATTTTCCTGTTTGTGTTTCCATGGAGGAGGTGAGGAGGAGAACAGGGGTGGAAAGGGAGCTGGGAGATAGAATTGATGAAAGAGTATTAGGATGGTTTGGACACATGGAAAGAATGAGTGAAGAAAGATTAGTAAAAGAAGTGTGGAAGGAGTGAATATGAGGGGGCGTCCTAGGATGAGATGGATGGATGGGGTGAAACAGTGGCGTAGCTAAGGGGGGGCAGTATGGGTGGTCCACCCCGCACGGCATTTTTGGTCCTTTTATGATTGATATAAAATTACGTTAATCAGTCTCTCATAGATGTCAGTTTTTTCTACATTATTAAGCATAATAAAGTGTGATAGTTTAAAGGATATATTAACATCAACTGTCAATCAAACACACACATACATATATATCCTTTAAGAAGTTAATGTGCATTTGTTGAATTCCTTGTGAGAAGGGCCGGCAAACATGAGGGCAGCCCCGGGCGGCAAAAGCACTAGCTACACCACTGGGGTGAAAGGGGCTTTACAAAAGAGAGGAATGTCTGTAGAGGAAGGGAGAGGACAGAAGATAAGGGTGAATGGAGAAGGGTTGTGTATAGATGAGGCTGTGATGCATGAGGGGGAGTGGGTGGGGGATGGGGGGTGAGGAAGTATGTATGAGAAAAATTGTGATGCATCCCGAAGGCATTTCTCCCCATCTTTTCCTTTCCTTTCTTTGTGGTAAGACAGATATGTGAGAAAGCTATAGGAAAAGGGAAGGATGTTTTTTGGGCTTTTATGGATCTGGAAAAGGCTTATGATAGGGTAGACAGAAAGGCACTGTGGGAGGTTATGCAGATTTATGGGATAGGAGGAAAGCTTCTAGGAGCTGTCAAGAGTTTTTATGAGAGTAGTAGAGCTTGTGTCAGGATTAGAAATGGAGAGAGTGAGTGGTTTGAGGTAAAGGTGGGACTTCGTCAAGGATGCGTTATGTCGCCCTGGCTGTTCAACTTATACATGGATAGGGTGGTGCGAGAGGTGAATGCTAGGGTAGTGGGTCAGGGATTGGAGATGGTTAAAGAAAATGGAGAAAAGTGGGAGGTGAGCCAGCTGTTGTTTGCAGACGACACTGCGCTTGTGGCAGGGTCAGAGGAGGGACTGAGGAAGTTGGTGGCAGAGTTTGGGAGAGTATGTGATAGAAGAAAGGTAAAGATAAATGTAGGTAAAAGTAAGGTGATGAGATGTACAAGGGGTGAAGGTGGCAGTAGACTGGAAGTGAACATTAAGGGAGAGCGACTGGAGGAAGTGGATAGTTTTAGATACTTGGGTGCAAGTGTAGCAGGAAAAGGTGGAGTGAAGGTGGAGGTAGAATGTAGATTGAGAGAAGGGAGTAAATGCCTTGGTGCATTAAAGAGTGTAATGAGGAATAGACATTTGGGAATGGATGCGAAGAGGAGACTGTATGAAGGAGTGATTGTGCCAACAGCACTGTATGGGGCAGAAACGTGGAACATAAGAGAAGAAGAGAGAAGGAGTTTGAATGTGTTTGAGGTGAGGTGTCTGAGAAGTATGGTGGGGGTTACTAGGCTGGATAGAGTGAGAAATGAGGAGGTGAGGAGGAGAACAGGGGTGAAAAAGGATTTGGGAGATAGGGTTGATGAAAGAATATTAGGATGGTTTGGACACATGGAAAGAATGAGTGAAGAAAGACTAGTAAAAGAGGTATGGAAGGCAGATGTGGAGGGAGTGAACATGAGGGGACGTCCTAGGATGAGGTGGATGGATGGGGTGAAGGGGGCTTTGGGGAAGAGGGGAATGTCTGTTGAGGAAGGAAGGGAGAGGACGGAAGACAGAGGTGAGTGGAGAATGGTTGTATATGGATGATGTTGTGATTGCATGAGGAGGAATGGGCAGGGGGGTGGGGGGTGGGGTAGTATGTGTGAGTAAATTTTGACGCAGCCCGAAGGGATTTTCTCCCCGTCCTCTCCTTATATGCAAGGGGGGACGGAGAGGGGGGGTCGCTGATTAAATGAAGCAGCCTTGCTGTGGATGTGCTGTGTCTTGCGACACTGCTTCTGACCCAGGGCGGTGGGCAGGGTGCAGGGATGACCCGTCATCCAGGAGGTGCTCAGATGAGAGGGAGGGTGGGAGGGGTGTGGAGTGTATGTAGGGATGAAATGGGTGGGAGTGTTTTTATGCCTTTCCCTTTTTGGCTACCTCCCTTGTAAGGGGGAAAAAGCCTTGGTATATGTATGTATGTACATGAGGGGACGGAGACGGGGTGTCGCCGAAATAATGAATTGGCCTTGCTGTGTCTTGCGACACTGCTTCTGACCCAGGGCAGTGGACAGGAGGTGCCAAGATAGGAGGGTGGAAGGGAGTGGAATATATGGGAAATGAAATGGGTGGGAGTGATTTCTATCCCTTTTTTTTTTTCTTTTTGTAAGGGGGAAAAAGCCTTTGGTATATGTATGTGTTTACATTGATTTTTTTTTATTTCAATGAGGTCTGTTTCTTTAATTGACTATTCCACCTTTCCGGTCACTACCTGTAATTGCTCTTTGACCTCCTTTTTCAGTTCTTCATTTTTATTTTTGTCCTCATTTTTCATTCATTTTGCTCTTTAGGCCACTCAATTCTCTAATTGTTTGCTCATTACTCTTACGCAAAGTAATCGATTCCCTAAGTACAGCTCGGTAGTCCAAAATTTATATATATGATTTCTTCCAATAATTCGTTTACTTCACGATTTCTTAATGCATTACTAAAGGGTGCGAGTGCTATTTGAGGACATTTTTAGTATGTTAAATAAACAGCAATATCTTGGCAAACAATGTATATACAGCCAGTCCTCGTTTAACAACGGAGTATCGTTCAGAAGACAACGTCGTTAAGCGATTTCATCGCTAAACGAGGATCCATTGAGAGACATACATGTATGAGCATATAAACAAAGATTCGGAAGTAGGCAAAGTGACAAAGTGCTACATGCTAGGTTATTTTATTCAGGGAATATATATTAATACATTTTGTATGTTTGTTTACTTATTGTCCATCTTACTGTGGTTGTAGGTGCAGGGATACTCGATGGGACCACATCAATCATTTATTAGGTTTAACGTAAGTGCGCCGCATTTTAACTTTCAATGGAGTTCAATGGGACCTTTCACACGACGCAGTTTGCGGACATGCAACACAGCATAAACGCAGTGCCAGCAAGGATGCATCCATTTTTCCTGATGCACGCATCCTTGCTGGCTACTAGTGGCCATGAGAGCTTTCACCCGAACGTTCTAGAACGCGCGCACGCAGGTCCCGCTGCCATATCAGTCATCGCTTCCAGCTGGGTGATGTAAGTTACACATCCCGTTCTGGTGTGTAGTTCATTCGAGTATGATATAACAATCATGATTTATAGGAAATATGCATAGATATTTGAGCACAGTTGATATACATGCATGCATACATCATGTGGCCTGCTAATATTAATTAATGAAGAACATTTTCAGACTGTTAACTAGAAATCACTAAAGACTTAAGGAGCAAATTTAAGTATAGACATGCTAGCAGCATGTTATGGTTACAACTGACGAGTAGCAATCGCATGTGTTTCGGTAGGCATGAAGATTCGAATGCAGTAAAAGATTTTTTTTTTTTTTTTTTTTTTTTTTTTTTTATTATTATTATTATTATTATTACTATGCCTGATCCATATTTTATCAGGAAGCACAAAGGAACAACAAATATTTTGCATTAACAGTGTAAATAGACATGAGTAAGTTTGACATTTTAATCTAAAAATAAAACAAGTCCAGTAAATAAAAAAAATTATATGAAAAATAATATATACAGGCAGAAAGTTTTCTAATACACAAATTTTGTTGAAGGTGATGCTGTGTTCTGCATTAATAATTTTCTTGGAGAAACTTTCTAAAGATCTCACTAATCGCTGTGTAGCAGGGTCTAAATTCTGTAGAACTCGTGCGTAGGTGGACATATTTTCCGATCCGGATTTCGGCTCACCTGAGCCTTCTTCAGGGAGTGTGTCAAATGTCATCAAAGTGCAATATTTGACCACGCGAAATTATAAGACTAGGGGAGATCACATGATAGTTTGAAAATTATGCATAAATTATCTCCTCATGCTTCTGGCCTACCCTGTGTTCTCATACTGGGTAGCACTAATAAATCAAGTGCCTGTATATTCAAGTTAGGGTTTTTATCCTTGATATAAAGGGCCTCGATTATCATTAACTTTCTCGGGTCCATGCAGGTTTCCAAGATTTTCGTGTTCTGTTCTAATTCTTCACGTGTAATAATGCCATCAGGTGAAGCACTAATATGTGGAACTGTTGCACTGATAAAAAAAACGTTTTTTTCATATTTTACATTCTCATGAAGCTGTTTCAATTGTTCAAGAAATATATCCTTTGCATCTTTCTCATGCTCACATCCCCACTGTGTAGCTTTGGAAAAGAATTTACAGCTTTCAGGATAGCTTATTCCTATTATAAGGCTCTGATGGAGAAGCAGGATCAGTCACACATACACTTTTCATTTTAGAAGCTGTTATTCTCCCACTTCGAAATCTAAACCACAGTTTAGAACTAGCCTGTTCTCGAGTTTCTCTCTCAACAGCTGTTGCTTGGTCCTCAGTCATTGTCAAGTTAATACTTCTGCACTTATTTAAAAGCTCATCATATGACAGTTGAATTGCTGATTCTTCTCTGTTCTGTTAGAACAGTGGGGAAATCTAAACTAACTGATTTTGGAGCAAACTGTTCACAGCATGGTTCACATAAAGATAACAGTGCTGGTTTCGTGCTTGTGCAAGACAATGATTTAAAAAAAATGATGCCAGTTCAATATCTGTAGGATCTGGTATTTGGTTTTTGATATACTTTTTATTAACACAAGGGCTGGGAATATCTGATTCCAAACAGCTGTCTGTTCCTATCTAGTTTCTTCTTCATAGTCTTTGCAGAAGTAAAGTCAATGTCTTTGCATTGTTTGTACGACACACCTTTCAAAGAAGCAGGCAGTAGCCAAAAGGATTTTGACTGTGTAACAGTCCTAGAGTCCCTTAACTTTATTGTTGGTTTGGTTCCACAGAAAAAAGTAGTGCAGCGACATGTGTACAGCTTTCTCCAAGACCAGCCATATGCGTAGTGTGCTGCCAAAATACACCCTTGTCTGCAATAAACCATGGAAGTAGTGGCTTCTCCCTGAGCCTCTAAGAATGCAATACAGTACCTAGAAAAGATAAAAACATTTAAATTTCTGTAGGGGTATTAGTTCCAGTTTCAGTGAATAATTAGGTTATTTGAAATTAGTAAAGAAATCAGATTGTTTGGTAGTTGAAATAAGAATAATTTGATTGTTAATACATCAAAATTACGTTAAATCAAAATATCAATATTTATGACAACTGGATCTAATAAATACCAGACAAGTATGTGTTTAAAGGCTGATTAGATTGTCATATTATTTTCTGTAAGATTCAATTTTCATACTCCAGATAAAATTGTACATACATACATACATATACCAAGGCTTTTTCCCCCTTCCAAGGGAGGTTGCCAAAAAGGGAAAGGCATAAAAACACTCCCACCCATTTCATCCCTAAATACACTCCACACCCCTCCCACCCTCCCTCTCATCTGAGCACCTCCTGGATGACGGGTCATCCCTGCAAGTATCCCAAGTATCCCACTTGGATCGTAAGAGGCGAGAAGAAAGGGACTAGGCATCCTTCTCCCTGTAGCCCCACGGGGCACATATCCTAAAAAGATAAAATTGTGCTTAAAATAAATGTATACGCATTGTTAAATCTTAAACCTTTTTATATCTAGAAAAAGTATATACAGTTTCGGTTATGTATATAGATTAAGACTGCAATATCTTAGACTTGATAAGTTTTTTATATAGCTCAATATGTGATATTTTTCATAACACTAATACAATATATTACCATGTATAATTGTATCATCTTTTTACAGAGCTTCAGGCTTGAAAATATTTCATGTAATATCTATTACTAGTCCTAATAACAATCAAATAGTTACTTTTATTGTTTAAGCCAAGTTGCTTTTATGTTAGGCACCTAGAATTACATACTTCACATGCACTTATAATAATAATAGATAAAAAAATACAAAAAAATTCAGGAAGTTAAAATTCAGAATTAGCCCAAATGATTAACAAGAAGATATTTTTTATCTATCTGAAATTAAATTAAAGTACTTTTACTATTTGTCTATTAAAAGTAGATTTTAACAGGTTGGTTGGTTAAATATGTTGCCTAAGCCTGCAATTAGACAATGATCCTAGCATATACATTGCCAACATTAGTCACCTGATTTGGTTTATAGATCTAACTCGTACCAGTCCTGGCTATGTAAACTGAACTTAAGCCTAACTAAAATTCTCATGAAACTTAATTAAGAGTAATTGCCTCACCTTTGCTTTGACCAGGCATCTGTTGTTTAAAATGCATGTTGTCCTATCCCTGACCCAACCACTCTCAAACTGGTTGTACGCATCAAGTGCTTTGAAGTTCTTCAAATCCTCAGATGTGTAAGGACTCTGTGAAAACACCAAATAGTTCACTGTGTCCGGGTAGGTAATTGCAGGTAGCAATGAATCATCGACAGACCATGCTGCATCATCTATTTCATACGGATGTTCCCCACAAATAAGTGCTAATTTCTTCTCATACCTCACCCTCTCCTCCTTGTTAAGCCCATCACAATATCTATCTAAAGTGTCTTTCAATTTTACTTTAGAAAAATTCCTTTTTGCCATGACAGATGTATTTGTAACCAAAAAGCTTTGCCTGTAACATACACGTCAGATCTGTTTGTTTACATTCCAATATCTGCAATATGGCCGCTCATCTGGGTTAACCGATGAGTTGTGAAGTCAGTGCAACCACTATTGGCGACACCGTTGCCTGTAAAACACTGCGACGCACCACGGATTTTGTTCTTGTACAAGAATGGGCGATATTATACAAAAAATAAACGGGGCTGGGGAGGGGTTTGTTATATCCTAAGGGCATAGGGAGTAGGGGGGGGTTATATATATGACCAGGCCCCCCTTTCGGACCGCTAAATTCGTCCCCAACCACCACTAAAGAGGTTATCACACTGAGCTTTGGCAGTGCCGACTGTAGTTCATTTGAGTAAAAACGACTCCAGTGGCATTTTTTAAAGTCTACAAATATCAAACAACCTTTCCGTTATATATATAGCAAAGCTGGACTTACAACCTGGTGTGTTATTAGCAGTAATTCAGCTTTTGAACCGAAAAAACAGAAAAAATGTCAGATATTGAGCGCCTTGGTATACTATCTTTTGATGAGACAAGTGTTGCATCAGACTGGACATACGAAAAAGGCACTGATGTAATATATGAACCTAAAAAGAGACTACAGTGTGCTATGTTAAGGAGACTGACAAGCCCTTGGAAACAGCCAGTATACTACGACTTTGACACTAATATGACTAAGTACATACTGTATGACATTATTGTTAAGGTGGAAGAAGCTGGATTTTTAGTTGTTGCTGTGGTATCGGATATGGGATCAACAAATCTTAAACTCTTACAAACACTTGATGTCACCATTGATAACCATAGCTTCACAAATCCAGCTTCTAGTGACAGGGAAATTTTTGTTTTTGCTGATGCTCCACATCTCATAAAACTAATTAGAAACAATCTTTTAGATTCTGGATTCAAATTGGATGGTAAAAATGGATGCAAAAATGAGACCAATTCTTGCATTTGTGAGATAATCAAAAGGAGTGTAAAAGACTTAAAAACAACATTCCGACTTGGCGACAAACACATTGATGTACAAGGTCATCGAAGAATGAATATTCACTTAGCTGCACAACTGTTGTCTGAAACTACAGGTAAAACAATTAAGTATTTTGATGAACAAGGCCTTTTAAAGAGTAATGATTGGGAAATGACTAGTTAATTCATTATGCTATCAGATCATTGGTTTGATCTCTTTAATGCAAGGGTACGTATAGATTAAAAAAAATCCTCTAGAAATGCCTATGGGTGGGATTTGGAAGAATAAAATCACATTTTGGAAGATATGATTAAAACTGCTAAAGAAATGAGAGTGGGTGGAAAAAATCACTTATATCAATTTCAAAAAGGATTAATCATTTCTTCAATGTCCCTCTCAAAGTTATACAAAATGTTGAATGAAAGATTTAATGTAACCTTTTTACTAACATACAGACTAAATCAAGATTGCTTAGAACATATTTTTGGCTGTCTTAGACAAGTGGTTCAGAAAAACGCCCCAACGAAAAGACAAAACAAAAATGCCTAGGAAAAAAGCCCCACTTAGGAAATTCCCTGATGGAAAAAAGCCCCACCTTGAAAATACCCAGGTGGAAAAAAGCCCCAAATTCTAGAAAAGCCCCAATTAAGGAAAACAAGATAACGATATGAAAATGAAACTGTGTTTATTGCTTAAAAGATAAGTTTACTTGACACTACCCCAGCAAACATGGGCATTACGGGCCAATTAAGGCAAACTTTGGGCTTAGTTCAGAAGGTTGGACCAATTAATTCCTCACATCGGTAAAAGTTGTCTGGATCCATTACAGGTCTTTGATATTGGGCCGATTTGTTTTAATAGCTTTTTCCGTTATCCATTCTAATGCCAGGAGTTCTGTGTAGGGCCAATTTATTATAACATCATATTCCATAATCCGTAATAATGCTGGAAGTTTTATGAAGAGCCAACTTACTGAAAATATTGTCTCCTGTAATCCGTATTAATACTGGGAGTTCTGTGTAGGGCCAATTCAGTATGACATCATATTCCATAATATGTAATGATATTGGGATTTTCATGTAGGGCCAATTAATTTAAAATATTGTTTCTCGTAAATAACACTGAGTGTTCTGTGTAGGGCTGATTTATTTTCATGTGTGTAAGGCCAGTTTACCTTTTAACATGACAATTTACATTTTAACATAATTACTGTCAATACCTATACTTTGGACACTGCATGAACAAGAGCTTTCATATCCTGACAGGGAACTTTAGTAGCTGGCATAATATCACAGGTATATTGTTTTTTTCAAACATCCCACATTGACATAGAACGTACTGACAAGCCATGTTTCTGTTTCTGGAAAACATTCATTGAAGTAACTTTTCCATGCAGGCATTGCGTGGTTATGTGCATGACATCATACTATTTCTTGTCTATTTAAGTATCGTAAAAAACGTAAAGATAATCCAGTTACCCTTACCTATAGTTTTACTTTTTTGTTAATAACAGGAGAAAATATATTCAAATAACTGGTTATCTCTCATATCTATAATTGATAACATGGATTTATACCCTGTGAGCGCAGCGAAGAGTCGTATCCTCGACTGGTCTGCATAATATGCTTAAGTAAGTAGTATAACATGTTACGTCTATGCCAAAAAATATTGGAACCTTTGTTACGGTCATTTGTTTTGACGCCAAACTTTACAGGAGTTGGCGTTGGTCTATTGTGGTAAGTGGAAAGTGTTGCGCATTTTTTCTCAAAATTTGGTGGTGACTTCCTTTACAGTTTTACCATTTATATCAATTGCTGCAGTGTCTTCCTCCTGGACTTTGCATCATAGACAGAATTCAGAGCCTTTCTTTTGTATACTGGAGCAGTTTGTCTCCAGAAACACATTGATGAGAATGTTTATAAAAAAATTCTTCTTTTGAGTGTGAGCACATTTCTACTTTCAGTACCCAGAGGTCCAGAAACTGGAAAAAGCACATAGATATTTGATTGCTTTTGTAAACCACTTTAGAAATGTGTATGGTTCAAGGCATGTTATGTACAACATTCATAATTTGTGTCATTTAACAGATGATGTAAATAGACATGGATCAGTTGATAAATTCAGTGCCTTTCCTTTTGAGAATTATCTTGGATACCTAAAAAAAATTGCTTAGAAAACCTAACTGTTTTCTCATGCAAATAGTTAATAGAATTTATGAAATGAAGGCATATGAACCTGAAGAGAAGAATTCTAAATATCCAGTTGCAAAAGTAGTCCACAGAAATGGGCCAGTACCAAGTGATTTTCCTTGTGTACAGTTTAAAGTTTTATACCTTAAGAACTTTTGTATCAAAGTGAACCCAGCTAACTGTGGCATAATTATTAATAGTAAGGTTGGGAAAGTAGTGGATATATTGAAATATGAAGGAGACCCAGACATTTATTTGTCATATATCTACAAAGTTTATGAAGATTTGTACACATATCCTGTACAGTCAAGTTCTCTGGGTATATATGCTGTTAGTAATGAAAGTAAGAGCATAAGAACATGCTCATATAAAGATATTGAATGTAAATGTATTCTTTTCCCCCTTCAGTCTCATTTGCCAAAGTTTGCATCTTTTCCCTTACTTCACACAGTCCACCAGCAATGAACTGCGCCTTCTGTTGAAAAATGGTTGTCTGATGTAAAATGTTACCATATTTTTTATTTGATTTGATAGTAGACATACTGAGATTATTATATAGGCTAGTGTACTACAGCCATGTACTGATACCACATTTTTGACCTAGCTCAATGGATAGAGTAACCTTTGCTTTGTGTACTGAATGGGGATTCCTGCCCAGACTTATCCGGCATTGCTAACTTAGACTTTACCTCATTACTCATCAGGTGCCAAGGAGGACGATCAAATCTTCTTAGAGGAGTCATAGTTCAGTATAGAGTAAGGGCTACCAATACAGTATGTTCATAGAGCAGTGAGGACTGTGTTGCACAGTTACTGTACAGTACAGTACATGTTGAACCTTCATGTATCTTTTATAAGCCAATTGTATTTAAAAGCAGGAAGGTATGGCAGAATTTGGAGTTATTGTCTTTGAGGAAGGAAATGAAATTGCTGTGGTTCCTGATACCTGGCTGCTGGATGGGAAATGTTATTGGCCACGCTACTGTGACACTTCAAAGGTCAACAGAGCTATCCAGGAGAAACTCACCCCAGAAGGAAGCTGGATACAGTATGATGCAAGAGTACTCTGTAAATGTGGTAAGTAACTTTAATTTCTAAATATCCTATATATGAATAAGTTTGAATAGTTCAGTTGGCAAAATAGCAAATTGAATGATCCATAAATTATTTTTTAAATTGGTTGCTTTGAATGTGTGACTTATAGGCACTGTTGTATTTGTTTTTATTGTGAGGCTGGTTTGATGGACTGGAAGCAGTAAGCTAGAAATAGGAGTATATGGAGAGACAAATATGGTAGCCAAATAAACAATGACATCAGAGGTCTTCTGGACAACACAATAATATGGAAACTGACAATGATATTTTCCCACATACTGTAGTAGTATTGCTGCTACCATCAAATTTAGGTGAAACTATATTGTATCAGTACATTACTGTATAATTTGTATAGATACATCTAGACTACAGTATATAATACATACATACATATACCAAGGCTTTTTCCCCCTTCCAAGGGAGGTAGCCAAACAGGGAAAGGCATAAAAACACTCCCACCCATTTCATCCCTAAATACACTCCACACCCCTCCCACCCTCCCTCTCATCTGAGCACCTCCTGGATGATGGGTCATCCCTGCACCCTGCCCACCACCCTGGGTCAGAAGCAGTGTCGCAAGACACAGCACATCCACAGCAAGGCCGCTTCATTTAATCGGCTATATAATAGCCATACTCGGCTATATAATAGCCATAATCGGCTATATAATAGCCATAATCGGCTATATAATAGCCATGAAAAAGTGATCTATAGATCAGTGAATTTCCTTTGTTGTCAAGAAGGAATTGCCTATACACGACACACAAACATGGTCACCTGGCTGGCCTCAACATATTCCAGTTCCAAGAAGAGTACTGTGACACAGACTATACACTCTAGTTTTTAGCTGTAGCAGAAGTGATTACTTATTTTAGATCAGAATTCATAAGACCAGAAGATATGTTGGAGTTTAGTTGATGGCTGAAAACTGAGTACTACTGTAATTACCATCTTAATGTGTATGAATGTATGCTGTAGAACTGTTCTGATACTAATGAATAAATTAGGTGGTATGTTTATAGTACAGTATATCTGACATATGTTATTATTAGTAAAGTTAACAGATATTTTAGCTTACACAGTGTGTTATTTTTCACAAATAATATCTCGTTACTAAAACTTTCCTCTTTGCATTTCAGCTGAGTATAGTCAAGCTCGAGCAATGGCAAAGAAAGCAGAATATTCCTGAGATATTCAAAGTGAAGCAGAACTTGGAAGAGGAAACAGAAGGTATAACCTTTATGTAGTCTTTCTTGCCAGTATTTACTTGCACCATTTTTATGTAACTGCACCACAAAAAGTTTTTGGAGCTTAACTGCTGAGCAAAAAAGGAATGGTTTTAAACCAATTTTAAGGTTAAGTTTTCATTGCTGATTTTATTGTATAACTTGTTAAGTTCTGAATACCATGATGAAGTATCTTTAAATTTAAACATAAGATTTAACAATGTGTGATGCTGTTAATAAAGACCATTAACATAAAGTTTTCCTCAATGTATTTGCAGGGGTTTTGCTTGACAACAGAAACTTCCAAACCACAGAGGATGAAATTGGAAAAACCATCATGAAGTATTTAAGGAATGCATCAGACAGATGTGGTGGTCCCCAGAGGCATTCAGATATCAATGCTTCCACCAGTAGTGACGCATCATAGGCCTCCTTTATGTAAACATTTGTCCAGGTGGTACATATACACTAATTGTTGCTGCCCAATGCAGAACAGCTAGACCACTGCATACCATAATTAACTTACTTTCATAAGGTATATCTGGCCTTTCTTTCATATCAGATGATAATATACTTTTGTCCACACCAAAGAATATGGATTTGTTTAATTATACTTTTGTTCACACCAAAACAATATGGATTTGTTTAATTTAGGAATAATTGTGCCATATACAATTGTATTTACCTAGTTGTATTTTGCGGGAAGGGGAGTTATGCTCATGGTGTCCCGCCATTGTATCTCGTAGTGTCTAGTTTGCTTTTAAGCTCATGAATGGTTTTTGCACATACTATTTCATTATCCAGTTTGTTCCAAGTATCCAAAACTCTATGTGGAAAACTGTTTTTCTTCGTTTCTCTTCTATAGCTATGTTTTTTTATTTTCTTTCCATGTCCTCTTGTGTTTCTCTTGTCCCAGTTAAGTAAGTCCTCTCTATCAAGTATCTCTGTGCCTTTCATGATTCTGTAGATGGTCAATAGATCACTTCTCTCTCTTCTTTGCTCCAGTGTCAGTAACTCCAGTTTAGCCAATCTCTCCTCGTATGATAGGTTTGCAAGTGCAGGTGCCATTTTTGTAGCTGCTCTTTGGATTCTTTCTATCTTCTTTATGTTCTTTTTGGCACTGGGGGACCACAATGTCGCTGCATACTCTAGTCTAGGCTTTATCAATGTAACCAATATTTTTTTTATCATGTCTTTGTCCAAGTATGCAAATGCCCCTTTTATTGATCTTAGCAAGTTGTGAGTCTCCCCGACAGTTTTGTTAATCTGTTTATCATAGGACAAGTCGTTCGTGATAATTACTCCCAAATCTTTTTCGGATCCTACTTTCTTTACTTCCTTGGTTCCAATTGTATATTTTCCTGATATTCTGTTTTTGCTTTTTCCAAACTCCATTATGCTACACTTCTTAGTATTAAAGTCCACTTCCCATTTCTGACTCCAGTTCCATACCCTATTTAGGTCTTCTTGCAGTGCTTCACAGTCCTTATCAGTTTCTACTTTCCTTAACAGTTTGGCATCGTCAGCAAAGAAGCTCATGTAACAGTTCACGTCCTCATCCATGTCATTCATATAGATAGCAAACATTATTGGTGCCAGTACAGATCCTTGCGGTAATCCACTGATCACCTCTTTCCATACATACATATACCATGGCTTTTTCCCCATTACAAGGGGGGTAGCCAAAAAGAAAAAGGCATAAAATCATTCCCACCCATTCCATCCCTGAATACACTCCACACCCCTCCACCCTCCCTCTTATCTTAGCACCTCGTGAATGACGGGTCATCCCTGCACCTTGTCCACTGCCCTGGGTCAGAAGCAGTGTCTCAAGACACAGCACATCCACAGCAAGGCCGCTTCATTAAATCGGCGACCCCCCCTCTCCGTCCCCCCATTGCATAATATAAGAGGATGGAGAGAAATCCCTTCAGGCTGCATCAAATTTTGCTCACACATACTACCTCACCCCCCATCCACCCGCCCATTCCACCTCATGCAATCACAACATCATCCATATACAACCATTCTCCATTCACCCCTGTCTTCTGTCCTCTCCCGTCCTTCCTCAACAGACATTCCCCTCTTCCCCAAAGCCCCCTTCACCCCATCCATCCACCTCATCCTAGGACGTCCCCTCATGTTCACTCCCCCCACATCTTTACTAGTCTTTCTTCATTCATTCTTTCCATGTGTCCAAACCATCCTAATACTCTTTCATCATCCCTATCTCCCAACTCCTTTTCCACCCCTGTTCTCCTCCTCACCTCCTCATTTCTCACTCTATCCAGCCTAGTAACCCCCATCATACTTCTCAGACACCTCATCTCAAACACATTCAAACTCCTCTCTTCTTCTCTTATGTTCCATGTTTCTGCCCCATACAGTGCTGTTGGCACAATCACTCCTTCATACAGTCTCCTCTTAGCATCCATTCCCAAATGTCTATTCCTCATTACACTCTTTAATCCACCAAGGCATTTACTCGCTTCTCTCAATCTACATTCTACCTCCACCTTCACTCCACCTTTCCCTGCCACATTTGCACCCAAGTATCTAAAACTATCCACTTCCTCCAGTTGCTCTCCCTTAATGCTCACTTCCAGTCTACTGCCACTTTCACCTCTTGTACATCTCATCACCTTACTTTTACCTACATTTATCTTTAGCTTTCTTCTATCACATACTCTCCCAAACTCTGCCACCAACTTCCTCAATCCCTCCTCCGATCCTGCCACAAGTGCAGTGTCGTCCGCAAACAATAGCTGACTCACCTCCCACTTTTCTCCATTTTCTTTAACCATCTCCAATCACTTGCCCTCTACCCTTGCATTTACCTCTCGGACCACCCCATCCATGTATAAGTTTAACAGCCAGGGCGACATAATGCATCCTTGACGAAGTCCCATCTTTACCTCGAACCACTCACTCTCTCCATTTCCAATCCTGACACAAGCTCTACTACTCCCATAAAAACTTGACAGCTCCCAGAAGCTTTGCTCCTATCCCATATATCTGCATAACCTCCCACAGTGCCTTCCTGTCTACCCTATCATAAGCCATTTCCAGATCCATAAAAGCCAAAAAAACATCCTTCCCCGTTCCTATAGCTTTCTCACATATCTGTCTTACCATAAAATGCCCTTTTCCCTTGTAAAGTGGAACTATACAGGCACTCCTCCAGTCCTCCGGTACTCTACCCTCTGTCCAACAAACATTAAATAACCTCACCAACCAGTCCACCATCACTGTACCTCCCTTTTTCAGACATTCTGCATGGCATCCATCCAGACCAGGTGCCTTACCTGCTTTCATCATCTTAACAACTGCCTTCACCTCATCCTTCCTTATTTCTCCTCCATTCTCCTCATTCATCACTCTCATTTTCTTTGCACTTCCCACTGCAGCAATCTTTCCTTCCCTATCCTCCTTCACATTTAGCAACTCCTTAAAATATTCTGCCCATCTTCCCCACACTGCCTTCTCCTCCATTATCATCTCTCCATCTGCACCTTTTACCTTTTCTTCTCTACTTGATTCGCCTCCTCTTCCTCTATTAATTTCTTTCCAAAACATCTTTTTATTACTTTCAAAATTTTCTGTCAAACTCTTACCCCATTTCACATCTGCTCTCCTCTTTGCCTCCTTTACCTTTTGCTTTACTTCTTTTTTCTTTTCTTTGTACCTCGCATATGACTCCCTCGTCCTATTTTGTAACCAATCTGTGAAAGCTCACTTCTTCTCTTCTACAACCTTCTTTGTTTCCTCATCCCACCATTCACTACCCTTTCTTCTATTTCCCCCCTGTCCTTCTTGTTCCACACACCATCCTTGCACACTTTATGACTCCCTCCTTGAACCATCCCCATTCCTCCTCCACACCCAGCTCTACTCTACCCTTTACTCCCTCCCACTCCTCCTTCAGCTTCTTTCCATACTCCTTCTCCTTTTCCTTCTCATTCAAAGAGTTCACTCTAAGAACCTCCCTACCTTTTGTCCCTTTCCTCTTCCTCCATCTATCCTCCACTTTCAACTTACCTTCCACCAAAGAATTATCTGATATTCCCCCACCATTCCCCTTAGCACATGTACATCCTTAACTCTTCCTATCATAATCCTATTTACCACTACATAATCCATTAGCGCTCTATCTACCACCCTTCCCTCCACCACCCTCTCCCATGTGTACTTATGCTTGACTTTCTTCCGAAACACTGTATTTGCTATCATCAACTCTCTTTCTAGACACATTTCCACCATCAACTCTCCACTATGATTCTTTCCTGGAACTCCACATTTCCCAACCACTCCATTGGACCATTTCCCACCCTAGCATTAAGGTCTCCCAGTACTATCACATTGACATTTCTTCCCAAATCCTCTATGCACTCATTTAGATCTATCCAAAAGGCCTCCCTTTCATCTACACTCTTCTCACTGCCAGGCCCATATGCACTTACAAAGACCCACATCTTCTTTCCCAGTTTCACCTTCATCAACATTATCCTTGAGAAAACCTCCTTCCACTCCACTACCCATCTACCTATCTCTTCACTTACTAGAATAGCCACCTCTTCCCTCCCTCGCCCTCTCTTCACTCCTGATAACCTCCCACTTACACTCCCAAACTTACACTCACCCTCCCCTTTCAACTTAGTTTCACTCAAAGCCAACACATCCATCTTTCTTCTCACAAACGTACTACCTATCTCTTCCCTTTTACTCTCATCTGTACCACATCCACGCACATTAAAAGACCCAAACCTTAGGGTGCTGGTCCGAGGCCCTCCAGCCCCTCTTATGCCTTCTTTTTTTCTTTTAGGAATTTCCCCTGTGGGTCTACAAGGAGAAGGATGCCTAGTCCCAATCCCCGTCCCTTTCTTCTCGCCTCTTACGATCCAAGTGGGAATACTTGGTGGAAGTATTCTTTTCCCCACCTCTTTCCAATCTGAATATTTTTCTCTGAGCACTACTCTCATCATTCTACCAGTCAGGAAGTCCTTCATCCATTTTCGTAGGTTCCCTTGTATTCCTCCTATGTCTTCCAGTTTTTTTAGTAATTTTATGTATGGTACTTTGTCAAAGGCTATTTGCAAGTCTAGGAATGCACAATCAGCACATCCATTTCTTTCTTGCACTATGTCTATTAGCCTTGAGTAGAAGCATATTAAGTTTGTAGTGCATGGTCTTCCTTGTCTGAACCTGAATTGTCTTGGGTTTAATATGTTGTTGTCTTCCAGATGTTTTACCCATCTATTCTTGATGATTTTCTCACAAATTTTGGCTATAGTGCTTGTTAGTGATACTGGCCTATAGTTGGTGGGTTCTTCCTTGTTTCCTCCTTTATATATTGGTACAATGTTAGCATTTTTTCAGTCATTAGGTGTCTTTCCTTCTTTGAGTGAGCTATTTATTATGATGTGTATTTTGTCCATTAGTTCTTCTTTGCATTCCTTTAGAATCCAATTTGCAATACCATTCGGGCCATGTGATTTTCTGATGTCCAGTTTTGATAGATGTTCTGATATTTCTTTTTGTGATGTTGTAAACTCACTCATGTGGGGAGATTGCTTGTTATAATCTACGTCCCAATTTTGTATTTTCTCTCTGGTGAAGACAGATTTAAAGTTGTTGTTCATGACTTTGGCCATCTCTAATTCTTCTGTGTATTCTATATTTCCTTGGTGTAGTTTCACCATTTCCTGTTTGGTTTAAAGTTTACCATTCACATACCAATAGAATAGCTTAGGTTGATCTTTGCATTTATCTATAATATCCTTCTCATGGTTCCTTTTTTCCTCTCTTCTCACATTAACATAAAGTACTCATTTCTACAGTTTATATAAATTTGCCATTTGCTTTGTTTTTTGTCTTTTCTCCACCTTTTCCAAGCTTTGTCCCCTCGGTCTTTTGCCTCACTGCATCTTTTGTTGAACCAACTCTCGCATTTGTCTTGGTACATGCCTGTTTACCCCTTCATTGTAATTATCCATCAATATATTCCATTTCTCTTCCACTGTTGTCTCTTCCAAATAGAATTTTTCCCAGTTTGCATTCAGGAAGAATGTCCTTAGTTTTGCAAAGTCTGTTTTGTCGTACATCAATCTTCCTTTCCTATACCTTTCATTCCTCTCCATGTCTATTTCTTCCTTTAGTACAGTTTCAATGAGTACATGGTCACTCTTTCCAATTGGTGTCTTGTACTGGACATTGTCCACTATTTCAGGTTCTGTTGTAAATATTATGTGAGAAAGCTATAGGAAAGGGGAAGGATGTTTTTTGGGCTTTTATGGATCTGGAAAAGGCTTATGATAGGGTAGACAGAAAGGCACTGTGGGAGGTTATGCAGATTTATGGGATAAGAGGAAAGCTTTTGGGAGCTGTCAAGAGTTTTTATGAGAGTAGTAGAGCATGTGTCAGGATTAGAAATGGAGAGAGTGAGTGGTTTGAAGTAAAGGTGGGGCTTCGTCAAGGATGCATTATGTCGCCCTGGCTGTTCAACTTATACATGGATGGGGTAGTGTGAGAGGTGAATGCTAGGGTAGTGGGTCAGGGATTGGAGATGGTTAAAGAAAATGGAGAAAAGTGGGAGGTGAGCCAGCTGTTGTTTGTGGACGACACTGCGCTTGTGGCAGGGTCAGAGGAGGGATTGAGGAAGCTGGTGGCAGAGTTTGGGAGAGTATGTGATAGAAGAAAGCTAAAGATAAATGTGGGTAAAAGTAAGGTGATGAGATGTACAAGGGGTGAAAGTGGCAGTAGACTGGAAGTGAACATTAAGGGAGAGCGACTGGAGGAAGTGGATAGTTTTAGATACTTGGGTGCAAGTGTAGCAGGAAAAGGTGGAGTGAAGGTGGAGGTAGAATGTAGATTGAGAGAAGCGAGTAAATGCCTTGGTGGTTTAAAGAGTGTAATGAGGAATAGACATTTGGGAATGGATGCTAAGAGGAGACTGTATGAAGGAGTGATTGTGCCAACAGCACTGTATGGGGTATGGAACATAAGAGAAGAGAGAAGGAGTTTGAATGTGTTTGAGATGAGGTGTCTGAGAAGTATGATGGGGGTTACTAGGCTGGATAGAGTGAGAAATGAGGAGGTGAGGAGGAGAACAGGGGTGAAAAAGGATTTGGGAGATAGGGTTGATGAAAGAATACTAGGATGGTTTGGACACATGGAAAGAATGAGTGAAGAAAGACTAGTAAAAGAGGTATGGAAGGCAGATGTGGAGGGAGTGAACATGAGGGAACGTCCTAGGATGAGGTGGATGGATGGGGTGAAGGGGGCTTTGGGGAAGAGGGGAATGTCTGTTGAGGAAGGAAGGGAGAGGACGGAAGACAGAGGTGAGTGGAGAATGGTTGTATATGGATGATGTTGTGACTGCATGAGGAGGAATGGGCAGGGGGGTGAGGTAGTATGTGTGAGTAAATTTTGACACAGCCCGAAGGGATTTCTCCCCGTCCTCGCCTTATATGCAAAGGGGGACGGAGAGGGGGGGTCGCCAATTAAATGAAGCGGCCTTGCTGTGGATGTGCTGTGTCTTGCGGCACTGCTTCTGACCCAGGGCGGTGGGCAGGGTGCAGGGATGACCCGTCATCCAGGAGGTGCTCAGATGAGAGGGAGGGTGGGAGGGGTGTGGAGTGTATTTAGGGATGAAATGGGTGGGAATGTTTTTATGCCTTTCCCTTTTTGGCTACCTCCCTTGTAAGGGGGAAAAAGCCTTGGTATATGTATGTATGTAGTTTCGATGGCTCTTCATTGTTTCTGTACCTAGTGTTTTACCTAGTGTTTTCACTGTCCCATTGGGTCATTGTGTACTCCATGGTTATGTCTAGCAGTACATTGCCCCACAAGTCATCTCCTCCTCACACTGTCATGCTGTCCCAACAAATTTCTTTGCAATTGAAGTCCCCCATAATTACCAGATTACCCTTACCCATTAGTATCTCATTTAGTGATTTTCTTGTATCTTCTAGCATTTTTGTATGTTCATTCTCTTTCCAAGCATTTGTTTTTGGAGGCACATAGGTCACCACAAACTTTCTACTTTTCATATTCTTGCCTTCGACTTTTATCATGATCAGTTCAACATTACCTTTGCCCTCTGCAATTTTTGTCATGTTTAGGTCTTTCTTGGCCAAGAACATGATTCCCCCTCCCTGTTTCTTGTCCCTGTTTTTTATCCAGTAATTGTATAGACCTTGTCCAATAACGATGGATGGTATTTCACCTCTTAGTTTAGTCTCTACAATTCCCATTATGTCTGTTTTTTCTTCTAACAGATAATCATTGAGTTCGTTCAGACCTGAAATTAATCCGTCAATGTTAGTATAGGTCACTTTTAATTTTCTTCCTTCTCCATTATTTTTTCGGTCCTTGGTTTTTTCGTTTTGATGTGCCATTGTCTCAACCTAATGTCAATTACTCTCCAATAGAATTCTTTGCATTCTGTCTCCGTTCTCATCAAGTTTTTTCCTTTGCTTCTTCTCTTAGTGACTTTTCGTTTTCTAATTCCTCAGTACTCATTTCTCTTTTTATCCATATCTTATTGTACTTTTCACTCTTTGCCAAGTTGCCTACTTTTTCAAATATGTCTTCTATTACCAATTGTGACCTTAATTTTATCGTTAGAGGTCGATTTCTATCCTTAGAATAGTGACCTATTGTATAAGTCTCTTCCAGGTCTATGCTTGCATCTCTTTCTCCCCCCAGAATTTCATTTAGGATTTCTACTGCTGTCTCTTTTTCTTCTTTTTCTCTCATGTACCTCGCCAATCCTTGTTTTTCTTTTAGTCCATATACCACAATACATTATTCTATTTACTGTATCCCTGACCCAATTAGCTTTTTCGTTAATCACTTGGATGATTGTGTCTTGCATTATCCTGTGTCCATGACCCCAATTCCAGCTAAAATCAACATTTGCTTTTACAAGGATGGGAGAGGACAGAAGACAGGGGTGAATGGAGAATGGTTGTATATGGAAGATGTTGTGATGCATGAGGTGGAATGGACGGGGGGTGAGGTAGTGTTAGTAAGCAAAAATTTTGACGCAGCCTGAAGGGATTTCTCTCCGTCTTCTCCTTTATATGGGGGGGGTCGCCGATTTAATGAAGCGGCCTTGCTGTGGATGTGCTGTGTTTTGCGACGCTGCTTCTGACCCAGGGCAGTGGACAAGGTGCAGGGATGACCTGTCATCTAGGAGGTGCTAAGATGGGAGGGAGGGTGGAGGGGTGTGGAGTGTTTTCAGGGATGGAATGGGTGGGAATGATTTTATGCCTTTTCCTTTTTGGCTACCTCCCTAGTAAGGGGGAAAAAGCCTTGGTATATGTGTGTATGTACTAACATGATGAGTTTACCAAATAATACAAGACATACCTTGAATTGGCATTGCTTGCGATGACTGCCTTGCTTCAGTTTCAGGGAGAAGTTCCAGCCTACTAGGTTTGTTCTCCTTGTTGGGGGACACAGCAGTTGCTGCATTGTCAGGATCATCTGTAAAAAATATATATATTGTTAACCCTCTATCTGTCACGGTCTTTCTTACTTAACTTTCTTGGGTCTGTAGATACGGTTTGCAAGGAGACACAGGGGAGAAATAAGGGAAAATGCAAGGGTAATTTTGTCCTTTCAAGCTATAAAATTAATTACTTGAGCCAGCACAAAATGAATTACAGTTTAAGATGTACATTTGACCAGCATTGTAATGGTTAATGATTATAGTTGTCACACACACACACACAAACTAAGATTTATACTGTCCTCTCTCTCGTGCTAACATAATGATAATAAAACAATAGTGTTGAACTGAAATTTATTTGGCATTTATGAGAGCACCGAATATGACAAACTGCTACAACGGTCAATTTCTATGTTACGTACTCTCAGTATTTCAAATCCCTCAAACCTCTCAACCCCCCTCTCCCTCTCTCTCTCTGATCTATATACAACCAGTATCCATGCATAAGGTAGTGGTAATTATTATCTTACCTTCGAGTTTTGATATCCTTCGTGTTGGAAGAGCATCATACTTCAAGACTTTCACTTCACACAGGCAGATGAAAATGAACATTTGGCTTATTTCCTCTTTGGTTTGAGCCACAACCCTTAATGGCACAATAAGCCATATTGTCAAGATCTATATATACCGGTATATATAGATTTAAATTGCCAGAATATAACTAATTGCGTGGAGCGGTGCGAGCGGAGGCTGCAACCTATCGAACCAACGAACCAGCTACAACTAACAGCGATGGGACGCGTGAACCCCCACTTTGCGCAGCCAGTAGACGTCACGGCCACGCTGCGCAAAACACCCTCGAAATTCGGTCGGAAGTGGTTAGACCTGGTATATATAGATCTTGGTCCGGATAGCATTCAGTGAATGCCATTCACAGTCGCGAGTTTGAAATCAGTTGTGATTGTCGTAGGATCAAGGTTGAATCCTAGTGTGGCACACAGTTCTTCAGAAATGCTCTGAGTTTTACCAGAAAGAAAGGCGTAGACACATGTTATCGCCGACTCGCCTAAAGGGCAACGAATTATATAGAGTTGAAAGAGTTTCGGAGCAGTCCGGAATGTACCATCTATAAACCATTGAGTGGAACGAGCAAAAGAACGCCATCCTTCTTCAGTTGCAAAGGCAACAATCCATCTACTGCTATCAGCACCACTATCATAGAACATGAACTCCTGACCATCAAACATAGTCCATGAATCGTCCAGTTTTAAATCTTGCAGACAAGCGGGATCTTTCGGAAGAGCGTGACGCTTATGTTTGCGAATCGTGCGTTTCACAGACTCTGAGTTTCCAATCTCAGCACGCGCTGCGACAGGAAGATTAAGAACAGTATGGGCAATAATGACTTGTCTTTCCTCTGGTGGCAGAAGCGTGCTCATTCACTTGAACTCTGGCCTTCGTGACATCTACTTTAGAAGTATTAGAATTATGACTATGTTTTGTACCTTTGATTTCAATAGATGTATCCAAGTCCGTGTACAGTGTTGCACTGCATTTCATAGCTTTTCTCCTTGAACACTCCCATCGTATAGACGTTTTGTTCACACTCTTCTTCGTGCACATATAACCATCGTAACAAAGTTTCTGTTCACCTTTGTTGTTTTTTATAATTTCCATGTTGAAATATATAATCAAGGACTACTATTACACAGGACGTGCGCATCCACATCCCTGGGTCCGCTAGCGGAGGCCAGTCCAGTGCAGGGTTGCCACTCCCAGTGTTTTCCCACTAGATCTGTTATTTTTGCCTCAATCTAGTAGTCTAGTGGTTTTTCGTCGTGGATACCAAGAATCTAGTATATTATGAAGATCCTAATAAAGACGTTTAATTTTGCATTACGGAGCCAAATTCTTGGAGACAGATGCTAGATTGAAAAAGTTTGAGCCAAACACAGAAAAATAGTGCCAGATCTGGCACCAAAAGTGCTAAATTGTCAACCCTGCCTGCTAATCACGCAACCATCCTACAAAGTACAAAATATAGCAGGTTGTCACGCTCGCGTCGAAGTTTGTATCTGTTTTAGCAAAATGTTATTTTTCTACATCATTTCTGTCTAATAGTTCTCGAATTATCCCATGAAAGCATGATTTGTCATTGAGAGGTTTTGAAAATTAGCTTTAACACATTCACACGTAGTTACTATGAATTGAATGTTTAACATCATACGAACTCCATAGAAATTGTCAGTCAAATTGGCGCACTTGTTATTTGTTTATAGTACGTTTGCGCGATTGATTGGTTACATTAGTACATAGATGTCTGCAGGACGGTTGAGGTTTGTGTTATCCGAATTATTAGTTTGTGCAAATTTTTAAGTGCAGAATCGTAAAGAGCAATGCAACAACAGTCTTGCATACAAGTGACGAGTTTAGCTCATAGTTTGGATTATTGGACCATCACAGGCAGTATACAGTTTTCTAACTTCAAAATGTTTTCATGTGTATGTTGTGTAATATAATTCGAATCTAGTAGTTTTTTGTTCAATGTAGTAGTTTTTGGCAAGCTGTCTAGGTTTTATTAATTTTCCATAGTGACAACATTGGTCCAGTGTGCTACTAGCAATGGAGGTGTCAAAGTCATGTTCTCCCCGTCTTTCCCGCGTGGCTGCATTTAGAAGTGGATTGTATTTGTTTACATGGGTTTTTCCTGATTTTGTGTATTCAAAATGCCGAATAAGTGTGGTGTTGTGAACTGCAACGGTAATTATAACAGGTGCCGAGTGTTTCGACTGCCAAAAGACCGTTATGAAAGATAGAAGTGGATTGATGTGCTGGCACCACGCAAGAACTCTGTTGTTGATAATGACAAATTTTTCATTTGTGAGAAACACTGGGGTCCCAATACGCCGTCTATCAAATTGCCTGGTAGTTCTACACAACCTACAATCCCTCCCAGTGTCTTCAATGTGCTTGCTTCATGTCTGCCATCTTCTAAACCTGTACCTCGCCCGGCGAAGGCCGAAGACAAGCAACTGAGGCATTTTCTTCAGAAAGATACGATTACTTCATTTGATGCTTTTAGACCTGAACGTGACCTACAGAAGCAGTACAATAACTTGATTATTTCAAGATCGGAAGAAAGGTTAGTGTGTCTGTTCATAACAGAAAATTTCAGTGAGTGCAGACTGTCTGTGATTGTCGAAAACACGCCCACGTTGTGTAGCCCACTGATCTGCCGTGCATTCAAGAAGGGCATTAGTGTACCATTGGGTAAGACACTTCATCCCAACAATGGTTTGAGGTCGTATGGTCAGTTCGCCAAAGCTGTGCGCTTAGCAATTAACTATGACATCCCGTTTGACAAAAATATTGAGATTACTGTCACTCTTCTTCAAACCCACACGTCAGCCTGTGTAAACACCGAGAATGAGAAGCTGGTATTTTTGACACGTCAGTTGGAACTTTTATGACAGAAACAGTTTTCCATGAATGATTATTGTTTTGCTCTTGAATTATACCCCAGATGTAGTTATGAACAGCTCAGAGACTTTTTGGTGCTGCCAAGGAAACGCAAGCTGCAGTACATCACTTCATCTATTGACAAGGATCAGGTGATGAGGGAAACATTTGCCAAAGTGAAGATACTGCAGCAGAAGAATGTATTTCTCTTGATAGATGAAGTACAGATTGGGCCAACTGTTGCATTTTCTGGTGGGGTTCTGAGTGGCATGGCAGTGAACAAGCCAGACTGCAAGGCCACTTCTATGCTATGTATTATGATGAAGTCACTGCACAGAGGGCCTAGTATTATGATTTCTGTGACACCCGTCCACAAACTCATAGCAGCATACCAGCTTGAGTGTGTGAAGGAGGCAGCAGCTGATGTTGAGAGGGCAGGTGGGTGTGTCATTGGGTCTATCACAGACAACCAGAAGATAAACCAGCAGTACTGTAAGCTGTTTGATTTTCCAGGTGATTGCCGTGCCACAGCCAAGCATCCTCTTGACAAAGAGCGCGTCTGGTTTCTCCTTTTTGACACAGTGCATCTTCTGAAGTGGATCCGCAACAACTGGATCAGTGAGAAGTACCAGAAGATCAGTCTTGACAATAAAACAACAGCATCATTTGCTGACGTCAAGGAACTGTGAGTCAGAGAAAGGCAGTATTCTGAAGACTATTCCCCTCACTAAATTTGCTGTTAACCCCTCACAATTTCAACTACAAAATGTGCAGCATGTCTTGGTGGTGGTGGTCGGACGTGCCGAGGCGAGCTCCGTCGATCCATAAGTGCATCGTGGTCTCAACTATTTACTCGAGTTTTGACCATTTACTGTGCAACAGATATTCGTGTCTAGGAAAGATCAGTGTTCGTATACATTAATGGACAATTACTGGGGATACTCAGTTGTTAAATTTGAGGAATAACTGGGTGTCCAAAGACTTCGAGTGGACATTGTGGTTGGTGCACGGTGGTGGTTGTTACGTCCTAGGCTCATATTTTGGATAAATTTGCAGTGTTTTACTTGCTTGAGGTGGTGAATTCATTGAGTATTGAGTATTGATAATAAGAAGGTACGGTGATTATGACTATAATAAGCATGAACCGGAGAGGTAGCACCAGTAAGGTATGTGGAGCGAAGAAGGATTTGGCAGGAGGGAGGCGTGATGAAGGCGAGACATATGTAAATAAACCCACTTTGGTTGCGGTTGAAGGCACACCGGTATTGCAGGATTCTGACAAGGATGAGATAAGTAATAAATGTGTGGTGTGTATTAAGGAGGTTCATGTAGATGATCAGGCTGTTGAATGTGATTTATGTAAAAGATGGTGTCATATTAAGTGTGATAATATGCCTGGGGCTATGTATAATTATATGGTGAATTCCACTGAACAAGTTTCATGGTACTGCATACATTGTAAGAGGGGTGGCTCAAGACTTTACAAGGAGGTTATGGAGTTAAAGAATCAAAGCAAAGAAGTAATGAAAAGGCAAGAGGTGATTGAAAACAAATTTCATGATGTTGTAGAATTTGTAAAGGAGCAAAAAAATACAATGAAGGCTATTGACAGCAGACTTGGTACAATGGAGGCCAAAATGGTGGATATTGGTGAATATGTAGAAACTAACAAGACTGTATGCAAGGATGTTGAGGGCAGACTGGGGACTGCAGAAGCTAAGATGGTGTCCATTGAGGGTAAGGTGGAGAACATACTAACAACAGCCAAAGGTCATACAGAATTGGAAAGCAAAGGTGAGAATGATTTCAAACAGGAGCTGGAACAGTTAAAAAGGGAGATGACTGATCAGGACAATAAGTTGCGAAAAGAACTGAGGATAAAACAAGAGGAGAATATGATGGAAATAAGGGACGGGGAGGCTCGTAGGAATAACTTGATCATCCATGGCGTACCTGAAAGCAATAATGTGGAGTGGAACGTGAGATGTGATGAGGATCAAAAGTATGTGTTAAAACTAGTCCAGAATGTCATGGGAGTTAATATACCAGAAGGAGATATGAGGAGAATTTCAAGATTGGGAAAGTACCGAAGCGATGCTGAAAGTCCTAGACCTCTGGTTGTAAGTCTGGCTACACTATCCATTAAATATGATATTCTCAGGGAGACAAAGAAGCTCAGAGGTAAAGAGGCCTTCAAGGAAATTCGAATTCAACATGATTTAACGAGGTCACAGAGAAAGGACATGAGGGAATTAGTGGCAGAGGCTAAGAAGACTGAAGCAGAAGATCTCTCGGGAAACTACATTTATCGGGTGAGGGGCCCGCCAGAGAAATTAATGATAAAGAAAATCAGGAAAGTGGAAGGAATAGAGAATCAGTAAGTTGGGGGAATCCAGGACAAAGAAAAAAGACTGATGGTGATGGTTATGTAAGTGTAAATAAGTTTAAGATATTATTCAGCAATGTGGATGTATTCTCTCAAGATAAGATAAGTGAGTTAAAATTGAGATTGGAGGAAGCATCAGAAAAGCCTTCTATAATTGCATTACAAGAAGTAAAGCCAAAAAATGTGAGATTTGAAAGATTGTTGGTTGAATATGATATTGATGGATATGAGATTATTTAGAGAAATGTTATAAATGCACCGGAAGGCAGAGGGCTGTTGATGTATGTGAGAAGGGATTTATCTTTTACAGAGGTAATTATGGAGCAACAATACAGTGAGTACTTATGTATTGAATTACGGTGCAAAGAAGGGAATATACTAATTGTTTCAGACTGGAAAAAAGAAAGAATTCATTTTGTAATAGAGTGGTGAACAATTGGAACATGCTGCCACAATTTGTTGTTGACTCACAGTCTATTTGGAAATTTGAAAACAATATAGATAAGGCATGGAGGGATCAAGATTTATTTTATAATTATAGAGCTAAGATAGATTATAGTAAAATTATTTATAATATAGCCACCACCACCACCAGTGTAATCACAAATCTAGTTAATCATTCCGAGCTGGATGTACAGGCTTAACAACATCTTCCAGAACATCAACTGTTAGAAACCGTTAGAAACTGTTTGAAGGTCTTTAATCAATGTAAAGGTTGTGGTTTCATTGAAGCTCAGAGGATGTCATGACACTGCAAAGTTCATCCAAATCATCCTCAACTGGTGGAATTTAATGAATGTATCTTAGAAGGGGCAAGATCAGCACATGAACAATCTATCTCGAGCTGTTCAGTATCCCCAGTCAACCAGCCTGCTGAATTTCCTGAAGATTTTCCAAGAGGCTTCTTCAGGACATGGAGCAAATGGAATCAAGTGTTTCACCCATGACACCGAGAATGCACTAGTGCAGACTATGCAGGGACTGATTGCCGTTTGCCGCTACTTGTTCAGAAACGCTGATTTCCATTATGTCCTGCTGCGTGAGATTCAGAGTGACCGGCTTAAGGGGGAGTTCTCAGTCTACCGTCAATCAACTGGTGCAAACTCTTTCATGACCACTGGGGATGTATTCTCCGTATGCAAGCAGCCCTTCACGAGGTATGCTGCCGTAAACCTCCAGTCCATCGATGTCCACCCTGTGTCGAAGGAACATACCTGCTTGGGGACTGCAATTGACCTAGAGGATGCAGCCTCTATTGAGAGGTGCACCACAGATGTGACACTGACTGTGAATGAAGAGTGCAGTGCAGCCTATGTGGCGGGGTGGCTTGAGACGAAGTGTGCGGACAATGTGGTCTTCAGTGCCGAGGAACCTCTTGTGACCAGTGACGTTAAGGACTTTAATGAGACAGTGTCCAGAGGTTCCCTGACAACTCCACATGTGTGCACTTTTGACCTTGTCAGATGTGGACCGTGTTTCAACAAGGAAGCCCGTCACCGTTCCTGCTGCCAGAAAAGACTGGTGGAGATCTTGTCAACACTGGCCAGCTTCAGTGGGATTGACATTGACTGTCCCAAGATGTTCTGTTGTCTGGCAAATGTTCTTCTGAATGGATTCCACAACCTAGAGAAAGACCAGCAAAAGAATGCAGTCCTTTTCCAGACTGCTGTAAAGAAGGCCCGGCTCGCTGATTAATTGCTGCAGTCTGGTAAGCTTTTGCTTCTATGTTTATTTGTTCCTTTAAAGTGTCCACCAGGGTTGGTTGATTTAAATCATGATTTTAATCGGTTGATTTTTTTTTTAAACATCAGTGATTTAAATTGATTTTCGTATTATGCTTTGGAAATTGAAATGGCATGAATAAAATTAAGACACTGGGCTTTATAATCAAATTTTATTATTGTATTAAGAAGTTACAGAAATTATGAACATAATTTTTATTATTGTAGCATATGGAAGTATAGAATTGACAAAAAATAGAAATTACATACCTTGCAAGTTTGGTAAAAGAAATTGTTTTGTAGTTGAATATATAAGAACAAAAAATCATTATTTGCATTTACATTTGAGAAAATCATTATTTACATTAATCATTATTTACATTTGAGTTCATTGTCTTGAAAAGGAAGACCAATTTGGCTGCCTTCTCATTACTGAGGCAGTTCCTTAATTTTGTGTGTATAAGTCCATAGGAGGAGAAAACTCTTTCAACTCCTGATGATGAGGCTACTGCAGTTAGGAGTTGATGCACTGATAATAGAATATCACTGTCTAACATGGCTGTATGTGAATCCCACCACTCAATAGCTGTCAGGGTCTTGGTCACAGACTCAGTAAACTTGAACTCCTGGAAAGGAGGTGATTTTGCCTGAAACTTCATAATGACAGGAACAAGTGTTGTATATTTCTCATTGGCATACTCCATAGTAATATTCACCTCTTCTGCACTGAGCATTTTTCCTTGAAGTGCTGGATGAAGCAGGTTGGCAAGTATGTGAGCTTTGGTGATAAACTGTTCATACCTTTTTTTCCGCCAGTTTTTCAGCTTGTTCATTGTTTGTGAAATGGCTAAGTAATTTCTTCCAAACATCTACCACATGAGCAATAGTGCACTTGTCACTCTGTACCTCATCTAGAGCCTTTGCTATTGGCTGTAATTGATCCCGTAATTCCTCAGCCGAATGTTATAGGCCTAAATTTGATACTTTGTTTCTTACTTCAGTATCAATAGCTTCCCCGTTGACTTCACAGATCTTTATTAGAATTGGCCAGTTATTTATATAGGCCTTGAGACAGTCTGACATTGTGTTCCACCTTGTGTCCTGGGGCATGACTAGACACTGACCACCTTCCTGCCGATACTTTGAAGCAGCATAATGATTATTTCTAAAATATTTAACTACATGGACCACATGTTGTTTTACATTATCAATCTCAAGGTCATGAGCCAGTAGATTCAGTAGGTGTGCTGCACATCCATATGTGAGGACAGTATGCTCAGGTTCACTCGATTCCTCCAAGACTTTTCTCATCTTGGTGACATTTACTGCATTGTCTGTCACAACATTTCCAATGTGACAACGAAAATCTTGTTCAGCCTTCTTGATCGAATTTTGTACAAGTTGTAGAAGATATTCAGCAGTGTGAGGTTTCCTTGGTGTGTCTATTGTGTCAACTAAATAAATCTGACCAGTGGATGTTGTTAGAATGACACATATTATGGGCTCATTATGGATGTTAGACCGCCCATCAATTGAAAGACGTACAGTTCCATTATTCAGGTCATCTGTACACTTTATATTCCTTTATCATACACAAGATCCAAGTACTTATCAGCAGTATGTTTTCTGGATGGAGGAATATAACCTGGCCTCAGGTTCTCAACCATCTTGAGAAACTGAGGATACTGAACAAGACGAAATGGCGAATTTGTAGCAAGTATAATTCTTGCAACTTCTTTGTCAAGATTTTTCTTTTGAGAGGCTGAAGTTTTTATGATAAATCTATCCAGAGATGTTGATGACTTTCTTTTAGATGAAAATGATTTAGCAGAAGTGGCGCCTGTGGAGGAGTCTGATAGTGACCTTTTTAATGATGGAGTCATTTGCAGATAATTCAAGTGGAGCCGATGATGAAGGGATTGAAGCTGTTGATGCAGATCCTGAAATGGAAACAGAAAAGTTTAGCATATTGCATAATTTATAAATGAATGAATACAGTGTGATTTAGGCAACTTTTGAGTACAGTAGTTATTTTTTTAGATAATGATCATATTCACACAAGCCACTAAATTATTTGGAAATAATTAACAGGATATGAAATAGGTGGGCTTGGAATTCAGCCCACACGGGATTCAGTCCACTTTTAAATTCACTAAAAATAATGGGTTAGTTGGGTTAGGTTAGGCTGAATTCCAATGGAACCTATGAAATATATTACACAATGTTGAATGAAATGAATAACAATCATCTAGCCCCCAAAGTTGAGTGGATACAGTATATTAGAGTGATATAGTCATTACCCAAATTTAGAAGTAATGAAATTGAAGTATCATCTCTTTAGGCATTCACATTTTTATTGCACATGCTCTCCATTGTTCACCAAATTTATATAGTTGCGTATAAAAAGGGAGAAATGCACACAATATAAGTAAAATTATTTACCTGGGTCATCAATTTCTTCTATATGCTGTGGCTGACCTTGTCATTTATCTCTGTGAGATTTTAATCTTGACACAATGCCCTGTAGTTCCTGGCTGGAGTCTTTGCATTTAGCTCGGTACCCTTTGCCAGAAGTTGTTGGTAGTTTTTCAAAATAATTCCAGACAGGATCATTTTTTCTGCCTGAAGGAACCACTCTGCCAGGTCCAGAAGACATCCTTCCTGATTGATTCCAAAACAGCAACTGACTCACTGAGAAGCTGCTTACCTAGAACAAGTTTCAACAAGAATCTTGTTGAAACTTGCTGTGGGCTGCACAGGCTGCACATGTAGGCTTATACCGTTCCATGTATACTTGTGGCAAGTCTATATAACACTGCTCCTTATATTGATATGCTAAAAATGTCCTTTAGCAATCAGATCACATATCAGATAGCAATCCCACAATATTTAAAATCTATATAAAAATCTATTTAAATAAAATAAATCTGATTTAGATAAAAAAAAAATATATATTTTTTAAAAAGATAAAAAATATTGCCTATCCTTGTGTCCACTAACCTCACACAATAATACCTGTTAAGTCCAGCTAAAATTGGTATTTCAAAGCATAACAGTGCCTTAAAAGTTTCTTATTTCACTATAAAAGTTTATATTAACTTATACTGCATTGAATAAGTCAATAGTTGATATATTTGCCCTATGTGCAATGTTAGGTTTCTAGTTTTTATATATTTGTCCAATATAAAATGTTAGGTTACAAAGACCTAGATATGGAGCAAAAGGTCTCCTGTCGGCATGCTCTGCCTTTGTAATCCTTTGAAAGCAATGGCCTCTGCTGGCGGAGCCAAGAATCTGGGTGGGCACGTCCTGTGTAATAGTAGTCCTTGATATATATATATATATCCACACAGATGAGTACACACTAATGATATGAATGATACTGTGATGAATGTGGGACTTGTATACAGGGTTCTCGTCCTGTTCTCAGCCTAATGTTCTCACAACCATTTTCTGATTGTTTGGTCATAGAAAACATAGTTTTGGACGGGGGACTAAAGAAGAAAATGTTCCTTAGACCAACTATTTAGGAAATGTAAAAAAACAAGTTAATCCACTATAATATGGTATATTATACAAAAAAGTAACAATATTTACAGTATTTACAATCAATTTACACACTTTGATTGTTTATGAATTTAACCAATTGTAAACTTGGCTTAAAGTTTACACATCCTCCTTCACCTTTTATCATTTCTGACGAGATTATGATAGATGTTAGAGTAGATGTTGACAATTTGTTTCTAATTTTTTATTTTAATAAATTTACCTTAGAAAACAATCTTTCCACATCAACATTGGAGGTAGGAAGGGAAAGCACTTCTAGAGCATATTTAGAAAATATTTCGAACATTGGCTGGTTGAAATCATCCCGTAATGTGCTTAGAGCAGTGAAGAATTTTTCTGGATTGGAAATAATTTTTATTTCCTCGGGAATTTCTGCATTTTCCACTGCTCTCCATTCATCATCCAGATGTTGAGGATTGACAGTAATTCTTGGGAACGCATTGACAAGATCTCGTAGTGTTGGCATAGAAATTCGAGAGCGTTCATCCAAAAAAAATTTTGGTACAAAAATTCTCAACATTTCAAATTCATTATTTCCTAGAGGAAATCTTTTCTTGATTTCTTTGCACGCTATGATAATGAATTGCCTGCAGCGTCTAAATACATTGCCCGTTAATTCCTTCCTGTGTCTATATTCCTCTGATTGCAAAAGTGAGTGCATGTCCGATCCCAAATACATTTGGTTTACAGGAAGATAGAGTGCCTCATTATCCAAATCAAGAGATGCTATATCATTTGCCATATTTATTTCATCTCTCTTAAATAAGCATCTCAGCAAATCGGTATATAGATCATGGCATTTCTTGTGAAGGACCTGAATTGTTGGTTCTTGCTGTTGAAAGAGGAGGTTAAGATGATTGAATTTAGGCAATATGAAGTTCAGGAATGTGTAATATAGTTTCATAGATGGATCATTCATAGTGTCCAAGATAGATATTGTAGAATGTAGGCGGTCTTCTGCACTACAATTTATAAAATATAGCTTGAGAGGCTCCCACTGTTCAAGCAATCTTTCTACCGCTGCGTGATATGACAACCACCTTGTTTGACAGACATGCAACATTTTGTGCGGTTTTACGTCGCAAAATTCTTGAAATTCTTTAAATAAATGCATTCTCTTTGCACTATGCGAAAAATGGCTGTAGATGTTTCTAATGAGATCTTCACATCTACGTGGAAGAAATTTGGAAGCCTGAGATGAACACAAATGCACCGAGTGGCAAACGCATTTCAAGATGGTAATCCCAGGCATTTCATTATTGAGGCGACTTGTGAGTGAATTATATTTTCCTGTAATGTTGCTCGCCCCATCGGAAGCAAATCCTATAACATTTTCTTTTGGAATATTATGAGTTTCAAGGCATTGAGTTATAATTTTATGGAGTCTTTCACCAGTGGCACCTGTTGTGCTTTTGTCTGCAAATATGTTAGCCAATTG
Source organism: Oratosquilla oratoria (assembly GCF_046742065.1). Taxonomy (NCBI): domain Eukaryota; kingdom Metazoa; phylum Arthropoda; class Malacostraca; order Stomatopoda; family Squillidae; genus Oratosquilla; species Oratosquilla oratoria. The sequence continues at coordinate 17,119,452 of NC_134788.1, read as the reverse complement.
TAAGAGCCTGCTTTGTATTTGCTTTGTCTCTGGATCGTAAAACCGTACTACAATTCCACAACTTTTTGTAGTGTCAATATCTGTGGTTTCATTGACTATGATGGAAAATTTATTTTCTCTCAATTTCTGGTGCAGTTTGTTACTTTCATAGTTTGCCATTTTCTCAACAACAGTTTTCACCTATGTTCTTTTTAAGTAACATTTCTGTAGGGTAGAACACTCAGGAAAAATATTCTTTAATAAGTCAATAAGATGGTCAGAAGTATTAAAGGCAATATTATGTTCTACAAAAAAAGATGTCAATTTGATCTCTGCAGCAGTCACAGCATCCTCTTCATTCAGATCCTCTTCTGATGGTGTTGATCTTTGCAGAACCTCAACTTGAAGGGTGTGGTGTCTTGAGGAAGAGTGTCTTTTCAGGCAGTTGGTATTTGCAGCAACAGAAGTCTTGCAAATTTTGCAGCGAGCCTTGTAAGGGTCGTCCTCTACACGCTCGATCCAATCCTTGTAAGCCTCCTGCTCCAACCAGGAATCAACGAATTTTTGCTTCGAGGCCATGTCAAGAGAGTGATCTGTGAAGAAATTTGAGAAATGGTTAAGCAACATTTAAATTCAGACGAACTAATTTTAATGCAGCTATTTTCACTTTATAATTGTATACTAATCTAATTCATACTTACTTGCACTATATCTTCGAAGGAATTAACGGGGTAAAATGTCGGGATTGCCAACACTGCATAGTTATGCAAAAATGTACATTTTACAGATAATTATGCTATTATTTTACATTTATTTACGGACAGAATAAGTGTTTTATGTCAAACGATTATTTTTTTTCTTTTACAATCATCAGTAAAAAACTTTAATAGGAAAATAAAGCATATCACATTTGTGAAAACATTTTGTTCTCAAGTGTGAGAGTTGCGGCTAACAGGGTAACAGGTATTGTTATTATTTTTCAATTGTTTACTGATAGAATAAGTGTTTACATTCAATTGAATGCTCTTTATATCGTACAATAATCAGTTAAATTATTTATAAGGAAAAAAACACATTTTACAATGTATGTCAAGTGTGAGAACATTTTGTTCTCATGTGTGAGAGCTGTGGCTCGCAGGTTTGCAGGTACCGTTTCCCGCGCTTGAAAAGTTCTCATAGCAGACGAAAAGTGTACACATCGAGAACCTTGCTTGTATACCCACACCATTAGGGAAGCCTACTTCACACCTTTAATGCAATTAAACACCTCAACCTCACAATGTGAAACCAACTCATCGGGCCCTTTGAACTAGGTTTTATTTAGAACTAGTATTACTGTTATTAATAAGTATTATTATTTATAAATTGTTTTTTTTTTTTCTTTTTCTTTTTTTCCGGTAGGGCTTCTTTCCGCCCAGGGATCTTCCTATGTGGGGCTTTTTCCCGTGTGGCCTTTTTCCGGGATTCAAGGTGGGTGAAGCCATTGTTCTAGGTTTTAGAGGTGCTGTTGGTCCTGGATCCATCAGCAAGGGTGATAGCATGGATATTCCACATTGATGCAGGGTACATAGGTGGAATTGGGCGGAGGCGGAGTGATGGAACAGAGCCATCAGCAGCAGCAGCAGGAGGAGGTTGAGTCGGTCATGATTTCTATACATCGTATACATTTTTTTCCCATTTGTATGACGACTAGTGGTACTTTTTGCAGTTTATTGTTACGGGAGGGTAGTGATTTCTATGGTCATACTCGTTATTTTTATTATATCACATGCGATTTTTTGCACGTGTTCTATTTTTTATAATTAACAACAATTATAATAGTAATAATTATAGTAATAGTGTTCGTAGAGCAATGAAAGAGATGATAGTGGTGTATCTGTGTTTTATTGTATGTATTTCAGTTCAGGTGGGGGTCCATTGACTTTTGGGGACACTCTAGGCCACCAGTTGTGGTCATGTCCATCTTCTGTGTCAATGTCTTTGCTGTGTTGTACTAATTCTGGATTTAATATTGTTAGTCTGTTCATTGTTGTATACTAGTCTGTAGAGTCTTGTGTTAAGGGGTTCGAGTTTGTGTTGTATGTGTAGTTCTATTGTCAGAGGGGGACTGTGTCGTGACACATGGGTTTTTTGGCTGATGCTAAACCGTGCCCAAACGGCACCAATCAATTGAAACCAAAGATTTATGCTCTCTCCACTCCACTCATCTTGTCAGCCAAAACGAATTGTTTGGGTGGATCACTGAGTCAGGTTTTATAGTAACTATGGGCCCGGTGGATTTGCATGGGGGGACGGGGATGGGAACTAGCTAAGGCAAAACCAATAACTTGAGGGTCCAACTCTTCGACTTTGTCTGCCGGGAGACTGGATTATGGGATTAAGGCCCGGGTCGGAGAATTTAAAGAGGACTGAGGAAGCATCAGAGAATTGAGGAGAGGAAGTCTCAGGATTGAGGATTCAAAAAGAAGGACTGACTAGGCTATATTGTATTATAAAAGTTTATTTAAAAGAAATATTACAAATATTATATATTTATTTACAATAGCAACTTTGATAACAGGCCCGTATGAGCGTTTTGGCCTTGGCCCTGATGTGGGGGGGGGGGCTAATCCACATGAAAACGCAAAAATTCCGTTCATATTTCAAAATTTTCATCAATTTGCCCATTTGTGGGGGGGGGGGGATAGCCGCCCCAGCCCCCCGGCTCCTACAGGCCTGAATAACGACATCCACTACAGACCTTACATTTGAGATTCCGGTGTGTATATAAGAACAAGATAGTTTATTTACAATATTAAAAAATGCCAAATAAATTTGGCTATTGGGACCTGACTAGCACAATGGAGTAATTGTTTAGACAAGCTCGACTAATTGACATTAATTGTGCAAAACAAGGAACCAAGCAGCCAAACAAAAGAGGCTTAATGTTCAGCATGAATTTTACACTCTTTGCTAAGCACGGGTAGCACTTTTTGAAAGAAATGAATCAAACTATACAGAATTTTTCGCAATAATATCATACTACAAGAATAAACTATTACTTTAATCATTATTACGCCAGGATAAAATCTTAAGTTCTCATCACGCACATAACATAGGTAAAGTTTCAAAGCACATTTAGGTTATCCTATGAAAACCTTAGAATACCGCTCTGGCTACAGTGCTAGTGCCAACATGATATGATATCACATCTGCCACCAGATTAGGCTACACACACTTCAAACAATAAAATGAGAAGAATTAAAAATATATACCCTGGACTAGACTCAAAATTTCATTCGTTTGTCTTTGGCGGGGCCCCTTATCTGTCTGCACAAACAGAGTTAACAGACGGGGAAGGGTCCCCGCCGAAGACAAACGAATGAAATTTTGAGTCTAGTCTAGACTGGGAGAGACTAGATTTTACAGTATTTAAATGTCAGGTTTTGAATGATCAGTTCACAACAGTCCCACAATGTCCTTATCCAATGCGCACTTGTTTCGTCGTCGTTCGTCCCAATCTTGCTCGTTTCTTTTGTCCCGGTTTGGTCAGGTCTAGATTCCATACTTGCTAGTAGATGACGTCATGTTTTTGTGTTGTTATCACTTCGGGCAATGTGGGGTATTTTCGGAAGTTTCTGAAGTCCGATGTGACGGAAGACTTCAGAGGCCCAAATAAAACGCAATATTAGACTTCAAGCTTCTTATATGGAAGAAAATTAAAATATCAAAACTTTATAACATTTTTTCACGTGGAATGATGAATTATATAATATATAAATATATCACTATTACTGGGTGGACGTTTTTTACATTAAAAAAGTTTGAACTGCTAGGAAAAGACAAGAGACTTGAATTTTTTTTATATAAAAATGGTCTTATTTTTATTTACAGCAGAACAATATTAAAATACATGTATGTGGAAAATCTCAATATTAAAATACACGTATGTGGAAAATCACTTATTCTTTTTTACAGCAGCACAATTAAAATACATGTAGGTGGAAAATCTCTAATGGTAAAAACACTTTATTTTTATTTGCAGCACAATTCTCAATCATTCCTACATTGAGGGCAAGTGTAAGTGTCATCTGTGCACATTTCCCTGACATCATGCACAGACAGATTTACACAGTTGTTATGATACCATTGTTTACAAGAGCTGCACTCTATCATCAGTTTTCCAGGACAATAGACATGACACTTACAATATTTGGTGATAGTTTCATATCTCTCATTTTGTGGCAATCTAGCTTTATTGAGTTTTTTATGTGGAAACATGGTGAAATCTCCCTTTTCAAGACATACTACAAGGTGTTCCCTCATTTTACTAACATCAGATGTTACTGACAAAGGATCAATGCCTTCACACACAGCTAAAACATTAGCAATGGAGAAAAGACCACATGATGCGCCATCTGGTTGTCTTTGAGGTGTAAGCATTCTAACTTTTATAAGACCATCAACACCAGTTGCAAAGATTCTATATAACTTTACAATTTGACTTCTAAGTGAGAGAGACATACGAGGTGCCAATGAATCGTATACAGTTACAGCTACATCATCATTAGGTTGTCCCACTGACATAATCCAGTGGTTTCCAACATGGTGAATTTGTACACCTTTAGATGTGGCAGGTGAATCAGCACTGCCCCTAACACTAGCTAAAGTTAAAGTGTTTTCAAAGCCACAGATACTATAAAACTTATCTGACAGAATTGATAGACTAGCATTAATAATCCTGTCATTGAGCCACCCTCTTTTCCAGAGAACAGTTGCCCTATCTTCAATGGTGAGACTGTGGCTATTTACATTCTTCCACAAATCGTTATCATCACTGACTGTTTCATGATCACTGACAACAATTGTTATATTATCATCATCGGGTTCAACATCTTTTTGAACAGGACAACTAGAAGCTTTAGATTGTACAGCCTCATCAGCATCAAGATTGATGACATTTTCTGGACATTGATTTTTGGGACGTGGTGGTACCTCAGACACTAATGGAACATTGACATTGAAGTGTTTACGCATATTTTCAGCATGCTTTCCAAATCTTGATGAGAATTTTTGCTTAGGCCTTCCACAGCCACGTTTTGGAAGAGGTGCAAAATCGTCATGGTCATTGTCCTTTTTCCTTTTCTTTGGAGTGACTAATGTTGTTATGCCATCCTTCATTGGTAACTGTGATTCTATCTGAGAATCAAGAGATAAGAGCTCCTTGTGTAATTCATCTAAATAGTCTATTTCTTTGAGATTGTACACTTTATCAAGGATTGATTTAATAACACCAGTACATTTGTCTATACATCTCTTCCTTTTTGACCTTCTTTCCTTCAGGTCATCTACAACTATACTGGAGTCATCCAAATTTATACAATCTGCTTCCCCATCAGAAGACACTGGGTCATTACAGCACCCTCCTTCAGTTAGCTCTCCCTCTCCTTCAGCTGCTAACCCCCTGGGGCTAGGGGGTGTAGTATAGAATATAGCCCCCGCCACGTCGGCTGCGTGTCGTAAGAGGCGACTAATGCCGATCCCCGGGCGGGGCTCTTGTTTCCCCGCACAGGGCTTCCTCTTAGACTTCCTTTTCCACTCTTCCCTTCTCTTCCGCTTGCTGTCCCCTCCCTCCGACCTAACTTTCAACCGCCCCTCTCAGTAGCGGCGCTACACCCATCCTACGGTAATGCGTCCCTGCCAATAGGTTTGTTGGTGGCAGGGTATCATGCCACCTCGAAGGGCGCCTGCATTGCAGCACGGTAAGCCAGTGCAGTAGGATTACGATCCAAGTCCTAGCCCAGGCGTGAGGCTCCGCCTGGTGCCGTCCTCCCTATCCTCACTACAACCTGGCCCTGGCAGCCAATCATGAAAAAATCTTGTAGTGGGGTGGCCGGCCCCCCAAATCCGGCTCCAGCTGACGCAGCTGGTAAGACAGCGTCGTCTACCCCGAATAAAAGACTCCTTGGCATCGAACATGCCCCAAGGCGCCTAAACTTTTTCGAGCTCATGAAGCTAGTTACCCCTTTTGGTACTATCGAACGTATTTCTCTTCGTGTTAAGTCAAATTATAACAACTTTTATGTGCGTTTCTTAGCTCCATCAGAATGCATTGCAGCCAGCGTTGCCCTCAATGGTAATAAAATCGCGGATTCGACCTTGAAATGTTCCATCCTAAAAATATCAAATATTGAAGAACAAGACGATGACTTCGTCCCTAATGATACATACCTTACTCCCGAGCTCCCTGAACGTCCCCATCCCTATGCTTTAGCCCCCGTGTATAACCTAGTGACTGTCGAGGAGGGCAGTAACGATGTCCTAGTATTTAATATGATCAACAAAATGATCGCCAACCCTCCACTCACTCCAGAAACCTTCACGCGCTTTGGTCGCAACACCTACCTAATGAAGGTAAAACCCCACCAGGGATTTATGCTCCAGGGTACGTCCGGAGATTTTTATGGCAGCGGAATCCTCAAGATTTCTCCATATGATGACTATAATGGCTCAAAGGGTAAGATTTTTAACTCTTCCCTTAGTAGCCTTCCAACCACTATCCTTCTTAACATGTGCCCCCAGAACGTCTTGGATGCCCACGTAGTATCCAAGTATAGCCCAGAAGAACAAAAGTTTGTCCCAACACCGCTGATAATATTAAAATTCTCCGACTCAAATCCCCCAGACGTGATCGTGATTGGGCCCCACCGCTGTACGGTTAGGTCCTACGTTCAATCGCCAAGGACATGCACCCGCTGCCTGCGGTACGGTCACTCCTCCAAGATCTGTAGTTCTCCTGCCCTCTGCCGCAACTGCGCCAAACCATCCCACGTCACTGAGGGTGAATGCTGCGATCTTGCGCCAAACTGCGCTGCTTGTAATGGCACTCACCGCACATTCTCGAGGGAGTGTGAGGAACACTCCTGGCAAAGACTGGTCTCGGAAACTGCGTACAATAACCGAACCAGCTTTCGCGGTGCGGCAGCCATCCTACGGGGGGGTCAGCGCCCCACATCTTACGCATCGGCAACGAAGGCTTCAGTAAAGGCTAACCCGTCGCTCCTTCCCTCATCATCACATCCGGATACCACATCATCCGCCGCGACCGTCCCCGCACAATCCTCTCAATCTTCACGCCAGTCGACCTCCCAACGTGTCATATCTCGCGTCACCGACGGTAATCTCATACTTGATTCTCCCCCTCCACATCTGACAAATACACCCAATCTTGGCACTCTGGATCCAGTTAATCCTTCTTCTCGACCCGTAATGTCTTCTGATAGATCACCGAAGAAGCGCCCTGAAGCCAGTAAGTCACAATTGCCCCAGAACAACTCTAAGCCTAGCAAGTCATCAAAATCTTCAACTAAGGTCTCTAGATCGCCCACACCATCCTTTGAGAAAAAGCCCCCCTCTTCGGGACAATCGTGCTCTCAGCCCCCATTGGCGCAATCTAGCGCAAACTCTTCATCAATGAGTGACTTCCCCCAGATGACATCCATTTCCACCCCGTCGTCTGTGCAGGATGGGGAGATTCCTGACACCGAAGACGTTATGATGAAGAGCCCAAGCAACTCCACAACTTCGCTCTTGGACCTTCCATCATTCCCGCAGTTACCTAAACATCACCCTGCCCTTTCCGGCAAGAAGCTTCCCCAGAAACGACCCCTGCCCGACGGCGACTCGAACGACCGCCCATCCAAGACCGCGCCCTCCAACACCTCCCTTCAGCCTCCTCCCTCATTGTCCCCCAAATCCAATAAAAAGCTTACACAACCTCACCCTATCAAAACCACGCCAGATCCGTCGAGGAAACAACCGCCACCTAATCCCAATCCATCTTCTAAATCACCAGAACAAAGACCGAAAGAAAGAGACCAGAGAGCCAAGACCTTACCTCAAAAAACTCCTATGGGACGCGAATCTCGTAAACCCCATGATGGCCAACTTAAGCCGTCCCCCATCGGGGGGCGGCACTCTAATTAATTCTTTAAATTCTCACCACCCACGACACTCCTTCAATGGAACATCCGAGGTCTTCGTGCGAACGGGGAGGAATTGAAGTACCTCCTCCGTGAACACAACCCCGGAGTTGTCTGTCTTCAAGAAACTATGCTTCCCTCCAGTCACTATAATCTAGGTATGAACTACAGGTTCTACGGTACCGTTCCTGCAGCCGGTTCTCCAAGCAGGGGCGGTGCTGCAATAGTCGTCCACGCAAGCGTTCAGCATTCAACCATCCCTTTGCGCACAACTCTCCAGGCGACCGCTGTACGGGCCATCCTTAGCAAGAGCTACACAATCTGCTCCCTATACCTGCCACCAAGCTCTAGCGTTAATGCTTCCGACATCCAAGAACTTGTCGATGCACTCCCACCCCCATTTATCATTCTTGGTGATCTGAACGCACACAGTCCTTTGTGGCATAGCTCTTCCCGTAACGAGAAGGGCCGCGCCATTGAAAAACTTTTAGAGGAGAACGAGGTCTCCCTCATTAACGATGAAAACCCGACTTATCATAACATCTTCCTCAACACTACTTCTGTCCTGGACCTCGGAATCTGCACTTCAGCGGTCCTCGTGGACTTCTCCTGGAGGGTGTGTGCGGATTTACACGGCAGCGACCACTACCCGATAGTAGTCTCTCGTGTTTCTCCTCCCCCCATCTCCCAGCCCCAAAGGTGGAAGTTGAAAGCGGCAAATTGGCCACTCTTTGGGGAGCTGTGCTCCGAACTAAGTGACTTGCGAGTGGATGACCCGATTCAAGCTTATAATCAATTCGTCTCAATTATTCTTAACGCCGCCGGCGGTTCTATACCGGTTAGCCGCCCACCGATTGGCAGACCACCTGTTCCCTGGTGGGACAACACCTGCCGGAAGCTTCGTGACACCGCTCGTTCCTGCTACCGGCGTTTCCGTCGCCTTCCGACGGAGACCAATAAGATGGTATACCAGAAAGCGGTTGCGACCAAACGAAAGTATATGAAGGAGGCGAAGCGCATATCATGGCAGAACTACGTATCGACCATTAAAACGTCGACGCCTTCGGCGTCAGTTTGGAACCGAGTGAAGAAGCTTTCCGGCAGGTACATACCATCTCCTCAACCGTCCCTCCTTATAAATAACACCGTTATCTCAGACCCGTGCGAGGTGGCCGAGGAACTCGCCACACACTTCTCCCGTATTTCCAGCTCTACTGCCCTACATCGAGAACTCCAGCTATCGGATCACGTGACGAATTCTGATGACCACGCTCCTACCGACACTGAAACTTACAATCTGCCCTTCTCCCTCCGCGAACTCAAGCATGCTATCGACCAGACGCCGAATACTAGCCCAGGCGACGACACGATTAGTGTGGACATGATTAAACACCTTCCTTCGGAGACTCTCATAACCCTTCTAGCAATATATAACAGGATTTGGTACTCTGGTCTCTTACCATTATCTTGGCGATTGTCTACGATCATCCCCATAGCCAAGCTAGGCAAGGATCACCAGATCCCTTCTAGTTACCGGCCGATCGCCCTGACGAGTGTATTATGCAAGATATTTGAGAGGATGGTCAACCTTCGACTTACCCACTACCTGGAGAGCAGAGACCACCTCACCCCTTACCAATTCGGCTTTCGTCGACACCGCTCCACCTTAGATCCTCTACTCCGTTTTTCGACACACGTGCAGGACGCCCTAGTGCGCAACATGAATACCATCGCCGTCTTCTTCGACCTGGAGAAGGCGTACGACACGACTTGGAGAGGGGGTATCTTGATGAACCTCCTCGAGATGGGAGTAAGGGGTAGGATGTTTTCCTTCCTTCGAGCTTTCATATCAGATAGGACTCTGAGAGTGAAGATCGGTGGAGCATATTCGTCGCCCAAACCCCAGGAGCAAGGTGTCCCCCAAGGCAGCGTCATCAGCCCCACCTTGTTCTTGGTCAGCATCAATGGAATAGTCCAGGCGGTTGCTGAGGCAGACACTTCACTCCAGTGCTCACTCTTCGCTGATGACTTCCTTTTGTACTTCTCCTCCATAAACCTTTTCACAGCAATCACACGCACTCAGAGCGGTGTAAATGCTGCTACTTCCTGGGCCTCTCGCAGAGGCTGCCGATTCTCCTCATCGAAGACGGTGGCGATGCACTTTTGCAAGTCTCAACAACGACCGCGCCAGAAAGTTCCTCCACATATTATTCTGGGAGGCATTCCAATACCCTATGAGCAGTCGACTAAGTTTCTTGGGGTCATTTTTGACCAAAACCTTACTTGGAACAACCACATACTCAATCTTAGACAATCTTCCCTCTCCGCCCTCAACATCTTAAAGACGGTTTCTGGACGCGACTGGGGAGCGGACCAGCCTTCGCTCCTCAGATTATACCACGCCCTCATAAGATCACGGCTGGATTACGCGTGCCAGATCTATTCCTCGGCAAGTGCGACGTCCCTCCGCTCCCTCGATACAGTACACCACCAGGCTTTGCGACTGTGTACTGGTGCCTACCGTACCTCTCCTGTCGAATCCCTCTACGTCCTCTCTGGCGATTTGCCGCTCTCTAACCGAAGGGAGCAACTTTTACTCTCCTTTTACTTCAAGTGCAAATCGTTCAGAAAGATACCATCTTTTGACGTGGTTAATAACGTGAGACTCGGGGATACATACAACACCAAAAGATCGGCTTCAGTCCCAGCACACATACGCGCGCTCCGTCTACTTGAGGAGGGAAGCGACTGCCCCCTTAAGGTGTCCGAATCCAGAAACTTTGATACCCCACCTTGGTGCAAGCCCATTCCCGAGTTCTGCCCCATGGAACAATCAAAAAGTGGACACCTGCCCTACATCGTTGCTGCCTCGTTTGAGGAGCATAAAGAATCACATGCCGACTCCATCGCGGTCTATACTGACGGATCAAAATCTCCCGCTGGTGTGGGCTGCGCAGCCGTAACATCGTCTCAAACTTTCACGGCAAAATTACCCTTCACCTCATCTGTCTTTACGGCTGAACTTTACGCAATTTTACTCGCTTTGAAGCACTTTATTCTTAATTCAGATTTTAATGATTTTACCATTTATAGCGACTCTCAATCATCAATTTTAGCACTTACTAATTTTATTCCGTCCCACCCCGTGATATCTGAGATCCAAGAGTGGCTAACGAGAACAGCAGCCAGGGAAAAAACTGTCCGATTCTGCTGGTCCCCTGGACACGTTGGTATCATTGGCAATGAGAAGGCGGACAGAGCGGCCAAATCTGCGGTGGCCCGTCCCTTACCATCGCGCGGGGACTCTCCCTTTTCCGACATCCGCACTACCATCTCCTCCCGCGTGCGTAGAAAGTTTGACACCACCTGGGACAATATTAGAACGAACCAAAAGCTACGGAGCATAAAATGTTCTGCAGATCGCTGGCCACTTCTTTCCCACCACAACCGTTTCTATCCGAAACTTTTAAACCGTTTACGTATTGGACATACAAAGATAACCCACGAATTTTTATTCTCTCTTCCCCGGATTCCCCCTTCTTGCGAGAGGTGTGGCTCTCCCTTTTCCGTTCGTCATTTCCTGCTCGAGTGCAGATACTACGAGCCTTGGCGGCGGAAATGGGGCCTCCCTCCTGACCTCCGTAAGATGCTTGGTGCTACACCCATGATACAACCCCTTGTAGGATTTTTAAAAGACGTTAATTTATTCTATTATATTTAATCTTAACTGTGTCGTACCTATGTATTGGTAATCTTACTTCTATTGTAGTTCGCTACTTAATGTCTAGGCTTCGTATATATTTCGTAGATTATTTTAATAATTAGTCAGACAATAACGTTGTAGTTGTTTTAATTTTTAGAATCTAATATTTTAATCTCGTTATCTATTTTATCCCATGGCACGAATGGTCCAACGACCCTGTGCCGGGCTTTTGCCCACTCTAATTAATCAATCAATCAATCAATTCCTATATCACTCATAGATTTTTGATGGCAAGTGGAGCAGAGAGGCTGGCCCCCCAATGTCCCACTTGCCAAGTAGTTTTAACAATTAAACACATTTTAGCTCAGTGCCCTGCATTCTCTGATAAGCGCGGGACAAATTTTTTAACAGATTTATCTTTTAAAGGAGTTTTAGGGGAGGAAGCTCGTGTGAAGAATGTGTTAAAGTTTTTAAAAGACAAATTTATTTTATGAAATTTAAAATTGTGTATATGAATGCTTGTGAATGTATGTTGTTGATGTGTGTTCGTGAATGTTTAATGTTTTAACTGTTTTACTTGAATTTGATTTTTATTTATTTATTTTTTTTAATCTAAAAGATAAATATGCGCTGAATGGACTACCGGCTCCGGTGCTTGGCCTTCGAGCCAAAAATTCCATAAATCAACCCTTTACCCATTGTGAAGATAAATGACTCTTTTATATCAGATACAAGAGAAGTAGCAGAGGCTTTTGGAAGACATTATGCTGATATTTCAAGCCCTCTACATTATTCAGATAATTTTAGAAGAATTAGAGCCAAGACCACGATTATTCCTCCTACCAATACGAACTCGGAGGCATATAATCTTCTCTTCACCTTGGATGAAATGGATCATGCTTTATCTCTATCCTCCCCAACCTCTCCTAGAGAGGATGACATTCTTTAATCCATGGTTGGTCACATCCATATTGTCGAAGAAATTCCTCTTAAATGTGCTGAACAAATTTTGGTCTTCTGAATCTTCTCCTAAATCTTGGAAGACTTCAATCATCATAGGAATCTTAAAGGCAGGAAAAGACTCTCATGATCCACAAAGTTACAGACCTATTGCTCTCACAAACTGCATTTGTAAGATCTATGAAAGAATGGTTAATACGCGTTTAGTTTGTTTTTTGGAATCTGAAAATCTCCTATCTAACAGACAGTTTGGATTTAGAAGGAATAAATGCACTCTGGACCCCTTACTTTTTATCACTCGTGAGATTCAGAATGCCTTCACAATTCAGAACTCGAGCATTGGTGTGTTTTTTTGACTTGAAAAATGCCTACGATACTACCTGGCGGGGAGGCATTCTGAAGCAAGTTGCAGAGTGGGGTATCGGGGGTAATATGTTCAGTTGGTTAAAGGACTTCTTATCTGACCGTTATCTAAAAGTCCGAGTGGGCTCTTCTTTCTCTTGTGCATATCTTCAAGAGGAAGGGATTCCCCAAGGAAGTGTTCTGAGTCCTACACTCTTCAGCATAGCCATTAATAGTTTATTAGAACAAGTTCCCACAGGAGTTCATGGATTGGCTTATGCTGATGACTTCGCTGCTGTGTGCAGCAAATCGACAACATTAGAAACGGGCCAAAAGATTCAAGAGGTTATTAACTTAGCAACAGCATGGGCTAATAGCTGGGGCTTCACATTCTCTGCTGAAAAAATCAAAGCCATAAGGTTTTCCAGACTAAGACGCAAGGAAGAAATACCAACACTATTCTTAGAGGGTGTCATATTACCGTATGAAGATCAAGTAAAATACTTGGGTCTGGTATTGGATAAAAGGCTGACATCCACAAATCACATAAACGAGGTTGTATACACTGTTAAACAGCGACTTAATATACTAAAGGTAGTGTCTCATTTCAACTGGGGAGCAGATCGTGTAACTTTAATAAGGCTTTACCAATCATTGTGCCTTAGGAAAATGGATTATGGATGTCAAATTTATGGAATCTGCATGTAAAAGTTCACTGAAAAAGCTTGATATAGTCCACAATATGGCTTTACGGATCTGTTAGGGAGCCTATAGAACATCTCCAGTGGATAACTTGTATGTGGACGCAGGAATTCCTCCCCTCTATATTTGCAGGGAGGAATTAAGCCTTAGATATATATCTCGGGTCTTGACATCCAAACAGAATCCAAACTTCAAATTTGTAAAGCAGCTGGTAGACAGAGCTCCAAGGAAAAGTACTCTACCGAAACCTTTAGAAGTGAGATGTGAAGTTGGGACAGAGAAGGTAGGACTTGTTCCTAACACAATTGCTGAGATCACGCCTCCCAAATTCCCTCCTTGGAACCAATGCCCCACTGAAATATGTCCTCTTAAAAAGAAGAAAAATAGAAGTGCTGTAGAGCTAAAAAGTGAATTTTTAGAACATTTATCAGTGCATGCTGATTCAATTTTTATTTATACAGATGGATCAAAATCCCAAGATGGTGTTGGTTGTGCTGTTGTATGTGATAGCACAGTTTTAAAGAGAAAATTGCCTGATTTTAGCTCTGTTTTTATGGCTGAACTGCAGGCAGTCAGCAACGCCCTCAAATTTGTTTTTAATTCTGTTCCATGCAACAAGAACGTTGTTATTTTTACAGACTTCATGAGCATTTTATCCTCTGTAAATACATTTTTACCTCTTCACTTTTTAATCCAAGAAATACAGGACTGGTTAATTCTAATCAACAACAGAAAGAAAATAAAAGTAAACTTTTGCTGGGTGCCGTCCCATGTGGGTATCTCTGGAAATGAACAGGCTGATGCTGCAGCCAAAGCCACCACTAGGCTCAGCCGTGTAACAGACTGAAAAGTCCCACATACGGACTTCAAAGAAGTGAGTCATTGTTACACAATGGGAAAGGGGCAAGAAGAATGGACAAGGCTGGACGGTAGTTATAAACTAAAAGAGATTCACCCCTTGGTGAACCCTTGGAAGTGTCCTCCTTTGGACAGAAGGTCAAGTATTGTCTTGACAAGATTGAGAATTGGCCATTCCTATATCACTCATAGATTTTTGATGGCAAGTGGAGCAGAAAGGCTGGCCCCCCAATGTCCCACTTGCCAAGTAATTTTGACAATTAAACACATTGTAGTTCAGTGCCCTGCATTCTCTAACAAGCGCAGGGCAAATTTTTTAACAGATTTATCTTTTAAACAAATTTTAGGGGAGGAAGCTCGTTTGAAGAATGTTTTAAAGTTTTAAAAGACATAAATTTATTTTATGAAATTTAAAATTGTGTATATGAATGCTTGTGAATGTATGTTGTTGATGTGTGTTCGTGAATGTTTATTGTTTTAAATGTTTTACTTGAATTTTTATCCATAAGATAAATATGTGCTGAATGGCCTACCAGCTCCGGCGCTTGGCCTTCGAGCCAAAAATTCCATAAATCAATCAACCTCTGTGTTTGTTTTTACTGATGGCTCCAAAACTAGCGCAGGTGTTGGTTTTGGAATATTTTCAAATGATTTTAATCGTAAGGGCACCTTGCCTGATACATCATCTAATTTCACTGCCGAACTGACGGGAATACTGTCCGCCGTGGACATTATATCCTCCATGAAAAAGAGAGGCAAATGTTTTACAATTTTTAGTGACTCAGAGTGTCTTGCAGTCTCTAGAACAATTCGACTCAAGGCACCCAATAGTTTTAAAGATCTTAGAATGGCTTTTTTTAATCGAGAGTCGAGGTAATGAAATAAATTTCTGCTGGGTTCCAGCACATGTCGGAGTACCAGGAAATGAACAGGCCGATAAATTGGCCAAGGAAGCCGCTCTCTCACCCTTACCTCGCTTACAGCATATACCTTATGAAGAGTATATCCCTCTAATCAAAGCCAAAATCTCATCTCTTTGGCAGTTCCAATGGGATCTTGAGGCTGGTAACAAGATGAGAAAGATTACTGATACTATTCATCCTTGGTCTTATACATTACTGAACAGAAAACAGGAAGTAACCCTTAGCCGGTTGAGGATTGGTCACTCTAGGTTATCCCATGGCTTTCTAATGGAGGGCAGTCCTCCATTTTGTAATGATTGCCTAGTTCCTATGACCATCAGACACATTATGGTGGAATGCTCCAGTTATGATGAAGAAAGACAACAATATTTGTCAAAACACAGAGATGAAGGAGATCTGTCCCCTCGAAGTGTTCTGGGATGTAACTGCAATATAAAGTCTATTTTAAATCTTCTTAGTGCTATTGATCTTCTCAATGATCTTTAGATTTCAATCTTTTTTTATTTTATTTATTTTTTAAGCTTTTTACCATTTCCTTTTCTTAATCATAAATACTACGGCATCAATGACCATTGATGTTGCGACGACAGATAAATCCCAATTATTCAATTCAATTCCTTCCCCTTCTTCTTTCCTTTCATCCCCTTCTTCCCCGCCAGAAAGGGTGGGAGAAAAGAAAATAGAGAAAGTAGAAAGAGAAGAGGAAAAAAGAGGCTAAAGGGAACCAGGAAAATGATATGGTGTAAGAGGCTGGTAGATAAAGGTAGACAAGTAAGTAGATAGAGGGGTAGGTGGCGAGAATTTCATTTTTCCGGGTTAGATGTCTAGAAAACAATAGCCGCGAAAGAGTTGCATAATGTCGCTCACCATCTAAAGTTTGTAAACAAAAGCTAGGGTACAGATTTTAATGAAGAGGTGACAATATGTTAACTAAATCATTCCGCTTCGATGTTGAGATTGCTTGTGTAAGCAGTATTGCTTAAGACGGTGTAAGAGTCTTTCTGATTGAAGAAGGGTGGAGGAGAAGAAAAAATTATTGGTACCTGGGAGAAAAGTCACGCCCTTACGGGAGGCATTTATTCGTGACAATCAAGATTATTGCATGTATTAAGTAGTGACGTCGGAACAGAGATGGCTTTGTGAGTAGATTGGGGATACCAGGCGGGAGTTCTCTGGTGTACCGAAGACAATAACGTTGTAGAGAATTAGTGAAGATGAAACGAAGAAAATTCTTTACCAGTTTCATTCACCCCCATTGAGAAACATTACTAACTCATAACAGAAGATATGGTGGAAACATACTTAAGTAAAGGAATTCGTAAGTGGCAGAAGAAATACAAAAGAATACAAGGGAACAGTAAACAGAATTAAATCAGTAATTACACAGAGATGAAGGGAACTGAAATGAAAGTGATGGGGTCGACATATGGTGAAGAGAAAGGAGAAGAAGAGGAAGAAGGATAAAGAAAGAAGGAGGAGAGGAAACAAGAGATAAAAAAGTAAAACGTAGAATTTGAGGAAAGAGAAAACAAAGAATAAGATGAGATGGTGAAAGAAGAGGAAGGAGTAGAGGGCGAAGAGTCTTAGTATGAGAATAATAACAAAGATTGATGGGAAAAGGAGAGAGAGAGAGAGAAAAATCGAGAGAGATTTTTGGCTGAGAGGAAAAATGTTGACCTTTCCGAAAATGTTTTTGCCTTTGTTGCATTATGGGAATGTGTGCGTGCGCTCTTGTGTGCGTGTCTGTGTATGCGTATTTGATTCACCTTGGTCTTGTATCACGTGTTGGAATCGTGATCGACAGTTATTAACCTCCCGGATAAGAGCTGAGAGCTCACATGACTGATCTATGGGTAATACTGTGACCTTACACGCACACACACACCCAACTCCTCGCCCACGAGAGTTGGAGTAACACCCCGCAGCGAAGCATACATACATATACCAAGGCTCTTTCCCCCTTACTAGGGAGGTAGCCAAAAAGAAAAAGGCATAAAATCATTCCCACCCATTCCATCCCTGAAAACACTCCACACCCCTCCACCCTCCCTCCCATCTTAGCACCTCCTAGATGACGGGTCATCCCTGCACCTTGTCCACTGCCCTGGGTCAGAAGCAGTGTCGCAAAACACAGCACATCCACAGCAAGGCCGCTTCATTAAATCGGAGACCCCCCCCTCCGTCCCCCCATATAAAGGAGAAGACGGGGAGAAATCCCTTCGGGCTGCGTCAAAATTTTGCTCACGCACACTACCTCAACCCCCATCCCCCCGTCCATTCCACCTCATGCATCACAACATCTTCCATATACAACCATTCTCCATTCACCCCTGTCTTCTGTCCTCTCCCGTCCTTCCTCAACAGATATTCCCCTCTTCCCCAAAGCCCCCTTCACCCCATCCATCCATCTCATCCTAGGACGTCCCCTCATGTTCACTCCCTCCACATCTGCCTTCCATACCTCCTTTACTAGTCTTTCTTCACTCATTCTTTCCATGTGTCCAAGCCATCCTAATACTCTTTCATCAACCCTATCTCCCAACTCCCTTTCCACCCCTGTTCTCCTCCTCATCTCCTCATTTCTCACTCTATCTAGCCTAGTAACCCCCATCATACTTCTCAGACACCTCATCTCAAACACATTCAAGCTCCTTCTCTCTTCCTCTATTATGTTCCATGTTTCTGCTCCATACAGTGCTGTTGGCACAATCACTCCTTCATATAACCTCCTCTTAGCATCCATTCCCAAATTTCTATTCCTCATTACACTTTTTAATCCACTAAGGCATTTACTCGCTTCTCTCAATCTACATTCTACTTCCACCTTCACTCCACCTTTTCCTGCCACATTTGCACCCAAGTATCTAAAACTATCCACTTCCTCCAGTTCCTCTCCCTTAATGCTCACTTCCAGATTACTGCCACTTTCACCCTTTGTACATCTCATCACCTTACTTTTACCCACATTTATCTTCAGCTTTCTTCCATCACACACTCTCCCAAACGCTGTCACCAACTTCCTCAGTCCCTCCTCCGATCCTGCCACAAATGCAGTATCGTCCGCAAACAACAGCTGGCTCACCTCCCACTTTTCTCCATTTTCTTTAACCATCTCCAATCCCTGACCCACTACCCTTGCATTTACCTCTCGCACTACCCCATCCATGTATAAGTTGAACAGCCAGGGCGACATAACGCATCCTTGAGGAAGTCCCACCTTTTCCTCAAACCACTCACTCTCTCCATTTCTAATCCTGACACAAGCTCTACTACTCTCATGAAAACTCTTGACAGCTCCGAGAAGCTTTCCTCCTATCCCGTATATCCTCATAACCTCCCACAGTGCCTTTCTGTCTACCCTATCGTAAGCCTTTTCCAAATCCATAAAGGCCCAAAAAACATCCTTCCCCTTTCCTTTAGCTTTCTCACATATCTGTCTTACCACAAAAATCTGATCTACACAACCTCTACCTGTCCTAAATCCACACTGTTCCTCACCAATTACTCCCTCTGTTCCTCTCCTAATCCTCTCATTCAAGGTCCTCCCATAAGCCTTCCCAACTACACTTAACAAGCTAATCCCTCTGAAACTACTACATTCACACTTGCCCCCCTTTCCCTTGTAAAGTGGAACTACACAAGCACTCCTCCAGTCCTCCGGCACTCAACCTTCTCTCCAGCAAACATTAAATAACCTCACCAACCAGTCCACCATCACTGTACCTCCTTTTTTTAGACATTCTGCATGGCATCCATCCAGACCAGGTGCCTTATCTGCTTTCATCGTCTTCAGCTGCCTTCACTTCATCCTTCCTTATTTCTCCTCCATTCTCCTCACTCATCACTCTCATTTTCTTAGCGATATTGAAATTATTTCAGCCCAGAGCGGGAGTGGAACCTGGACCGCCATAGTGGCAGGCAAGAACTCTAACCACAGCTCCACGAGGTGTGTGTGTGTGTGTTTGTGTGTGTGTGTGTGTGTGTGTGTGTGAGAGAGAGAGTATGTGTGAGTGAATATGTTTGCGTGTGCATCAGTGTGAGTGTATCTACGTGTGCTTTTGGATATGAGTATGTTTGCGTATACGTGTGTGTGTGTGTGCTCGTGTGTGTGTGTGTATGTGTGTGTGTGTGTGTGCGCGCGTGTGTGCGTGTATATGTGTGTGTGCGTGCGTGCGTGCGTGTGTGTGTATATGTGTGTGTGTGTCTGTTTGTGTGTGTGTATGCGTGTCAATTACCAACTACAGAGTTTTATGATTCGCCTCTTCAAGACATTTCGCCTTTTGTTTGCCACTCGCTCGACCGACTGACCATCAGCATCGGTAGCAAAAGGAGAAGCGACAAGCGGAGTCACACCTGCTGAGCCTCGACACCGTGGAAGGCCAGACTTGTCACAGGAATGATTACCGACGGCGCCCACAGCAGCTAGGCTAGAGCCTGGAAGAGGCCATATCACCAGGCTTGGCGGATACTCGAAACCAAGAGCTCCTGCCCAGAAGAGCTCGATACGAGGGTCATCGAGCGGCCAGGGTTTCCACTCTGGAGAAGACTTCCCCCCCGGCCCACTCCAGCCAGAAGACGAAGCCCAATCCCAAGGACTAATTCAAGAAGGATAACAAGCCCGGAACCCGTTGAAGAGGAGCTCGAAGAAGCCTCAGCTTCAAGGACGGACCAGCCCACGAAGATGTATGTAAAGTTCATCCCAGACCCAGAGAACTGCATGTTCTGTCTATGGGGAGACAACAACTGCTGGGCACACGGCACCGAAGAAGATGACGAGGACGATGTCACTTCTTCGGTGACCGAGGAGCAAGATCCTTCCTCTTGCCTCCAGGAAGACACGAGCTCCTGGAGGTTGTCCTCGAGGGCGACTCGGGACTCTGGAGGGCGCCGCCAGTCCTGGAGGCCGAACCCAGTCGCTCCCTCCTCAGTGGAGGACACCTCCAGCTTGGTATCGCACAAGGAGCACGCACGCACACACACACACACACACACACACACACACACACACACACACACACACACACACACACACACACACACACACACATATATATATATATATATACAACGTCGATCCGAGCCTGAACACAGTTTTGATAATTTAAAAACTGGATGTAAAGTTCGAGAAAAAAAACTGGGCCACCGAAGAAGAGAGCCAAGCGGATGGCTCAAACAAGAAAGAAGAAGATGAGCCCGTTCGAACGGGCAATCCAACGGAGTCAGCTCCCATTGTAAGGCGCCGAAGGATTGGCAGTGACGCGATGAAACGTGTGCCACTGTCAATCCGTGGTACATGCGTGTATGCCGATTCTGATGCTGAGGGCGGAACACACACCCGGTGAAGATCGGTCTACAAAAGGTCCATCACTCGGAAGATTGGGTGGTCTTCACCCTCTTCAAACGGCCGAAATGCGTCGCCGTCCGCGTTTGAGGGTAGACCCTCGGTTGGTTTCGTCTTCCTGAAGACGAGAGACGGAAGTTGGGTCATAATCTGGCTGCCACCTAAGATCCTGAAGACCTGGTTCCGTGAACCGCGGATTGGCAGTGTTGCACGTTTTATTGCGGCACTGCCAATCCTTAGGCGCTTTATAAGGGGAGCTGGCCCTTGGATTACCCGTTCGAACGGTCTCTTTTCTTCTTTCTTGTTTGAGCCACCCACTTGGCTCTCTTCTTCGGTGGCCGAGCTTTTGTTCGTTTTCTTTTCGAACTTTGCCTACAGTTTTTAAGTGGTTGAAACTGTGTTAAGGCCCGGGTCGACGTTGTCAGGCCTAGTGGGGTCGTCGGCTTGTTCTGACAAGTCGATGAGCTCGCCCACGGGGACTTTTTGAGGCTTATTTGACGCGCCGGGGCGTCTACGTGGATAGCAGAAGCGTGCCACCTCTGTTGGGCACTTCACTGACTCGAGCGCCTCTTGGTGCCACATCCATAATGTTCGGCGGCTCGGACTAATTGAGTCGACGATGTTAGCCCCTTTGGGAGCGTCGGCCTGCTCTGACAAGTCGATGAGCTCGGCCACGGGGACTTCGTGAGGATTATTTGACGCGCCGAGGCGTCTCCGTGGATAACAGAAACGTGCCACCTCTGTTGGGCACTTTGCTGCATCGTGCGTCTCTGGAGCCACATTCATTATTTTCGGCGGCTCGAAAAAATACACTAATCGAGCCACCGTGACTTCTCGGGGCTCATCCGACGCGCCGGGGCGTCTCCTCGAGTGGCAGAAATGAGCCAACTCTGTCGAGCAGGAAGCAGCTTCGAGAACATTTGGTGCCACGTCCATGATGTTTTCTTTCGAAAAGGCTTTCCTCCGCCGGAGCCTCCCTTGGAGCGCTTGTAGACACTCTGCGATTTCTTTATTCTCTTCTCTTAGCCCCCGGACCTTTGCGGCAAGTTCTTCGTTGTTAAGGTCCGGGGCCATTGCTCCTTGAGGGGTTTATGGTCCCTCCGTGGGGATATCGAACTCAAAAATTAATCGTCATAGAAACCTCCCAATGGACTTAGACGAAGGGCGAAGCGGGTTTCGAAAGAAGGTAATGTCGTGGGCTCCCCAGATTGTGTCTTCCACTTGTTGGTGCTAGCGTCGGTTGAGAAGAAGTATTGAGTTGTGTCTCTCTTTCTCTCTACTATCTATTATCTTTCTGCTTAATTGTCCTGATATCCATCTATACACACACACACACACACACACATATATATATATATATATATATATATATATATATATATATATACACATATATATATATACACACATATATATACACATATATATACACATATAAATACACATATATACATATATATACATATATATATACATATATATACATATATACACACATATATATACATATATATATATATACATATATTATATGTATATGTATATATATACATATATATAGAAATGTATCATGTATATATATATATATATATGCCGGAATCGACTGGGACTCCGGAGATGAAATAGGTATTCAACATCATAGCGTCCGTGACGTAGACAGACTTGGGACTGAAGGTTATAGAATCACGGGGATATTTGATGCGTATTTAATGCAGATCTGATCCATCGTTCGATAATACGTTGGTTTGATGAAAAACTGTAAAAAGTACTATAATTACTATAGGCTAAAGGCTACACTAGAAGAGGGTATTACAAACTATGCACTAGAATACTCTAAACCTCAAATACAAAGAGTTTTAAGACTTACATGGTTTGGCTAGGCGTGGGGTGTGTACATCTTTCTAGATCGGACCAAGACTGGCGCCTAGAGGTGACCCACAGTAACCGGTTCTTACACACCTTCTTAAGTCTAATTCTTTAAGTGAACATCGTACAAATAATGAGATGCTATCTTGCAGCACAGCTTGCAGACAACTTACAATGATAGTATTCTTAAGCAGACGAAGCTTCTGCTCGCAGCATACTTAAATTAAACATGACGAAAAACAAACTTGGAAACCTCTTCCGAGGGGAAACGAGCCTTACGACAAAAAGATATGTAAACATGGGGATACACGGACATATAAAAAAGCCCCGTTACCTCACGTAACGGCACACTCCCTTCCTAATTTTCTAGGGGGAAAAATTACCAAAACTATTGACCTAGCAACACAAGCTCAGAAATGGGTCTTACATATTCATGGGCTTTGTTGTTTACCACAACTCTTACTTGGACCTTCCTGACTAAATCATCCTTGCCAGGGAATACTTTGTTTACAATACCCAAGGGCCACTGTCCTTGGGGACACTCTTGATTTTTTACCAACACTACATCATCCACCTTTACATTCGGAGAGGAATTGACCCACTTTCTTCTGGGTTGTAAAGAGGAAAGATACTCTTTCTTCCATCTCTTCCAGAATTCCTCAGCAAGGTGATGGACATGCTTCCATTGAGATTTGTATACTGCCTTAATATCTATCTCTTCAGGAAGAGTTACAGGAATATCAGTTTTCTGAGTGAGAAGGATGGACGGAGACAAAATGAAAGGACTACTAGGGTCCGAGGAAACAGGAACTAAAGGTCTGGAATTCACGATCTTGCATACTTCTGCAAAGAAGGTTACTAACACTTCATGTGTTAATGCCTTGGGGTGATGGTTAGTCAGTATCACATTCATGATGTTGCGGACTATCCCCACCATACGCTCCCATGCTCCACCCATGTGAGAAGCATGAGGAGGGTTAAACAACCAAGTGCAACCTTGACTTGACAAGAAACTATTGACATCACCACCTTCATCGGTAATGGCAAGCAAGTTCAGTGCTTTGACAGCACCTACAAAGTTCGTGCCTCTGTCAGAACGCATCATCTTAACTGGGCCACGAATACAAATGAATCTCTTTAAGGCATTAATGAAGGAAGAAGTACTCAATTCTTCTACAGTCTCTATGTGGATAGCTCTGGAAACAAGACAGGTGAACAGAACGCCCCATCTTTTACTTTCGAGGAAGGAACTTCTAGTGCGCCGAGTTTTTATATGCCAGGGGCCAAAAAGGTCAACTCCTACATAGGAAAATGGCGGATTGGGAGTAAGTCTATCGACGGGTAAGTCTCCCATCTTCTGAACACACACCTTACCTCTTACCCTTTTACAGGTGACGCATTTGGAAATGACCTTAGAAATGGTACGTTTCCCTCCCAAAATCCAGAAACCACCTGTACGGACGGCTCCTTCTGTAATCACTCTCCCTTGGTGGTGCACTGTCTCATGGTAGTGACGGTTCAACAACAAGCCTAAGTGGGATACCTATGGAATAATAATAGGCCTTGAAAGCATACCAAGTACATCACAGCCAAGACAAAACCTGCCTCATACACGAAGTAATCCCTTCTGGTCTAAATAAGGAGACAGAGATGCAATGGGACTGGAAGGAGGTAAACAAACTTCACCTTGCAATTTAGTCATGGCAGACGAGAAATAATCCTTTTGGTATGTCTGAACAATGAAATCAGCTGCATCTTCTAGTTGATCGGGTGACTTATGTTTGTTGCATATATGCCAACCTGAACAACACTTGTTACCTTGTTTGAAAGAACGGGCTATATGCTTAAGGAGAGCTACCGCTCTTACAAGTCTCCTCCAACAGGAGAAATTAGAGAACCTCTGAGCTAATGACGCAATTGCAGGCTCTACATTGCTTTTGTTTGCACTAACAAGGGGTTCAGACTCAATTGTGTAGTCTGATACCTTTACTTCTTTATCTGTCTCAGGGCTTACAAGAGGAAAACTTCCACTGGTGGATACAACATCCTCAAATAAGCTTGAGGGACCTGACAACCAATCACTCTGATTTAGGTTGGTTATTTCAAGACCACGGGTAGCCAGGTCTGCTGGATTACAATCTGTAGGTACATAATGCCATTGGTTAGGTTCGGTGGACGACCTAATGTGGTCTACTCTGTTACTCACGTAGACCTGAAATCTACGCCTTTCATTATGAATATAGCCCAAGACAATCATGCTGTCAGAATAGAAATGCCTTGCGTCTAAGGGTTTGTCCAAGCAATCCGAGATGGAATTGCTGAGATTAACTGCCATCACTGCAGCACACAACTCTAACCTGGGAATAGTATGACCATGGTTGGGAGCTACTTTAGCTTGTCCCCTCACAAAACACACCTGGTAGCTTTTGGTATCACTGAAAACCTTAAGATATGATACAGCTCCTACTGCTACTCTGGAAGCATCTGAAAAGGTATGAAGCTCTATCCTGTGAGCTTGAGACAAAGAAATACTAGCAAACTGACGATTGATGCTTATATCCTTGAGGTCCCTTAAGGACGTTAGCCATCTGGACCATTTGGTATGGATCTTAGCTGGTAT
Source organism: Oratosquilla oratoria (assembly GCF_046742065.1). NCBI lineage: Eukaryota > Metazoa > Arthropoda > Malacostraca > Stomatopoda > Squillidae > Oratosquilla > Oratosquilla oratoria. The sequence goes on along the minus strand of NC_134788.1, from coordinate 17,094,197 downwards.
GGGTTCATCCCAACCACACTTTAGATTGGTTATCTCTCTTAGGAGTAGTTTTCCCACTATTATTACTGGAGCTAAGAATCCCATGGGGTCAAACAGACTATTTACAACAGACAGTATCCCTCTTTTTGTTGAAGGCTTGTCTGAATCCATGAACTTATAGACGAAAACGTCTCTTTGGATGTCCCATAAGAGGCCCAGGCTAGACTGTATAGGCATGGAGTCAGAAGTTAGGTTCAGCTCCTGAAGGTTATCAGCCAGCTCACTGGTGGCAAACTTTTCCAGCACTTCCTTACTGTTGGAAGTGATCTTGTGCAAGCGCAGGCGTCCTCCTTCTTGAAGTGCTGACTTAGAGTCTTGGATTAACTTGTAAGCAGTCTCCGCATCTGGCAGAGATGCTAACCCATCATCCACGTAGAAATTGTTCTCTATGAAATAGCGAACTTCAGGAGAGGCATCTTCTACAGACTTACGCAAGCCATAGGTGGCAATGGCGGGAGATGGCGTGTTCCCAAAAACGTGAACAGTCATTCTATACTCAATCAACCTTTCATCAGGGTCATTATTCTTGTACCAGAAGAATCTGAGATAATCTCTTTGCTCAGTCTTCACTTTGAAATTATAGAACATCTGTTCTACATCAGCTGCCACTGCTACAGCTTCCTGACGGAAACGTAGAAGAATCCCGAGAATACTGTTTGTCATATCAGGACCTGACATCAGCATATCATTTAGGGAGAACTCTCTGGATTTGGCAGAAGAGTCGAACACAACCCTGATCTTGTCAGGTTTCTTAGGGTGGTACACCCCAAACAATGGAAGATACCAGCACTTCTGATCAGACTTCAATGGTGGTGCAACCTCAGCATGCCCACGATCTAACATCTTTTGCATGAAGGCCATCATATGCTGACGTTTTTCCGGCTTTGTGCTGAGGCTACGATGGAGAGACAGTGTGCGGTGCCACACAAAGTCTCTATTATTACTGGTGGCTACAACATTGGGACGGAAAGGCAGTGGCGCGACCCAATGACCACTTTGATCCTTGCGGAACTCTGAGTTCATAACATCCAAGAACTTCCTGTCTTCAATCGACAGGGCGGCCTTGTCATCATCTTTGGTTACCTTGAACAAATCATCCTTTACTTCAGAAACATGAATCTGGTTACCACATGGTGCGACTATAGAGGGACGTCTATCATGTACAAAGGATGTTTTGAAACTGCTAATGACAGGAGGCCTACAAGTGCCATGGAGACACACTTCCCCAATGATTGCCCAACCCAGACTGGTCTGTTGAGCTAGAGGGGCATTGACAGGTCCAATTCTCTGGTCAAAAATGTAATGAGCTGAAGGCACATCTCGACCAATGATGAGTAGAATCTCAGCTTCAGGAACCAGAGGTGGAATACATTCGGCCAGATCGGACAGATGGGGATAACCACGAGCTATGGCGGGGGTGGGTATCTCTTCTCTTACATTGGGAATGCTGTCGCATTCCACTAACTGAGGGATATGTACCTCTTGTGAGTTATGCCAAGACACGATGGTGTAATTTTTGGTGGTGCGCCCAGAAGCGCCCGTTACACCTGCACAGGTAGCTAGACGATATGAAACCCGTTTGCTCAGCTTGTCAAACAAATCGAAAAACTCAGACCTTGCTAAAGAGCAATTGCACTGATCGTCTAGGATGGCATAACACCACACTCCGAGCTCTGGCCTACTTTCAGGATAGACCTTTACCAAGAAGGTCTTGGCGCAGGACTTACTCATGGAGGTGGGGTTACTGCATATCAAGGTACATTTGGAATTGACCGCAGCATCCTCCCCTCCCTGAGTCTTTACTATGGGGGTAAGAACATTTGGAAGCGGCACTTGATTGACTACAGGGGAGCGAGGTGTTTTATCTTGAGCAACCTCCCTTCCATGCTGTGTAACCGCTTGAGTCGAACTCCTCTTCGACCTGGGTTCATCGTGATGTAAGGCAGTCACATGAGTATGGGCCTTACAGAGTTTGCAGAAAGTTCTCTCTTTGCAGCTGGAAGGAGGATGGTTACCTTTGCAACATCTGTTGCACACTCCTTTATCGTTTAAGAAAACCTTCCTCTCGCTCACTGACATGGTGCGAAAAGCCCTGCAGAAATCCAAATGGTGTACGTAGGCATCATGGTAGACGCAAAAATCTCCCTTTTCTGCCTTTCTTTGCTCGGTAGGACTAGCGGCGCCAACAGACCTGTCAGCGCCCGTGGTCGACTTACTGCCACTGGACAACATGGTGTCAGTCTTCTTCACACGTACTTGAGGAAACTTAGAGGGAGGTGGCTTCTCTGGTTTCACAAAACCATCGGCTCCAAGGCTTTGATAAGAGAAACATGGATCATTCTCGACCCTTGCCATCTCCTTCACAAACTCAATGAAGAAGGAGAAAGGTGGGTACGGCACACCGTGAGCAGTCTTGTAGTTCATGGCTCTGCCAGTCCACGCTTTCTGTATACAGGGTGGAAGTTTTGCGACAATGGGATTGATGCCTGACGAGGCGTCATAATACGCAAACAGTGTACTGTATACAGGGTTAGCCTTCAAGGCTTCTATCTGATACAGAATGTCACACAGGTCGTATAACCTTAAGGTGTCTCTAGGTGAAATCCTAGAGAAGTTGGCGAGCTTCTTTTTAATTGAAGTCTCAATGATCGAAGGGGCAGCAAACCTGTCATCCAAGCGCTCCCAAATTCTACTGCACGCCAGGTTTGGATTCTTGGCATTTGAGTTTCTGGTTGTACGGGCCCATTCTTTAGACTCAGGACCTAGGTACTTAACTAACAGGTCTATTTCCTCCTTACATGAGGTGCCTAACTCTTGCACGACTTCCTTGAAACTCTCTTTCCAAACAGCATAGTCTTCCGCAGTATCATCAAACGTAGACAGCCTGCTAAGAAGTAAATCCTTCCGCAAGAAGAACTTGCTCAAATCGGCAGAATTGGAGGTTGTCCCCAATCTAGGAGATGCACTACGAGGAGGTTTTACTACAGGTGGTGACACTTAAGAAACATGGTTAGCAACAGGTTGCTGCGCAGGTTGCAGAGACCTCACCTTTACCTTTTCGATACGAGGTTCAAAACTGAATGGAACATTGTTAGCAGGCTGTGAGTTAACTCTGAAATCAGAACAGGGCTTGAAAACAGGGCTTTCAGGATTCAAGCCTACCAGATCCTTCTGACTAGCGGAAACATCGACTATACCACCCTGTTGCTCCACATATAGTTGGGTGCGGGTAGCGACTGTACCTTTTAATTGGTCCCAGTCACTGCATGTTTCCCAATCATCGTCGGGTCCTAAGTGCCTAAGTTCGGCTTCGGCTTCTTCCAACTCCTTTTGCTGTGTCATAAGTTTGAACTTGGCCTGCATTTCAGCCTGCTCTTTCATAAGCTGACCCTCCTGTTCGGCAAACTTAACTCTGATACGAGCGGTCTCCACCTTGGCTCGTTGCTTCCTTGCAACACTAACACTGGTGCTACTGGAACGACCTGACCTAACCGACCTTCTTGAACTGCCCTTCATGGAAGGGGCATACAACGCTCAGAGTGGTCGACGAGGGATAAAGGAACTTGACTGGACTTCGGGTCATCTTGTAAAAACGGTTCAGTGTGGTGTTCCTCTTCCGTGACTTCAACTGAGGAAGAGGAAGCATAGTTACTGATTACCTGACGAAAAGATGCCTGAAAATCCTTGTCTTCGTGCTTCACTGATTCAGCACGAGCCAGACTTTCTGGAGTACGTTCACGCATTAAGAATTCCAGGTACCTTTTTACAGTATCCTGGTACACAGCGTGGGCCTCATACAACCAAGGACCATGATTCGGTTCTTCCAATAAGGCTTGTACTCCTTCTCTACTCGCCTTTACCCTCTCTTCATGCTGATCAGACGCTCTCTGAAAAGCCTCTTGCCCTTCAGCCGTGAGGACTCTGACCCTACCAGAGACGGGTCCTTCATCTATACTGTGGTTGGAAGACATATTGCCAAGTGAGAGAAACAGTGAGAGACAAGACAGTAATATGATAAAGAAGACAAGGAAAACTCGAACTTAATCGAAAACCACGGAGTACGTTACCACACTCCTAACTATACGACTATTGAGGTAGACAACAACAGATTAAACCCTACATTTGGTTCAATCTAAAAATGCACATTAGTCGCATGCTTATATTAACATATGACAGGATTTAGGCAAGGTAGCTTGCCTTCAAAGGAAAAACACATGCTTAACTGCGACGTGGTGTTATGTAAACACTGTTGGGGCTTGGCAACCATACGTTGTTGCCACATCACACTCGCGCGCCGATACGATCACTAAGACTGCCACATCACACTCGCGCGCCGATACGATCACTACACTTTGGCTTGCGCTACACTACACTTTTACTTGCGCTACAAAACCAAGCGCACACACGTAAACTTATGCCAGGAAGGCGACACATCAAGTTCATGTGGTGACGACGAGGGGAATCTAGACGTGGCAACGGCGTGCAGGGCGTGGTCTGGCCGACACCTCATTCCTATGCTTTCTTCATCTGTTCGTTTCTATCGAACCATTTTTTCATTATGCCGGAATCGACTGGGACTCCGGAGATGAAATAGGTATTCAACATCATAGCGTCCGTGACGTAGACAGACTTGGGACTGAAGGTTATAGAATCACGGGGATATTTGATGCGTATTTAATGCAGATCTGATCCATCGTTCGATAATACGTTGGTTTGATGAAAAACTGTAAAAAGTACTATAATTACTATAGGCTAAAGGCTACACTAGAAGAGGGTATTACAAACTATGCACTAGAATACTCTAAACCTCAAATACAAAGAGTTTTAAGACTTACATGGTTTGGCTAGGCGTGGGGTGTGTACATCTTTCTAGATCGGACCAAGACTGGCGCCTAGAGGTGACCCACAGTAACCGGTTCTTACACACCTTCTTAAGTCTAATTCTTTAAGTGAACATCGTACAAATAATGAGATGCTATCTTGCAGCACAGCTTGCAGACAACTTACAATGATAGTATTCTTAAGCAGACGAAGCTTCTGCTCGCAGCATACTTAAATTAAACATGACGAAAAACAAACTTGGAAACCTCTTCCGAGGGGAAACGAGCCTTACGACAAAAAGATATGTAAACATGGGGATACACGGACATATAAAAAAGCCCCGTTACCTCTCGTAACGGCACAATATATATATTTGTATATATATATATATATATATTTGTATATATATATATACATGTATCTTATGTGTATATATATATATACATGTATCATATGTATATATATATATATATATATATATATATATATATGTGTGTGTGTGTGTATATATATATATACATATATATATATATTATATGTATATATAAATATATGTATATATATATATATGTGTGTGTGTGTGCACGTGTGTGTGTGTGTATATGTGCCTGTGTGTGTGCGGATGTGTGCGTGTGTGTGTGTGTGTGTGTGTGGGTGCGTGTGGGTGTATGTGAGTACAATAATACAGAATTAGACAAGATAATACAAAACTTACGCGGACGACGTAGCAGAGTAGTCATTGTTTCCGAGGAACAAGTACAGGATGCAATGATGAGGTGGAATAACATCGTGAACGAGAGAGGCATGAAAATAAATGGGAGTAAAACGGATGTCATGTACATAGGAAGAAGAAACAAACAGACCCATGTCACTGTTGGAGATACTGAATTAAATCAGGTAAATAATCTTAGTTATCTCGGAGTGAAATTTGACAAGGAAAACCTGAATTGAATAACAGAATCAGAAAATATAATACAAATCTCCGCCTATTGTACCCATTGCTTAGAGACAGAGCATGAGAAATCACATAAACTAGTGATTCTGAATATGCTGAAAAATCACTAAGGAAAAAGATCAACTGATGACCAAGCGCTTTCGTCTATTCAGACATCCTCAGGGTACATAAAAATGAAAAAGGACACAAGCCTGATAACCCAGTGAGACCTATTACTTGTTCCATAGGATCTGCCAGTTATGAAGTATCTAAGTGGCTTGTGTCTATTTTAAGTCCTCTTGTAGGCTTCATCTCCAGTAGCCACATAAAGAACAATGTAGATTTAGTTGATAAGCTTAATAACCTAAATTCAAATTACCATTTTAGATTGATAAGTTATGATGTTACTTCATTATTTGCTCGTGTACCTGTTTTTGATCTGTTGGTGTACCTTGAAGAAGAATTGAAGAAACTTGAGTTGCCACTTCCTACCACCACTATCATTGATTTAATTAGATTATGCACTGTCGACTCATATTTTGTATTTGACGGTAATTGTTTCCAGCAAAAGTTTGGTAAGGCTATGGGTAGCCCACTTTCTCCAGTTCTTAGCAATTTTTACATGGAATTTGTTGAAACTAAGTTATTACCTAAGATTCTCCCCCATTACGAGTATGTCATATGGTACAGATACATTAATGATATCTTATGTATTTGGCCTGCAAATGATGGTCCTACTTTTTTCTTAACTAAACTCAGTGCCTTGGTCTCTTCCATTAAATTCACCATGGAAATAGAAAAAAATAGTCATTTACCTTTCCTTGATGTAATGATTTACAGAAAGGAAAGGTCCTTCAAATTTGACGTCTATAGGAAACCCACCAATGTCCTTTCATACGTACATTTTTACTCATCTCATCATTGCAGGACAAAGATGTCAGTGTTGTTATCAATGTTTCTGAGAGCCCCTAGAATTTGCAGTCTGGAGTTTTTGGATGATGAACTCTTAAGAATATTTGACATAGCTTCAAAATTAAAATATCCTAAGCACCTCGTGGAGATTTCTTATAAATCAGCAAAGAGATCTTTCTACGAGGAAAAAGCTAGTAAAACCTTTAATGTAAAAAACCTACTTGTGCTCCCTTTCAACGAGAATTTCGTCAAACTACCTCATATTCTTAAGACTTTCAACATTCAAGTGGCATTTAAGAACTCCAATACAGTTAGAAGTCTCCTAATTAAAAACGCTCCTTAAAAGGAAGAAGGATACATCTATTCAATTCCATGTAAAAATTGCGACAAATGCTATATAGGTCAGACTGGAAAAGAATTAAAAGTAAGGTTAAAACAACATCAATATAGCGTCAAGAGTTGGCAAATTTCTAATGCATTATCTATTTACCTAAGGGATTTTAATCATTGCATAAATTGGGTTGGTGCTAAAGAAATTGTTAAAGATAAGTCATATTTGACTAGAAATATAATAGAATCCAGTCTGATCAAAGATACATTTATCAATAACTTAAATCTAACTTATGGTATGTACAAACTGGACAATTTTATTGTGAAAAAGGTAGTGGCTCGAACGTCCGCTGCCGCGAACGGGTCAGGTCGACAATAGAGCCTCACAACCTTTCCGGTTCCCTTCCTGATTGTGTCCTTTTTCATTTCTATGTACCCTGAGGATGTCTGAATAGACAAAAGCGCTTGGTCATCAGTTTATCTTTTTCCTCGATGGTTTTTCCGCATATATATATATATATGTATATATATATATATATATATATATATATGTATATATATATATATATATATATATATATATATATATGTATATATATATATATATATATATATATATATATATACACATGTATACATATATATGTATATATATAATATATATATGTATATATATGTAAATCCCCCACACAGCGATAAGGCAGCGTATGAATATACCTTGCCTCGAAGAAATCCTCATACAAAGGCAGCTCCATTGGACTGGCCACATCATCCGCCAACCCACCAATAGACTACCCCGTATTGTTACTTATGGGGAACTTTACAATGGGCAACGTACCGTTGGCAGGCCCAAAAAGAGAATTAAAGATCACACTAAGGACTCTCTTAAGAAATTCAACATCAACCCAGCAGCCCTCGAAAGGGAAGCATCTGACAGGAAACAATGGAGATCTAATTTGCAAAGAGGGGCATATTATTTTAGAGAGGACTACGAGAAAAAGGCTGAAGCTTGCAGAGCCAGACGCCACACACAACGGCGCCCACATCTCGAGCAGCACGTGTGTGACCAATGTGGAAGGAGTTGTGCCTCTATGGCTGGCCTCAGGAGCCACCAAAGATCCCATGTAAATACATAAAAAAAAAAGTAAAAATAAAATAAAATAAAATAAACTTCACCGATTCACGCACGGAGTGACGTCGTCATCGTATCGATGGACAACAATAACTAACTAACTAATATATATGTACATATATACATATTTATATACATACATATATATATATATATATATATATATACACATACATACATACATACATACATACATACATACAAACAAACAAACATATACTAACGTCATTTTCCCCCTTACAATGGAGGTAAGTCAAAGGCAATCTACTCTCACCCATTCCATCCCCATACACTCCACTCCCATTGACCCCCATTCCCTCCCTCTTATCTTGGCTCCTCCTGGATGACGGGTCATCCCCATGTCTCGCCTACTGACCTTGGTCATAAGCGATGTAGCAAGACACAGCACATCAGTATACCAATAGCATCTTCACCCTTATAAGGGTCAAAATAATTCACACTCCCGTCCAACACACACACACACACGCACGCACGCACGCACGCACTCGCTTGCACGCACACACACACACACACACACACACACACACACACACACACACACACACACACACACACACCCTGAGATTTCCTGAGATGCAGTTGGGCTCGCTTGTTGAGTCAGGGGTGCGGGTGAGGTGGTGCGACAAGATGTTTCCCTCCGTAGTTACGTAATAGTGAGGAAGCACTGTCCAAATCACTCTTGAATGATTCCAGGGTCCCTGTTAGTTCTATGTCTTGGTAGTCTATTGAATAGTTTGGGTCCGTACACGGCAATGGAACTTTCTTTCAATGTTTGATTTTTTTCCATGAGCCAGCAATAGGCGGTATCGCACATCTGGCATTATGGGTGGTTTTTATTGCTTCCTGGACTCAAGATTGGGAACCAAACCGTTTATGATTTTCCATATGTAAATCATAATACAACGTTCTCTTCGTCTTTCCAATGAGTACAGATTTAACTGTCGTAGTCTCTCCCAATAGTTGGTGTTTTCTAGCCCGTCTATTCTAGATGTGAATGTGCGCTGCACTGCTTCTATTGTTCTTACCTGGCCAATGTTGATTGGGCACCAGAGTTGACAGCAGTATTCAGTGAATGGTATTATCAGAGATTTATATAATGTTAACATTGTTTCTGGATTCCTTGTTTTGAAAGTTCTCGGAATCCATCCCATCTGTTTTCTTGCTTTTCCTGTTGAACTGACTATGTGTTGTGTGAATGTGGCATCGTCAGTAATAATGATGCCGAGGTCCTGTACACTATTCTGTTGTTTAATAGTTTCGCCATCTGGATTCTTATGATTGTTTACGATGTGGCTGCTTTTGGGATGTCCTCTTTCGTGCTTATTGTTCCCGTCATCTGTGTGTCGTCTGCGAAAGATGTAGCCTTGCAGTGGTCTAGCTTGGTGTCTATATCCGTAATAGAAATAAGAAACAACAATGGTTCGATAACAGATCCCTGGATGACTCCACTTGTAGCTTCAGAATTCCTTGATTTCACTCCTTGGACGACCACTGACTGTGTTCTTTCTGTGAAATAGTTTTGTATCCAGCTTGCAACTTTCTGTTTTATACCGATTTGTTTGACTTTTTCATGAGGATCGACTGATCAATTTTATTGAACGCTTTCAGAAAAATCCAAGTATACGACATCTACTCCAATTTCTTTTTCCAGATAACCAAGTATGTCCATTCTATGCTGCAAAAGTTGCGACAAACAGGATCGTCCTTGTCGAAAACCGTGTTGGCCTTTATTATATAACTTGTTTCTTTTCATGAAGTCGACAATTCGCTTTACAAGGATCCTCTCAAAAATCTTTGTAATATGCGAGGTTTTTCCCACAGGTCTATAATTTTTGGCAGCCGCTTTATCTCCACCTTTAAATATCGGTGTAACTAGACTTTGTTTTAGCACTCTCGGGACCTGACCTGCATCTAATGAAGTACGCCATAGTATGTACAACGGAGTGGAAAGAGTGTGTGAGCACTTTTTCAGGAGTATAGCTGGAACCATATCTGGTCCTGCAGCAGAGAATGTATTTATTGATGCAATGGCCTGCTCTATATCTTCCCTGTTGATTTCTATGTCTTCTAGTTGTGGGCCTTCTCTATTCTGTGATGGTTGGTATGTAGTTGTGTTGCATAGTGGTTTGCTGTAAACTGAGTTATATTGTTCATCCAGGGCATCAGCAATCTCTTTGGGGTCCGTGATTTGCCTCCCTTGCCATGAAATGGGTCCCATAGAACTTCTTATTTCCGCCTTTGACCTAGCATAGGAGGAACAATATTTTGGATTATTCTAACTCGTATACTTATAAGTTATGTTATAACCCTATTATTAAATCCATTATTTTCATTTATTTATTCAGCAGAGGGCTTGTGATCCAATTATGTTATGTATGATTGTAGGTTAAAGTTAAGGGATAGCGAGCAAAAAGTCAGGTAGAAAGTAAGCTCTGAGCCTTGACGGGTGGCCTAAGTACAACAGTTTCCCCCATTACTATGTTAACCCTTTTCCACTGTCCAAGTGGCGGATCTGTCTTTAGGCAACGTCCAGGGTCATTATGGGAAATTGGAGTGTTGAATCTTTGAAGAGTATGCTAAGATAAAAGGTAAATTTTGTAAGGTAGCCAGCCAATAGCCATACTGGCCCATATACTGTACAGTATCTACACTTGTTGCAGGCTTACAGCATCTGACAGTGACTAAAATGGTCATTTACTTGTTTATTTCTATACTCTGTCTAATGCCTCTTTGAATAAGATAGATGCACATATGTGGAGGAATGAATAACATACTTGCACCTGTTTTTATATACTAAATACTTAATATCTGAACAAATTTGGACGAGATAGAAAAAAAACTCATAAAAACATTTTTTTTAAACCGCGATTTTTTTTTTCTGCATCTATAGGTCGGATAGTATAGTGTCTTCAATCGTATTTACCAATTCTTCGTTATTAGTAAATACCATGTCCAGAATGTTCTCTCCTCTCGTAGGTTCGTTTATTAGTTGTTTCAGTAAAAATTCGTTTGCCAAGTTCACCAACGTTGTAGAGTGCAGTCTGTCCACGGCTGTTCCCCCATATATTGTCATGGTGTCCCATTTTATAATCGGCAGGTTGAAGTCCCCGTTTATAATTATTGTTGGCTCTGGTGGTCCCAATCTCCGTATCTCCTCCGTTATACAATTATTGATATCTAAAAAACTCTGTTGTGAACATCCTGGCGGTCTTTATACAGTAATTATAATATTTTTCAGTCGCTCTTTATATAGCACTATGTATTCTGTTTCACCTTCGGAACCTGCTACTAACATTTTTGCATGCTGAGACCAATCATTCCTCACATAAACTATTACTCCACCTTTTTTCCTTCCTGCTAGGCGGTCTCCTCGAAACTGTAGGAAACCACTAATTTTTATTTCCCCATCTTTTATATCTTGCCGTAAGTGTGATTCGGTAAAACACATTAATATTGCATTACATGTCCTAGCTATTTCACTCAGCATATTTCTTTTATAATGTTTTTTCCCTGGGAAAAATACTCTCTATGTTGCAGCATATTATTGATGATCTATTGAGTAGTGGTGTGCTTAATTGGTAATCTGGGGGTGAGCAATCTTGCAAATTTGTTTGGTATGTAGGACTTTTTACCTGTAAAGTTGGCTCTAATCTTAGTTTTTTTTATTTATATCCTCTTCACATGTCATTGTGCGTCGGATAACTCTGTTTTTAGCTTCTAAGAATGCTGGGCATTTTATATTAAATATTGAATGGTCTGTTTGTGGCCTATCGGCATCTGCACAGTGGCAACATTTCAAGTTATCTTTCGTGGTGCAATCATTTGACCTGTGTTCTCCGGCACAATATCCGCATCGGGGTTTCAGCTGGGTACACTTTTCAGTCTTATGACCACACTGTGAACAATTACCACACCTCAATGCTCAGTAATGGTCATATGCATGACATCGTGACATATGCAGGTAGATGTATCCTCCATTTTTCATGACGGCATTTCTGATTCTTGGTGACACTCCTAGTATGACACTTATGAACCCTGGTGCACTTCCTTTACTAGTCAGAACTTTTATTTCATTCTCTTCATCTATTATGAGTTCAGTAATATTTGGGTTCTTATCCAATATTATTTGGTTTAAATCTGAATCCACAATTGAGTCTGGTAAGTATGTCACGGCTAACTTAGGCTTCAATTTCTTCTGATGGGCGAGCTCATACGGGTTCGAGTTGGGCGTTTTTTCCAGGGCTTCTACGGCTTGGGTGGTTATGGCCAATATTGTTTGGGAATACTACGAGTAGCTTCACCGTGTCTTCTGTCACGTTCCTCATTGATACAGTAGGGACAGATTTCAGAGCTGTTACAATCTGATCGTTATCTTCTTTTGTCACTGTAGAACCACTTTTGCGTTTTATGAAAACAGCCTGTTGATTTGGTTCTAACATTCCTCTCGTTTTCTTATATTCTGCCAGCTGTTGGCTATCCTTGGTTGACTGTAATACATGAGAAAATAATTTCTGCTTACCATCGGTTGTCGCTTTTTTGTGTGAGACTGTGCATTTCTGCACGCAGCTCGGCAATGCTGTTTTCCAATCTGCTAATTGGTTCTTGGTAGTAACTGGTAGTTAGCTCCGTTGCTGCGGTCTTGTCTTGTTTGCTGACGTCATCGTTTGTTGGCTGAGCGCCGGCTCAAAGCTCGTTTACCCAGCCTAGTACTGTATTTCCTCATATCCCTCTGTATTCGCTTTAACACATTCCTCACAATTATAGGTTATACGGGAAGTAAAGTACTTGATCAAAATATGAATCGGCATTTTTAGAGCATTTAAGATGAAAGAGTTCTTTGCATTGGTCACACTTAAGGGGGGCTGATCAAAAGATGAAAATCTTTATTAATTGGGTTATTGCACAGAAATTTATGCCAGGAGTTAGGGACACCATATACATCTTTCCTAACCCCAAAAAAACTAATCTGCAACCCTTTCATGTTTTGCCCCCCCACCTCCCTTTCAAAAAAATTGATAATTTTGAAATGGCTACTCCTCCTATAATAATTGCTCTACATGAATGAAATTAATATGGTGGAAGGACCTCATCCAGACCTTCAAATTAAGAAATTTTAGTTAAAGTCATTAGTTTGTGAAATTTTAATTTTTATATTTTTTCCCACCCCGTCCCCCTTCAAATAGGGAATTTTTTTTTTTTGCAAAAATTAACCTTTTCAGACATTAAAAAGAACGTTCTATTTCATCAATCAGGCAGATTTAGACATATTATGTGTGAATTTTCATTGAAATTGATTAAGATGTTATGGAGGAGTAAAAGTTTGAAGGTATAAAACTTAGGTTTTGAGATACGGGCCGTCAAAGTTTTCACTAACTTTGAACCCCTACATACTAATATAAATAAGGGATATCATGGCATTTCCTTATTTAGTTTTTTAGACTTGAATGTTGATTATATTTAGAATAAAATTCATTCATATTCAGTCATATATGTTGATGTCCAGTCATATAATCTTCTGTCTCCTGGTCCCCACCTGTATTTTAGGCAGGTTATTA
>NC_134788.1:17065453-17067953 GCF_046742065.1 Oratosquilla oratoria | reverse complement strand
GCTTATTATGCTATGTATTTTGTCTGCCAGTTCATTCCTGCATTCTTTCAGAATCCAGTTTGCTATTTCATCTGGTCCATGTGATTTTCTGACATCAAGATTACTCAAGTGTATCAATATTTCATTCTTTGATACTTCTATTTTTTCTATAGGGGGGATTTTCTCTTTCCATTCAATCTCTTCAGGTTGTATGTTCTCCCTTGTAAACACTGATTTAAAATGTTTGTTCATAATTTCCGCCATTTCCATTTCCTCAGTGTATTCAACTCCCCCTTGTCTTAGTTTCTCCAAGTCCTGTTTGTTTTTCAGTTTATTGTTTACAAATCTGTAGAATAGTTTTGGTTGATCTTTACATTTTTCTATGACGTCTTTTTCATATTTTCTCTTTTCCTCTCTGCACGTTTGTACATATTCATTTCTATAACTGGTATATATTTTCCATTTTTCAGGTTTTCTGTCTTTTTTCCATCTGGTCCAGGCTTTGTCTCTTTTGTCTTTTAACTCCCTACAACTTTTGTTGTACCAGCATTTTACATATTCTTTTTCTTGTTTTTGTCTTGGGACATACTTTTCCACTCCTTTTTTGTAAATTTTTGTTAAAATATTCCATTTCTCTTCCACTGATGTTTCTTCTTTGTATATTTCTTCCCAGTTTTCTTGTTGGAAGAATTCTCTTATTTTATCAAAGTTTGTTTTTTCATACATCATTCTTCCTTTTCTATATTGTTCATTTCTTTTCATATATTTTTCTTCATTAAGTTCCAGTTCAATCAATATGTGGTCACTTTTACCTATTGGTGTTTTATATTCAATCTTGTCCACTATTCTAGGTTCAGATGTAATTAATAAGTCTAGTCTCGATGGTTCTTCTTCATTTCTATACCTAGTGTTCTCTTGTATCCATTGTGTCATTGTGTGGTCAATAATCATCTCAAGTAGAGCGTTTCCCCATGAGTCGTCTCCACCCTTTACTGTCATTTCTTCCCAGCAGATTTCTTTGCAATTAAAGTCGCCCATCATAACTATTCTTCCTCCATCTTCCATTATTTTATTTAATGTTATCTTTGTGTCCTCTAACATACTTTTATGTTCACTCTCCTCCCATGAGGCTGTTTTTGGAGGCACATAATTTATTACAAATTTTCTGCTCTTCTTGTCTCTGTCTTCTACTTCTATCATAATCATCTCTACTGTATTCTTTCCATATATGACACCTTTCACGTTTATATCCTTCTTAGTCAGGAACATAACTCCACCCCCTTGCTTTTTCTCTCTGTTTCTAATCCAATAATTGTATGCATCATGTCCTACACTGTTGGGTGGTAGTGGGCCTTTTAATTTTGTTTCTACAATTCCCATTATGTCCGGTTCTTTTTCCTTCAAATAATCATTCAGCTCATTCAATCCTGTTATTAATCCATCTATATTTGTGTAAGACACTCTTAGTTTTCTGCCACTTCCACTGTGTTCTCTGTTTCCCTTATGTTTTTCTTTTGTATGTCGAACTTCCTTAGTTTCATGTTCACTACTCTCCAATAGAATCTCTCTTTCTCTGACTCCGTTCTGTTCTCGTTTTTTGCCTTAGCTTCCAGTCTTTTCTGCTTTTCTTCCTCTCTTTCCTCTTTATTCATTTCTCTTTTTATCCATATCTTTTTGTATTGTTCACTTGTTGCTAGTTTCCCTGTTTTGGATAAGATATTCTCTGCCGTTGTTTGTGACTTGAATTTAATCTTAATTGGTCTGGTCTTGTCTGTGCTATACTTTCCGAGTCTAAATTTCTCTTCGATTTGTTTCATAATTTCTGGTTCATCTTCCTGAACTGATTCTAATAATTGGCTTACTTTTTCATTTTCCTCTTTGATTCTTGTGGTTCTATCTGTGTTGTGTTTCTCTTCCATTCCTAATATAATTATACATTTCTTCTTGTCTGCTAAGTCTCTTACTATATTCTCCTTCTGTCTCATCACTTTAATAACTGAGTTTTCAGTTTGTTCATTCATTTGCTGTCTGATTATGTCAGTGAATGCAACCTTGCTATTTTCCTGATTTTTTTCCAACCCTCCTTGTTCTCCATATTATTCTCCTTTAAGACTTTATTCTCATCTTTTACTTCTTTTAACTGTTGTTTTAATTCTTCAATTTCCTTAGTTAAGTTTTTGTTCGCCCTCTCTAGTTCTTCCAATTTTTCAATTCTTCGTATCATACTGTCAACATTACCTAACTTACGTTCCAAGTCCTCGATCACCTTATCAACTCTCTCCTCTAGTCTTATCAGTCGGGGGGGGGGTGTCCCCCCCACCCTCTTTAAATCCCTGGAACATATTCTCGTCACTTTCTACTGTATTGCTCCTCTCTATACTTCTAATCTTTACATTTTTATTTGCCATTTCGTCATCACTGAGCTGGTCCGGTGGTCGTTTCATGTTGACCTTACGCTTGTCTGCTTGGGCCAAGTCCTCCACATCCTCATTTCCTTCCATTTCCCCAGCAATCCCTCCCC
>NC_134788.1:17050453-17055453 GCF_046742065.1 Oratosquilla oratoria | reverse complement strand
GGGTCATCAACCTTTGTTGGGTTGAGGGGGCATTCTTAAGGCCAAAGGGCATACGTTCAAAGCGAAAATGTCCTTTGTCCGTGGAAAATGCAGTTACGGGTTTTGATTCCTCTGTTAGTTCGACCTGCCAGAAGGCTGACTTGAGGTCTATTGTGGAAAAAACAGAGTTCCCGTTGCCAATGCATTGTAGTAATTCTTGCATGGCGGGGAGGGGGTGTGGGTCAGATTGAGTTAGGTTGTTTATTTTTCTGAAATCAACAACAGGGCGTAAGGTTCCGTCTTTCTTAGGGACCAAAAAGAGGGGACTGTTCCATGGGGAGTCTGAATGGGAAATTACGCCTTGGTGTATCATCTCATGTACACTGTCATTGACTTGGGATTTCCTACTGTGGGGTATGCGGTAAGCGGGGGTGTATGAAGGGGGGGTGTTTGGGGGAATTTGGATGTGATGTTTGATTATATCACATTTGCCTAGTGATTCGCCTTCTAAGGCGACAGCTGATCTATTCCTCTGTAGGAGAGCTAATAGCTCGTTATGACTTTCTCCGTCAGCTGATGTCGTGATTTGGTCTGGGGGAATAGGGGGAGGGGTTGAGTTGGTCTTACTTGGTTGATGTGTTGCGGCAGTGGTTCCTGGATAGG
Source organism: Oratosquilla oratoria (assembly GCF_046742065.1). NCBI lineage: Eukaryota > Metazoa > Arthropoda > Malacostraca > Stomatopoda > Squillidae > Oratosquilla > Oratosquilla oratoria. The sequence goes on along the minus strand of NC_134788.1, from coordinate 17,054,811 downwards.
GGAGTTATGGAGATGGACTGCGCAGATGTTTGTATTCTTCCTGATTTTACGGTGTTGTTCTGAGGTGTTTATTAACATAGCTAGTGTATGTTTATTTTCTGATATTGTGTCCCAGGAGGACTCAATGGTTATGTTGTTAATCCTGGACGTGTCTGAGTCGATTATGACGTCCTGATGGTCTATTGCACCGGGTATGTATAGTGGGACTGTTATTGAATGTCTAGGGGGTATGATGACTGTGTTAGACATCAGTGCCTTTGAGGTGACATAAGGGGGTGGTCGGAAGGAATAGCTGTTAGTGGGATTGGGAGTATTAAAGGAAGGTAGACATGAGAGATGTTGTGTGTCTGAGTCGGGTGTCTCAGGGACTGTTGATTCATTATTTACATCTCGGAAGGAGATTTTGTTAGTCTCAAAGTCTATCTTAGTTTTCCAAATCTTTAGTGAATGTAGTCCTATTATACCTTGTTGATCAAGGCTCCATTCATCAGCTATGTGGAAAGTTGTGAAACCTACTTTGTGATTGTTGACTTCAATATTTAAGTCTATGGTGTCGTGTAGAGGAATTGTGCTCCCTTCTATTAAGAGTCCTTCCATATTGGAAAATTGAATTTGGGGTGGGTCATTTAATGCTTCATACAGAGCTCTTGGGATGATGTTCAGGTTTGTTCCTGTATCAACCATCATGGCAACTTTAAGTTGGTCTAGGCTTACTTCTAGGGTGAGGTATTTGTGTTGTGTATGAGATATTCCTATGGTGGTTTGGTGTGTGAGGCTGGTACACGTTCCCCCAATCGTTGAGTACTGGTTGTCGTGTTGGAGGGGGGTATTTGTCGATGGGTGGTGAATGGGTTGTTAGTTCTCTGATGCGGTTGTTGTTGTGTTTTCTGTAGGTAACACTCTTCGTTGGAGTGAGATGATGTTTGGTGTAGGTTGCAGTATTTGATTGGATGTGTTGGTGTAGGGAGGAGTGGGTGTTTAAAGGGGGGTTGAACTTGTTGTTTTTGCTGTGTCCAACACTGGGCATCTGTGTGGGAAAAGGTTCCATGAACTGAGCAAGGGATAGGGTGGGGTTGTACCTGTGTGTGTTGCTTTTGCTGTGTCCAACACTGGGCATCGGTGTGGGAGAAGGTTCCATGAACTGAGCAAGGGATAGGGTGGTGTTGTACCTGCGGGTATTGTTGTTGCTGTATGCAGTCTTTTGTGTTGTGACTGTTTGATGAATGGTAGGAGCACCACTTAGAAGGTTGTTCTTGATTGGTGGGAGGGGGTTGCTGTGAGTGAAGGCTATTTAGTCTGGGGAGATGGTTGGGGGTATCTAAGGATATATTGCAAGCATTCATGATATCTAAAATATAGGTATAAGCTAGAGGATTTGTAGTGTCTAGTTCCTTTTTGGAGGCTTCCTTTAAACACTTTGGAGGGAGTTGGGAGAGATAGGAAGCTATTTCCAGGAATGTTAGTAGGTGTTTTGTTGGCATTACATTTTGACCAAATTGATCAGTGTGAGTCCAAGGAGAGTTATTCTCTAGGTCTTCTCTGACCTCTTTCATTCCGTTTGCAACAAAGTCCATTATATTAGTAATGGAATGTGGTTGGACTCTAGTGTTATTTAGGAAAGTGATGAGAAATGAAATGTTATTTGGTTGTTTGTTATGAAAAACCTTAAGAAGGTGGTGTTTATATTCCTGATAAGTGATTCCAGATGCAACTAGGGTGTCTAGCATCCTTGCCTTTGAACGGCAAATGTCAGATGGGTTTATTTTCTGACGGCACAAATTTATTTTATCTGTCTCTGAGTATTTTATGTTCTTAGAGAAAAACAGATCACATGCTGTCAAGAAATCTGTAATGGATATTCCACTATCCTGGGAAAAGGTTGGGATTTCTGTGAGGGGGGTTATGGTTTGATAGTTGTTAATTATTGTTGGTTGAGTTAGTGGGTAAGGGTAATATTGTGGGTTTGGAGGAAGGTTAGGTTGTGGTTGGTGGTATGGTGTAGAGTGGGTTTGACCAGATGGGGTATGGGGGGAAGGAAAGGGGAAGTTTTGGTACTGCTGCTGAATGGGAGGGGGGTTATTATGTGTTTGGATATGGGGGTTGGATGGATTATGGTTTATAGGAGGTTTTGTTTGCATATTTGGAGGAGCAATATGAGGAGTTGGTTGGGTGGGTTGTTGTGGTTGAGATGGTTTGGAGATGTCTACTTGAGAAGGCTGGTTGAAAAAAGGTAAGACATCGTTCTCATAAAGAGGGTCTATTGGAGTATCTGCATTGGGATTAGTTTTGTCAGGATTATTTAATTTGTCATTGGTTAACTGTTTAGAGGTATTGTCAACCTGTGGATATAGGTAAAAATGGTCTGGTTTGTCATTGCCAATTAAGTCTTCTGTGTGTATTTCCTCTTTGTCACTAGATATATCATGTTGTTGTTTGTCTTCTCTAGACTTTGAGAAGACGCTATGTAAACTTTGTTTAATTTTGGATCTGGTGGCAAAGGCCATGTTGTTAAGTCATGTATTAGTTAATAGTTAGTTTTGATTGTAATCTAAGAGAAAAAAAAAAGGGAGTTGTTAAAATATGAATAATAGGTATATAGTAACTAAGGGTATTATGTTATGCTTAGATATGGGAAGGGGGATATAGTAATGGGATTACAAAATCATAAAAATATATGTGTATGTATATATAAAAAAAAAGTGGAATTAATATTATATAATAAGGAGTTAATTTTGTGATATTATTCTTATAATAGGATTAATTATGGTTGTTCATAAAAAAATTACAGCAGTAAAGTAGGTTACATTGATAAAAATGTATAAGTTCTATGTAAATATTGAATTTTTAAACATATAAGAGCTATTTGTTTAAACAAGAATTACTTAACTAGAAGAATGTGGAATTAATATTATATAATAAGGAGTTAATTTTTGTGATATTATTCTTATAATAGAATTAATTATGGTTGTTCATAAAAAAATTACAGCAGTAAAGTAGGTTACATTGATAAAAATGTATAAGTTCTATGTAAATATTGAATTTTTAAACATATAAGAGCTATTTGTTTAAACAAGAATTACTTAACTAGAAGAATGTGGAATTAATATTATATAATAAGGAGTTAATTTTTGTGATATTATTCTTATAATAGAATTAATTATGGTTGTTTATAAAAAAATTTACAGCAGTAAAGTAGGTTACATTGATAAAAATGTATAAGTTCTATGTAAATATTGAATTTTAAACATATACAAACTATTTGTTTAAACAAGAATTACATAATTAGAAGAATGCATATGCAGATTAAAGGGTATTACTTAATGATAATTTTTGGAGAGAAAAAAAAAACTTCTAAATGACAATATGCTAATATAGTGCGAGATTACATACTCGTTGTATAGCTAAGGTGTTGTGGTTCTCGGTGGAACGTGACACTCGGATGAGTGGTGGTGGTTGAGCGGATGAGGTGGCTGTTACGCGAGTCAGTGCGCAGCCGGTGTGAGTCCTCTGGGGCGGGTGAGGTCAGTGCTCAAGCGAAGGAAGTCCAGAGGGCTCGGTGAATTGATGTTCGCATAGAAAAAAAAATGCGAGTATCAGGTGTGGTTTGGAGTTGGTAATGTATGATTATTATCACTGGAATATATTGGTGTTAAATATAAGGATTGATGTTACCTTTATAATGTTGATTATAGTAGTGGGAGATCAGCCTGTGACGATTGCCCGTGAATAGGGAGTGTAGACCAAGTTCTTGTTCTTGAGAGCGTTTTGTTCAGTGCGGTTATTTGATCGTCGATGTATGTAGTTGGCTCAGAGTGGACGGGTTTGAGGTTCACCGTAGTAGGTACACCGTAGTCTCTTCGAAGTAGTAGGTTGCGGGAGTGCTGCCACCAGTAATGTAACCGGACGGGTGTAACTAACTGTTACGTTACTCTATCCTGGTCACTTATAACACAGAAAATGTTTAAGGGTGTCCACTGCACAAACGCCTCTAAGTTTTGTTTGTTTATTGTCCTATTCAATCTACTGTTTCTCTTGGTACACTCTTACACTATTCTATAACCTAGGCACGTCACTGGCAGAACGCCGCTCCCAGGTCCAGCATGCCGTTAAGAACCTCGGAAGTTGCTTGGGGAGGTGCTATGTTCGCATAACTGAATTCTTTATGTGAGCTGGGTTTACTTCGTCACATCTTATATTTTAATTTACATAATTAGTTTATAATTTAGTCTGACAGCCAGACTATAATATATATATCCAGGGGTGGTTCGTCAGTATACGTAATAATGTGTTTATTGGTGTGTGGTCGCGTGTGCATGTTGTGGGAAAATGCTTGTCTCAGCTTATATTGCCAGGAAGTG
>NC_134788.1:17040453-17045453 GCF_046742065.1 Oratosquilla oratoria | reverse complement strand
GTGTGCGCGCGTGGGTGGGTGGGTGTGCGTGTTCGTGTGCGTGTGTGTGTGTGTGTGTGTGTTAGTGTGTGTGTGTGTGTGTATGTGTGTGTGCGTGTGTGTGTGTGTAAACAAAAACTAACAATTACATAAAATCATTGACTGATTAATTGAATGAATAATTAATTGATCAATAATTACATAAGGTTGACAGTGACTGAACATATCAAAATTACTTCCATGAAATTGATGGGCTAATATCCGTAGACTATAAGAACATATAAGAACATAAAAACATAAGAATGAAGGAGACTGCAAGAGACCATAAGGCCTGCACTAGGCAGCTCCGTATCCATCACCACCTGTCATCCCCATCCATAAAGATGTCTAATCGTTTCTTAACACAACTGATAGTTTCAGCGCTTACTACATGGTAACTAAGTTTATTCCATTCGTCGACCACCCTATTAGTAAACCAATTCTTGCCTATTTCCTTCCTAAATCTAAATTTGTCCAGTTTGTAACCATTATTGCGAGTCCTGCCATGTTGTTTTAATATGATGACCTTGTTCGCATCACCCTTGTTAAAGCTTTTGATCCACTTGAACACCTCTATTAGATCACCCCGCACTCTGCGTCTTTCCAGAGAGTGTAAGTTAAGGTGCCTGAGCCTCTCTTCGTACGGTAAATTTCTGAGTCCATATATCATTTTGGTCATTCCTCTCTGTACTGATTCTAGTGAATTGATGTCCATTCTCTACGACGGAGACCAAAACTGTACCGCATAGTCAAGGATGGGTCTAACTATCGCTAGATAGATTTTAATAACTACCTCTACACTTCTATTCGTTACCGTCCTAGCAATGAAACCTAATGCTCTGTTTGCTTTATTTCTGGCGCTAATGCACTATTTCCTGGTCCGGACTCACTAGAACTTCCAAGTCTCTCTCGCACTCAGTTTTCTCTAAAAGCGTGTTATTTAAGCTGTAACTATTTTCGGGGTTGTGTAGGCCTACGTTTAAAACGCTACACTTAGAGATATTGAAGTTCATTTGCCATTTCACCTACCATGTTAAAAAATTGTTAAGATCATCCTGCAGAATCTCTGCGTCGTCTCCTGACCTAATTAGGCATCATATTTTAGTGTCGTCCGCAAACTTACTAACATCACTATTTGTCCCGTCGTCTAAGTCGTTTATGTACACAATGAACAACAAGGGACCCAAAACCGAGCCCTGGGGGACCCCACTAGTAACATTGCCCCACCTAGATTTTACTCCATTTATGGTGACCCGCTGTTTTCTGTTACTAATCCAAGCTCTAATCCATTCTAACACTTTTCCTCCTATGCCATGGGCCTTGATTTTATTTAGTAGTCTCTGGTGTGGCACCTTTTCGAACGCTTTGCTGAAGTCAAGGTAAATAACATCGTAATTATCATTGTTATCTGACGCCTTATATACTTTATTGTAAAAGGATAGAAGATTAGTCACACATGACTTACCCTTGTAGAAACCATGCTGTGAATAACGAATTAAATTATGTCTTTCGATGTGTTCTCTGTGTCTACTTACTATTACTGATTCAAGCATTCTTCCTATAACCGATGTCAAACTGCTTGGCCTGTAGTTGCATATAGACGATCTATCTCCCTTCTTAAAAACAGGAACAACGTTTGCTTGTCTCCAAGCAGTAGGCACAAAACCAGTGTCTACTTATTTATTAAATATTTTAGTTAACTGGTCGCAGATTTCAAATTTACACTCCTTAAGCATTCTCGGAAAAAATTCATCTGGACCCGGGGATTTTGTAGCTTTAAGTCTTGCAATCTGCTTGACTATTTCTACTTTACTACATACATACATACATACATACATACATACATACGTACATATACCAAGGCTTTTTCCCCCTTACAAGGGGGGTAGCCAAAAAGAAAAAGGCATAAAATCATTCCCACCCATTCCATCCCTGAATACACTCCACACCCCTACACCCTCCCTCATATCTTAGCACCTCCTGAATGACGGGTCATCTCTGCACCTTGTCCACTGTCCTGGGTCAGAAGCAGTGTCGCAAGACACAGCACATCCACAGCAAGGCCGCTTCATTAAATCGGCGACCCCCCTCTCCGTCCCCCCTTTGCATAAAATGAGAGGACGGGGAGAAATCCCTTCGGGCTGCGTCAAATTGTGCTCACACATACTACCTCACCCGCCATCCACCCACCCATTCCACCTCTACTTTACTAATGCTGATATTAGATAGACTACTTTCTTCATCCCCTCTGAAAATCGGATCCCAGTCAGGTACTTTATCTAACCTCTCATTGGTAAACACCGATAGAAAATAATTGTTAAACTCCTCACTCATTTTTTCCTCCGATTCTATCATGACATTTTCATCGTTTTTAATTGGTCCTATTCTTTCTTTATTTTTTGTTCTATAGAGATGAAAGAAACCCTTTGGGTTGGATATTGCTTGGATAGCAACCTTAATTTCATAATTACGTTTCGCTGAACGTGTATTCTTTTTAACCAGCTTTCCCATTTCGTTATATCTTGATCTAAGGTGTGTTTCCCCGTTCTTACTTAAAGTCCTATTTTCATTCCGACCTCATATTTCAATCTGCCCGTCATCCTTTTGGGAGTATTACTATTTTCCGTATTGACTTCAGGGGCATAAATGTATTTTGTGCGTTAACAATTAAATCAATTAGATTGCTATACATTTCATCCAAATCGCTGACCTGTCTGTTGAGCCCTCGCCCCCAAATGACCTGACCCAAGGTATGCATATGACCCCCGGTCACGCACCGAGACTCGACAATGTCCGAAACATCCGCAACGTCCGCATGACATTTCATATTCAATTTCAAATAGGTTTTTATATTGTCAAAGTTTGTTCTCCTGAAGTCTGGTACTTGGACGTTATTCGTACTTTTTAATTCTTCCCAAATAATATTAAATCTTATGTCTTGATGATCGCTAGAGCCTAGACTATCTCCCACTTTTACGTTACTCATTAGGTGCTCATTATTAGTTAAAACTAAGTTCAGAGTATTTTCTCCCCTCGTAGAATCGGTAATTACTTGTTTTAGGAAATTATCCTGTACCACATCTAGGAATTTCTTTGTTTTCTGATCTCCTAATAAAGTTTCCCAGTCAATGTTTCTATAATTAAAATCTCCCATGATCACAACGTTTTTGTACTGGGACGCTCTGTGAATTTCGTGAATCTGGGGATCAGTCTGCTCATTGCTGAGGTTAGGAGGTCTATACAAGACGCCAATAATAACTTTTTTATTCTTGCCTATAATCTCTGCCCAAATGGACTCCGCACAGTCCTCTTCCTTAATCGAATTGTTGATAATACCGTTTATTGTATTTTTAACGAAATGTGCTACACCTCCCCCACTCCTGCCAAACATATCCCTGTGAAAAAAAAACTTATATCTTTCTATTTCGATTTCCGCGAGGAAATGTTTATCAGCCATGTTTATCCAGGACTCAGTAATAGCTATAATATCGAAATTCTCTATGCATGCTTTACCTCGAAGCAAATCAATTTTGTTAATTATGCTTCTGCTATTTGTGTAGTAAAGTTTTAGTTTATCTTCCCTCCACCTGCTTTGGTGACTCTTTTCACAGTCCCTCTTTAAGTTGTTTCTATTGCCTAAACTATATTCCGATACTTCCCCCCCCCACTACACGTAATCTACCCGAAAAAAAACCCTGTAGGATGTTCCCTTACAAACATGTACATAAGGAAACCCTCATGATATTCGTATATTCACCAAACGTTTGCAATCAAATATGATACGTCTTTTATTCAACTCTGATGGTTTTTATGGTTTTCATACAAACGGATTTTTTTCCCTTACAAAGGAAGGCATAAATCCACTCCCACCCATTTTATCCCCACATACCCCCACTCACATTCACCACCACCACCCCTACCTCTTTTCTTGGCTCCTCCTGGATGACCGGTCATCCCTGGATCTCACCCACTGCCCTTTATAAGAAGCAACACAAAATGACAAACCACAGCCACAGCAAGCCCGCTTCGATTAATCGGTGAGCCCCTCTCTTTGTTCCCTCATGCAGAAAAAAAAGAAGGCGGGAAGAAATTCCTTCGGGCTGCGTCAGAATATTATTCACACAGGCTCCCTCAACCCCCGCCCATCCCCCACCCACTCCCTTCCATGCTTCACAGCATAATCCATACACAACCATTCTCCATTCACCTTTATCCTTTGTCTTCTCCCTTTCTTCCTCAACAGACATTCAAACTTTAAAACATACTTCTCTTGCCTTGTATCCTACAATTGCACAAAGTTACAATTGCCTTATATGATAGAGAAAATATACAATGCTCATTCTCCAGTATTAGAGTAAAAGTCAGATGTCGTAATACTAAATTCAGACATATAGCTACAGGTGTCGACTTTTAGCTGAATAAGAACATAAAGTTAAGTTGTTGTTGTTTTTTTGTTAAAACAATCAATAGTTTTCTGCGCTCACTACATGGTTACTATGTCTATTTTATTTGTTGACCACTGTTAGTAAACATCATCTTACCTATTTCCTTCTCAAATCTAAATTTGTCAAAATTTAAATCTATTACTACAAGTCCAGCCTTGCTGTCTTGATATGATGACTTTGCCTGTTATAGGGTTGATCAAGACAGGCTTCAACACACCTTAGACCAGACGGAATAGAGTGTAAAAGTCAATCATTTTTCTGAAAGGGATACCCTTTATGCCTGAAGACCGACTACTTGGCGATTTTATTCAGGTAATGGAAACACTGTACGCCTCAAAGAGTGAACCAGGAAATGGGGGGAAATGAAAGCCACTTCAGGAATGCGAATGTGAAGTTCCCTTTCCCTTGAGCAGATGATGGTCATTTGAGGGAGACCTGTTTTGACGCTTTTCTGCCGACAGAAAACGAGAGACGGGAGGAGGGGGGGGGAGACAATAAAACTCGCCAAGGAACGGAGCTGCAAGCCCTTTCTTATCA
>NC_134788.1:17010453-17035453 GCF_046742065.1 Oratosquilla oratoria | reverse complement strand
TCCCTGGCGGTACAAACTCTTCTCCCGGGATCCCAGCCCTTTTCTCCCGGGGATCCCTGACCTTGTTCCCGGGGATCACGACACTTTTCCCCGGTCTCGGTCATCTCCCACGGGGGTTCCATCTCTATCACCAAGGGGTCCTGACACTCTTCCCCTGAGACACAGATCCTCTCTCAGGAGTCGCGTTTATCTCCCACGGGGGTTTCCGGCCTATTTCCTCTGTGGTCCTGACATACTTCACGGAAGTGATCCGATCATATTTACCGGAAGGTTCCTGACCCTCTTCCCCGGGGATCATAACACTCTTCTCCGTGATTTTACAACACTCTTCCACGAGGTTCCTGACCCTCCTCCCTAGGGTTTTCCCGACCCACTTCCTCAGGGATTACTTAATCTCTTCCCCAGGTATTACAATCCTTTTCTCCAGGGTGTCACTATTTTTTTCACCCGGGTGTTCCTGACCCTTTAACCCTAGGGTTTTCCAACCTCTTTCCCGGGGTCCCGATCCTTCTCTTCCAGAGTTTTTTGATTCCCCGGGGGTTTCCGACTCTATTCTCTTGGGGTTCCTATCCTTTTCTCCCGGGCGTTCCCAACTCTATTCTCCCGGTTGTTACCGACCTTCTTCCCTCGGGGGACCCCGACCCTCTTTCCATGGGTTCCCAGTTCTTTTCAACCGGATATTCCCCACCCTCTTCATACGGGATTTCCGACCTCTTCCCCCGTGGTCCCGATCCTTTTCACCCTAGGGTTCTCGACCCTCTTCCCCCGAGTGATCCCAACCTTCTTCCCCGGAGTCCCGATCTTTTAGTACCTAGGCGTTCCCCTCCATCTCTCCATGGGAGTTCACAACTCTCTATCACGGAGGTCGTGATCCTTTTCTCTTGGAGGTCCAGATCCTCTCCTCGGGGTCCCTTCCATACTCCCCGTGGGTCCCGACCCTTTTTGGTGGGACCCAACACTGTCCCCCAGCGGTTTTGGCCTTCCAGCCCATGCGTCTTAAATGTGTCCTGGACCCCACCAACCTCACCAGTACACTCACCAATGCATTTCTGCCGAAACTCTGAGAGGAAGGCCAGATTTCGTCAGTTATACGGTACACGTCTGCAGATAGACGAATCGTTGATGCGCAGGGTCACTATTACGTTATTTTGTTGAGAAATCAACCCAAACTGGCGAATATTTCTTCTAAATATATGAACAAATAAATATATAAATGTGTGTGTGTGTGTGTGTGTGTGTGTGTTTGTGTGTGTGTGTGTGTGTGTCTGTGTGTGTGTGTGCGTGCGTGCGTGTGTGTGTGTGTGTGTGTGTGTGTGTGTGCATAAATTCATTAACTGATTAATTGAATGAATAACTGATAAATAATTACATAAGATTGACAGTGACTGAACATACCAAATTGCTTCCATGGAATTCATGGGCTCGTATCCGTAGACTATAACCACATATAATATAATTTCCAAATGTTCCCTTACAAACATGTACATAAGGAAGCTCTCATGATGTTCGTATATTCACCAAAGATTATGCAATCAAATATGATATGTCTTTTATTCAACTCTGATGGTTTTTATACAAACGGATTTTTTCCCTTACACGGGAGGTAGCCAAAATCGAAGGCATAAATCCACTCCCACCCATTTTATCCCCATATACTCCACTCCCATTTACCACCGCTCTCTCCCTACCTCTTTTCTTTGCTCTTCCTGGGTGACAGGTCATCCCTGCAGCTCGCCCACTGCCCTGGTTTAGAAGCAATGCAGCAAGACACAGCACAGCCACAGCAAAGTCGCTTCACTTAATCGGCGACCGCCCCCCTCGTCCCCTCATGCAGAAAAAGAGAAGACGGGGAGAAATCCCTTCGGGCTGCGTATCATTCACAAAATATCATTCACACTTACTCTCTCAACCTCCATCCCCCACCCACTCCCTTCCATGCACCACAAAATCATCCATACGCAACCATTCTCCACTCACCCCTATCTTTTGTCTTCTCCTTTCCTTCCTCAACAGACATTCCCCTCTTTCCCAATTCCCCTTTTACTCCATTCATCCATCTCATCCTTGGTCGTCCCCTCATGTTCACTCTATCTACCTCAGCCTTCCACACCTCTTTTACCAATCTTTCTTCGTTCATTTTATCATGTGTCCAAACCTTCCCAATACTCTTTCATAAACCCTATCTCCCAACTCCCTTTTCAGCCCTTCTCTCCCCCTCAAATCTTCGTTTCTTACTCTATGAAGTTTAGTAACACCTATCACACTTCTCAGGCATTTCATCTCAAACACATTTAAACTCCTCTCTTCCTCTCATATGTTTTATGTTTCTGACCATACAGTGATGTCGGCACAATCACAACTTCATAGTATCCCTCTTAGCATCCATTCCCAAATGTCTATTTCTCATTACACTTTTTAATCCCCCAAGGCATTTACTTGCTTCTATCAATCTACATTCTACTTCGACCTCCAATCCTCCCTTTCCCACCACATTCGCATCCAAGTATCCTAAGATATCCACTTCCTCCAGTCTCTCTCCCTTAATACTCGACTTCCAATTTGCTACCATGCTCTCCCCTTGTACATCCTATCACCTTATTTTTACCCACATTTATCTCCAACTTCCTTCTTTCGCACACCTTCCCATACTCAGTCACTATCTTTCTTTCTCCCTCCTCTGATCCTGCTACAAGCACAGTGCCGTCAGCAAACAACAACTGGCTTATCTCCCACTTTTCTCCATTTTCTTTGACCCTCTCCAATCCCTGGCCAATTACTTTTGCGTTTACCTCTCGCACCACCCCATCCATGTATAAATTGAACAACCAAGGTGACATAACACATCCCTGATGAAATCCCAGCTTTATCACAAACCATTCACTCTCTCCATTTCTAATTTAACACAGGCTCTACTACTCTCGTAAAAATTATTGATTGTTCTTAACAGCTTTCCTCCTATCCCATATATCTGCAATAGATCCCACAATTCCTTCTTGTCTACCATCTCATAAGCCTTTCCCAAATTCATAAAGGCCCACAAAACATCCTAACCTTTTCCTAAAGCTTTCTCACACATGTGCTTTACCCCAAAAATCCGATGCACGCAACTCCTACCTATCTCAAACCTACAATGCTCTTTACCAATTACTCCCTCTGTTCCTCTCCTAATCCTCTCAACCAGAAGCCTCCCATAAACCTTCACAACTACACTCAACAAATTGGTCCCTCTGAAACTACTACACTCACATTTTTTTTCTTTTTTTCCTTGTAAGGTGGAACTATACATGCACTCCTCCAGTCCTCTGGCACTCGACCCTCTCTTAGACAAACATTAAACAACCTCACCGACGCTATCAAGAGATATCTCTCTCGATAGCGTAGTTGGTAAGTTGCTAAGTTACTACAACACTTGTCATGTGCTCCCTGAGTTCGAGTCTTCGGAAGAACCGGATTTCAATTTCTGCATGTGGCCTCCATTGGGTCTCCAGATGTTGATGGCTTAGAATTAAAGTGTACTGTGGTTGTTAAAATACATACATATATGTATATATATATATATATATATATATATATATATACATATATATATAATATAAATATATATATATATATATATAAATATATATATATGTATATATATATATATTGTGACGCCAATGGGGAAGGGCCAGGTTCAAAACTAGAGTTCTGTTTAAGAAATATTATTTCCTTCAAAAAAATAAAGATACAAATAAACAATGATCGAAAAATAGAAGTCGCCAAAACTAGCGAAAAGTACAATGTCCGTAACATGTAAATTCACAGAACACAAAAGGCTAGTATTGCCAAGACACGTAAATATACAAGTGTCGATCAAATATCGACAATCAATAACAATCAAAAATAGTCTTAAAGACAATAAGTGGTAAGGTCGAGAAATATCGACCATCAGAATGGAAACTAAGTCCTACGTAATAATTTACGTAAAGAAAATAGCAAAGTCGAGAAAATGTCTACGACTAAGTCCGACAAAATTGACACGAGCAATGAGGCTCTGATAAACAGAGTCCACAAAGATTCGAGAATAGAAAAAATTATTCTAAGTCCCAAAACGTAGAGGAACCAGTGCAATGGGGGGCTCTGAGAGGCAGAGTCGCTGACCGTTACAAGCAATGACATATATATAGACTCTTCTCCGTCAGATCCGGAGAGTTGCCAAGTATTGCTAGACGCGACGATTAACAAGAGTGTTTAGGAATATTTCCAAGTACATACACGGATATTCTTTACATCAATGAATAGATAATAATATTTGATGAAGTTACCTTGTCAATCTTAGATAAGCAGAAACTTAATAGTTTTTATATGAATATCTATACGTACGTAAATGTAAGTTAGGGACGCAGTTGCCACAAAATTAGTTCACACGCCAATTTCTTTAGCGCGCGCTTAAGCTAGCATGCCCACAACGACATTACAGCATCAGAAAACGACGAAAATATGCAATTACTTTAATCTTACGTAAATCAAATCCTAAGATTGACAAGATAGATCCGCAAGGTAATACACATACATAAATTCATATGCAAAGTATGGAATAGTTTGTCAAAGCACAAAAAGGAACGAAATACAATCCGATGAATAGAAATCATCACTTTAAGAGTCTTCAGACGTGAATACACCTCACGTAGGCACAGAACTTTCTCACCGGAGTCCGAAGACTAAGAGAATATGTAATTTCTCTTATCTTACGTAAATCAACTCGTAAGATTTACAAGAGAGTTCCACAAGACAATAGACATACATAAATCTATATGTAATGTATAGAATTTGGTTAACAGTGTACAAAAGGAATGGAATACATCATATAAATATAATTCATCACTTTAACAGTACTCTTACAGTTGTATATCGAGAAGTCCACCAAGCCTTACCGTGGGAACGGCCGGCATAGTCCGAGTTACACATACGTACATGCGCTCATGTGCGTCTGAATAAAAATTTTCACTACGACGAGCCTGTAGTCGTAACTATATATATATATATATATATATATTTACATGCATATATATATGTATATATATATATACATATATATATGTAAAGAATTATATGGAATGACCGACCACTAATAACAGCAATTCCTGCTCATAATAGCATCGGAGGAGTCGAGACAGGGGAAGTGTTCGCTGGCGGCATCATTCTTCAGAGGACACCGACCCAGGACCCAAACATCTGAGAAACAGCGGGAAAGGAGGAGGAGGAGAAGGAGGAGGAGGAGGGGGGGGGGCTGAAAGCAGACTTGAGGGACCAAACGTAATCACGTCTGCATTATAAAGACAGCACATGTACAAAAGCCACGGAAGAAAATGCGTGCGACCATTACTTTCAGTTTCCCAACTACGTTTATGACTTCACAATAGGTAGTCATGCATTGTAGCTAGATCGCGATTTCGAGATCAAGACTTCAGTGGCTTCTAGGGATATTTACTATGTGGTTAGCGAAGAATGTTCTCAAGAACGGAGTGAGGAGATTACATTTTATGTAAGAAGTAATGGTAATATCATCACTCCATTCTTCGGAACATTCTTCCCTAATCCCATAGTAAGAATATCCCTAAACGCTACTGAAGAAGGGTCTTGTACCCGAAATCGCGACCTAGCTATTGTGACTGACTACCTATTGTGAAGTCATAAACTTCTTTTCAAAGGAAAACAAGTCCAAAGTAAGACATATGGAAAAATTTCTTAAGAAAATAATAAGGGCACAACTATAGATGAAAAAAAAAAGAAAAAAAAAAGTAATCGCGTTTTTTTCTATATAATAATTTTTTTTTCTTTTTTTAATCTCGTCCAAATTTGTTCAGATATCAAATATCTAGTATATAAAAACAGGTGCAAGTATGTTATTCATCCCTCCACATATGTGCATCTATCGTATTGGCACCTCGGCAAACAATACATACACTCATACATGAACACGCACGTAAAATACATATATGCACACACATGAAAATACATATATGCACACACGAAAATACATATATGCACACACATGAAAATGCGTATATGCACACATGAACACACGTACACATGAAAACACACACATGAAAACCACACAGGCACACTTGAAATTGGGCGCACACACACACACACACACACACACACACACACACACACACACACACACACACACACACACACTATCCCTCCAGAACATAGCAGGTTTACTGTGATGGTTTTGCCTAACAACCACTTCGAAAGCGACATTCTTTATTTTGTCCTGTATTATATGGTAAGGGTGAAAGTCACACACAGCTGAAAAAAAACAGATGACTGGCAGCCAGGATATAAAGATAATGCAGTCGTAAACAGAATGAGGTTAATAGTAACAAAAAAGTTAATCTGTCTGCATTGCACTGCAGTGGCAACGCCGCTTCTCACACTACCTCGTTAACAGAGCTTCTTCAGAGTGTACAAACATAATCGGGAAATCAACAGTTATATATCTTACATCATTCCGTGTTCCTTCCTTAACCCACCCCCTCCCTCCCTCTCGTACCCTTCAGCTCCTGTAAGATCATCCAGCCGGACATTTTGGACAGCTTAATAAAACTATCACGATGGTTACAGCAGGGCTGGGATGCTATAAAAGCTGCTTCTACTATTTTTCTTTTTTTTTCTTGTCTAATCCTTGTTTTGATATTTCCACTCCGCCCCAGTTAGGTAAATGTCCGTATTCCTCCGCATGAATCACCAGGGCGTTTGATGTTCGGTGGGCCCTCAGGTCGCTCTTGTGCTCTTATGTCCGCGTGTGTATGCCTCTTCCTGTCTCCCCAAAGTAGTTTAGGTCACAGCCACCACATGGGATTCTGTAAACCATGCTGTTGTTATTATGTTCATTTCTACTCTTACCTCTCACTACTTCACCTATCTTCGTACTGGATGTACTGGCGATGTTCAGCCCTGCTCTGCGGAGCAAATGTCCTAACTCTTCTGTGTGCTTGGAGTTGGGAACTACAATGAAGCCACCTTCCTTAGTCTCCTTTTTCTCATCATTTCTCTTTTCCATTATTTTAAGAGCTATTTTCTTCAAACTATGGAGTAACCCTTCTGGATATTTTAGTCCTGAGAACACTTTAACAATATATTTGATTTCTCTGACAATATATTCTTTACTACATACCCGGAACGCTCTGAGAAAAAATCCAATTATTACTCCTCTCTTTATCCTTTCACTATGTGCTGAAAAGTAGTGGATGAGGTCATTTTTGTTGGTAGCTTTTCTGTGAACCGAGAAACCCACCGTGCCGTTATCCTTCCTCCAAATTAATACATCCAAGAAAGGTAACTTTTGATCCACCTCGTGTTCTACTGTGAACTGAATATCCCTGTTTACCATGTTCAGCCTATTAAGTTTGGTGGTGAAATTGGTTTTCTCCGGGGCAATGACTAGGACGTCGTCTACATATGGGTCCCTCTTCCCATATTTTTTATAAAATGATCTCTCTCCAAAACTTCCATGTATAATGATGCAAGGACTGCACTGAGTGGACTCCCCATTGCCAGACCACGTATCTGACAATATTCCTCATCCTGGAACATGAACGGTCCGAATCTGATACACAGAGAGACTAATTCCAAAAAATCATTTCTTCCCACTGGTAAATCCTGGTCATCTATATTACCGATGGCTTCCTTGGCTGCTGTTAGTGCCCCCTCTGCGCAAACATTTGTGAACAAAGCAGTTACATCGTAACTTATCATGATTGTGAGAAATCCACATTACTGAGTCTCGTGATTAGGTCACTTGAGTCCTTCAAATGGCCACTGCTAAGTGCCCCCAAACATCGAGATAACGGTTTGGCTAAACACTTGGCTAACCTGTGGGGAGCGCTGCCGATACCTGACGTAATGGGTCTCATCGGTATACCCGGCTTGTGTGTCTTTGGTAATCCCCTCATCCTGGGCGGTCTTGGTGCTTCTTCTAACAATCCCAAAAGTTTCTTGCCTCTGTTGGTTCGCATTAATATCCTCCTGGCTTCTTTCTTGAACCGTATCCCTTCTCGTTCTGCGTTTCCTAAGGGTTTTTTCTCATACGTGGATGTATCGTTGAGTAAATCCATCATTTTGATGTTGTAGTCTGTCCTGTTTAATATGACAACTCCTCCTCCTTTATCTGCACTCGTGATAACTAAGTCTTCGTCACTTCCTAAATTTCCCAAAGCTATCTTGAAACGCCTAGGGATGCTACATCGATTAAGATTTGCTAAAGCATGGAAACACGTTAACAATCCCTGTTTAAAACCTTTCTCTACATCACTGTCATCCCATCTATAGTTTTTATTTATAAAATCAGAAAAACTTTTGTTACTCACACCGGTATCGAACTTAAGACCGAGCGAAAGGGCTTGTTTTTCAGTGTCAGATAGTTGTCGGTTTGAAAGATTCACTATGAGATCAGCATTGCCCACTTCATTCCAATCACTTTGTTCACAGAGTAACTCCAATTTCTTTTTCAGTCTCACACTTTGCACTGATTTCTCGGTATCAAGTTTGCGTAGAAGGAATGATGGTAAACGTACCTGGCTGGTGCTGGCTCGTAGATTTTCAACTTCGTTACTCAGGTCCTCACAGGCCTCGGATAGAAACATTTCTGCACTGTTACTAAAAGGGACTCCTTCCTTCCTGAGCTGTTTTGGGGCTTCCCTAGGTAGAACTTTCTCATCTATGCAGTCTTGTAGGGAACGCCTGCGAAGTATACAACTGTTGATTTTCCGTTTTGCACGAAACTCCCTCCATAAGATTCCCGGTATCTCACCACCACTCGACATGTTGAGGAATGGACGACAAAATGAGTGGCAGGGTGGTGAGATAAACACCGAGAACCGTTGAAGTTTTATTAACTGACGTTTCGCTCTTAACAGAGCTTCTTCAGAGTGTACAAACATAATCGGGAAATCAACAGTTACATATCTTACATCATTCCGCGTTCCTTCCTTAACCCACCCCCTCCCTCCCTCCCTCTCGTACCCTTCAGCTCCTGTAAGATCATCCAGCCGGACATTTTGGACAGCTTAATTTCTACTCTTACCTCTCACTACTTCACCTATCTTCGTACTGGATGTATTGGCGATCTTCAGCCCTGCTCTGCGGAGCAAATGTCCTAACTCTTCTGTGTGCTTGGAGTTGGGAACTACAATGAAGCCACCTTCCTTAGTCTCCTTTTTCTCATCATTTCTCTTTTCCATTATTTTAAGAGCTATTTTCTTCAAATAGCTCTTGAAATAATGGAAAAGAGAAATGATGAGAAAAAGGAGACTAAGGAAGGTGGCTTCATTGTAGTTCCCAACTCCAAGCACACAGAAGAGTTAGGACATTTGCTCCGCAGAGCAGGGCTGAACATCGCCAGTACATCCAGTACGAAGATAGGTGAAGTAGTGAGAGGTAAGAGTAGAAATGAACATAATAACAACAGCATGGTTTACAGAATCCCATGTGGTGGCTGTGACCTAAACTACTTTGGGGAGACAGGAAGAGGCATACACAAGCGGACATATGAGCACAAGAGCGACCTGAGGACCCACCGAACATCAAACGCCCTGGTGATTCATGCGGAGGAATACGGACATTTACCTAACTGGGGCGGAGTGGAAATATCAAAACAAGGATTAGACAAGAAAAAAAAAAAAAATAGTAGAAGCAGCTTTTATAGCATCCCAGCCCTGCTGTAACCATCGTGATAGTTTTATTAAGCTGTCCAAAATGTCCGGCTGGATGATCTTACAGGAGCTGAAGGGTACGAGAGGGAGGGAGGGGGTGGGTTAGGGAAGGAACGCGGAATGATGTAAGATATATAACTGTTGATTTCCCGATTGTTTGTACACTCTGAAGAAGCTCTGTTAAGAGCGAAACGTCAGTTAATAAAACTTCAACGGTTCTCGGTGTTTATCTCACCACCCTGCCACTCATTTTGTCGTCCATTCCTCAATATATATATATATATATATATATATATATATATATATATATATATATATATATATATTCTTGTTGACAGACGAGATTAAATGATATTGCTGTTTCTGCATTATTTGTCTTTTTGTTAAGAACTTCAATTTCTCTTGCTAATTTACGGTGTTGGACTGATAGTTTGCTGAGTAGCTGTCCGTATGAGGTTGCAACGTTTCGGTCTTCTCTGTAGACCATCTTCAGGCTAATTGTTTGGGTGTGTGTGTGTGTGATGTTTATATACTATTTTATTTCTGATTGTTTGGGTGGTGTCGTGTGAAGCGATCATCCTGATTGGCTGCTGCGTAGTCATCAGGAATCACTGGGAGAGGTGAGGTCAGGTCCGCTTGTGGGATGGGAGAATCTGGAGGTCTATACTATGTATGTTCATGGTTGGTTTTAATTCTGCTATATAGATTGCTTCAATAAATGCTAATCTGCGGGAGTCTCTTTCTCTGTCTATTATAACTGTTCCTTCTTCTAAGTTTTGACGGGTGAGGGAAGTATTATGTTTGGTGTTATAGTGATTCTTTATGGATCCATGTTGTAGGTGGCAGGTCAAACGTCTTGTAAGTTTAGTCCTCGTCATTCCAATGTATGTTTGAGACCCACAGTTCTCAATGGTACAGTTATGTTGGTAAATGACGTGATTATCTTGTAAAGACGATGTCGATTTGGGAGGGCGGTTTCTCAGTAAAAGTTGTGACGTTTTTCGGGTCTTGTAGTATATGGTCAGTGATATTTTGTCTTCTGGGTCAGTGGGCTTGACGTGTTTTGTAATTATGTCCTTAATGACTTTTTCATCTGTCTTATATTCTGATGACATGTAATTTCTGTAATATATGTTTATGTTTTCTTGTTTTTGTGTGGTAGGTTTGTTAGAATACCAGTTGTTGATGGCCCGTTTTGTTGCTTCGTTAATTAACTTGTTACTATACCCATTGTTAATAAGGACTTGGGTAAGTCTTTCCAGTTCAGTGTGTGTATCTTTCCATGTAGAGCAGTGTGATATGGCGCGTCGTATGTATGCGTTGATAGTGGAGTTTAAATATCGTTGAGGGCATTCACTATAACACCAAACATAATACTTCCCTCACCCGTCAAAACTTAGAAGAAGGAACAGTTATAATAGACAGAGAAAGAGACTCCCGCAGATTAGCATTTATTGAAGCAATCTATATAGCAGAATTAAAACCAACCATGAACATACATAGTATAGACCTCCAGATTCTCCCATCCCACAAGCGGACCTGACCTCACCTCTCCCAGTGATTCCTGATGACTACGCAGCAGCCAATCAGGATGATCGCTTCACACGACACCACCCAAACAATCAGAAATAAAATAGTATATAAACATCACACACACACACACCCAAACAATTAGCCTGAAGATGGTCTACAGAGAAGACCGAAACGTTGCAACCTCATACGGACAGCTACTCAGCAAACTATCAGTCCAACACCGTAAATTAGCAAGAGAAATTGAAGTTCTTAACAAAAAGATAAATAATGCAGAAACAGCAATATCATTTAATCTCGTCTGTCAACAAGAAAATATTCTTCCTGGATACACTAATATTAAACTTCATGACGAGAGAACCAGGAACTCGGAGCTAACCTACAAGTTCAGAAAAGAACTCGTAGAACGCCAATTGCAAGAGAAACAGCAGCTCTCTCTTCAATTGAAAGAACAATTAGATAAGGTCCTAGCCACTTGGAAAGAAGCAGATGTTCCCGTACACTTACGAGAACTCGTCGAAAATGAACTACATCGTCTACAACAACAACACCTTCAAGGCACAGAAGCTAGGAATGTGTCCAAACTCTCCCGATGTTATGGAGGCAACATAAAACTTCCAAAACCTACCCAAGGATTCTACAACCTTGTCACCAACTTACAACTCACCAAAGATCAAGAAGAATTACTCAACATGGGACTCAACTGCCACTACACTACCAAACCAGGAAAACACCGGAAAAGACTGGAAATTGAAGTACTCCTAGATGATATTCAAAAATTGGAAAAACAAAAGAAAGTTACCGTTTCCACGGACCTCCAAGCAACACTCATTGCAGAAGCATCCAAAACCAGAGGCAATTTCCAAAGCAATTTAGTACATAAAAAACATATTCAAGCAGCCAAACAACTCCGTGAAAACGAGGACATTGCCATCAGAAGAGCCGACAAGACCGCAGCCTTTACCATAATCTCCAAACAAGAATACCTCACAAAAATGGACAACATTCTAACTGACACCTCCAAGCTCACAAAAATCACTCGTAATCCCACGGAACAGATCAAAAAGAAAATCAACAATGTAATAGATACCATCAACGCCTCATCGTCCAGCCCACACTTTAGCAAATTAACAGGGGACTACTCCCCTGGTCACGCTTTTGGAAACGTAAAAACACACAAGCCCAACAACCCCATTCGTCCTATCATCTCCCAAATTCCCACAGCGACTTATTCAGTAGCCAAAAGACTGAACGAAATTCTCACCCCATACGTACCCACGGATTACGCTCTGACATCAGCCCAAGAATTCCTAGAAATCCTAGCAAATGCCCCTCCCGCAGAAAATCACATTATAGCATCGCTGGACGTGGAAAGTTTATTCACAAACATCGACGTCGACAGAACAATACATTTCATCCTAGATAGAGTCTATCGATGCGACAACACACCGACACTGAACATTCCAGAAGCTTCCTTACGCACCCTTTTAGAGATCTGTACTAAAGAAGCCCCCTTCACATGTCCACGCGGTAATATGTACAAACAAATAGATGGAGTCGCCATGGGAAGCCCCTTAGGAGTCCTTTTCGCAAATTTTTTCATGGGAACCATAGAGAAGCTCACACTCGCCACCAACCGACCATCCATTTATTGCTGCTATATAGATGACATTTTCGTTAGAGTCAAAGATATTCAAGAACTCCAAAGACTCAGAGAACAACTTATAGAAGCTTCCGGCCTTAATTTTACGTTCGAAGAATCGAACAACGGACGTTTGCCCTTCCTCGATGTCTTAGTAACCAGTCATAACAACAAGTTACAAACATAATACTTCCCTCACCCGTCAAAACTTAGAAGAAGGAACAGTTATAATAGACAGAGAAAGAGACTCCCGCAGATTAGCATTTATTGAAGCAATCTATATAGCAGAATTAAAACCAACCATGAACATACATAGTATAGACCTCCAGATTCTCCCATCCCACAAGCGGACCTGACCTCACCTCTCCCAGTGATTCCTGATGACTACGCAGCAGCCAATCAGGATGATCGCTTCACACGACACCACCCAAACAATCAGAAATAAAATAGTATATAAACATCACACACACACACACCCAAACAATTAGCCTGAAGATGGTCTACAGAGAAGACCGAAACGTTGCAACCTCATACGGACAGCTACTCAGCAAACTATCAGTCCAACACCGTAAATTAGCAAGAGAAATTGAAGTTCTTAACAAAAAGATAAATAATGCAGAAACAGCAATATCATTTAATCTCGTCTGTCAACAAGAAAATATTCTTCCTGGATACACTAATATATATATATATATATATATATATATATATATATATATATATATATTATTTTAATGTAATCTGACAAGCGAAAATTGACTCGTTAGCTCCTAGATCAATTTCTTTGAGGTCAATAGAAATAATCTGGCGTTAGAAACCAGAACGAAATTAGAATTGAGAACCACAGGAATTGCTAGGGAAAGCTGCAGCATCAATCGCCCTCAACCGCAAGCCTCAATTCTGAAGCGGCAAATCACGGAGTCACTTTTTTTTTGCTCATGCAAGATGATTATTTACAGATACAAAGCTTACTTTTAGATACGGTTACGCTAGTCAACGGAATGGTAGGATCCCAACAGATTACATTGAATTTCGTTCAAGGTTGGAGTGTGAAGTTACGCTCCGACCTTGGACGAAGTCCAATTGAATCTTTGGAATCCAACCATTCCGTTGACTAATGTAACTGTACCTTTAGACAAAATAACATGATAAAGAATACTGCCAATGTCACAGAACTAATAACAATGTAGGAATTTTGTCTAATATAATACCAAAGGATTTTATTCAGCTGAGGGCTAGCCCAACGACGCCCAAGTAACTTGTGTCGATTTGTTGTCTTATGGCTCCTGCTGGCCTGCAACTAAAAGCTTCTTTTAGCCCAAGTGAAAATGCTCCAGCCTCGCGAGGCTTATTCGAAAAGCCCGAAATTCCTTTCCAAAGAACAAAAGATCGTTTTTCGTGATCGTTTTCCTTGTGGTTTGCCCAATTAGATAATCTTATTATGAAGCCCAATCATAAAGCCCAAAGAACTTGCACATCAAGACTTCAATGTCTTTTTTCGCTTCGAGTCTGTCCATTTACTAAGCCCATTCAAAAAAGCCCATAATGAATCTTCAGAGCCT
Organism: Oratosquilla oratoria; assembly: GCF_046742065.1. Lineage (NCBI taxonomy): Eukaryota > Metazoa > Arthropoda > Malacostraca > Stomatopoda > Squillidae > Oratosquilla > Oratosquilla oratoria. Next base: position 17,021,018 of record NC_134788.1, on the reverse strand, counting down.
ATAAGGTCTTTGTAATGACCTTTTGACATCAACTTTGGCTTCTTCGTCGGAAGCCTGTTGGAAAAAGCCCCTGATTTTCTCCTGGAGGACCGTATGGTCTCTTCAGTGACCTTTTGGCCCTTTTTCTTAGCCCGTTTGAAAAAGGCCGTAAGTTCTTCAATGTCCATAAAGGTCTTGACAAAGACTTGTCGGGTGCCCGGGCCATGGCGTCGTGTTGAAGGGACTTTGAGTCTTTGTCCGCAAGAGTTCGGGGGAGCGCCAGTCACTGCATGGCTTGCCAAGCCATTCATCGAAGGGACGTTCTTCGGTGGCGTCTTATCCCCAGGAGGGAGAGCTTTCTTCTGAGCCCAAAACTAAAAATCTTCCCCCAACTTCCTTCCTCTTCCGCGGGGCAAGACCACTCCTGGGCACAAGCTTCCTCACGACACAGATTGATAGTGTAACAATGACAGTAGAATAGTAGTAGTAGTAGTATAAGTATCATTATATATGTATGAATTATTATTATTATTATTATTATTTTTGTTATTATTTTTATTATTATTATTATTATTATTATTATTATTATTATTATTATTATTATTATTATTATTGTTGTTGTTATTGTTGTTGTTATTGTTGTTGTTGCTGTCATTGGTATTAATATTATCAAACACAAGTGGACAAGATGCAGGTATGACCCGTCATCCAGGAGGTGCCAAAATAAGAGGGAGGAAAGAGGGTAGGGGGGAGTGGAGTATATAGGGGATGGAATGGGTGGGAGTGGTTTCTATGCCTTTGTCTTTTGGTTACCTCCCGTGTAAGGGGGAAAAAGCCTATGATATATATATATATATATATATATATATATGTATATATATATATATGTATATATATATATATATAATATATATATATTGCAGATACCACCGGGAAATTGAAAAAAACAGATACCGAACGTTTTCGTCTACTTAGACATTTTCAAAGGTACAAAAAAGCAATACAGAAAGAAACAATAAATACATAAGAAGACAAGGATACTCGGAGAGGTCCCATGTTACATTTTATCACACACAATTTTGTCAGTAATAAAATTGTCCAATTTAGATAAACCCAAACTCAAGTTCATGTCAGAATTAAATAATTTGGTGCATTCCATTAAATTCACAGTAGAGGTTGAAGAAAATAATAAATCACCATTTTTAGATGTAGATATTTACCGATGTGGAAGATGCTTTAAATTTGACGTTTACAGGAAGCCGACCAATGTCCTCTCGTACATTTATTTTTACTCGTATCACAGTCAAAAATCCAAGTTGTCAGTTTTTTCTTCAATGTTCCTGAGAGCTTATAGAATTTGTTCCCCTGAGTTCTTGGATCAAGAGATACAATTCATCTATGACATTGGAAAAAATTTAAAATATCCCAAACATCTTATTGATAAAACAAAAATCAAAGCTAGGAAATGTTTTCTTAATACGTCGCAGGTCAAACCATTTAATTATAAAAATATGTTAACAATTCCGTACCACGAAAATTTAATCCATCTTCCTAGCATTTTTGAAAAATTTGGTATCCAGATAGTATTCAAAAATAATAATAACATTAAGAGTCTGTTAATTAAAAATTCTCCAAGAAGTAAAGAAGGATGTATTTATAATATACCATGTAAAAACTGTGATTTTATTTATATAGGCCAAACAGGCAAAGGCTTAGAAAAAAGAATAGGCCAACATAAATATAGTATTAGAACGGGGCAAGTGTCCAGTGGATTATTTGTCCACCAAAGAGATTATGGTCATAATATTGACTGGGGAAGTTCTAAAATAATTACTTCTTGTAATAATATTATAGAAAGAAATATTATTGAATCTTGTTTTATAAAAATAAATTTTGGAAATAACATGAACTTGAGTTTGGGTTTATTTAAATTGGACAATTTTATTATTGACAAAATTGTGTGTGATAAAATGTAACATGGGACCTCTCCGAGTATCCTTGTCTTCTTATGTATTTATTGTTTCTTTCTGTATTGCTTTTTTGTACCTTTGAAAATGTCTAAATAGACGAAAACGTTCGGTATCTGTTTTTTCAATTTCCCGGTGGTTTCTGCAAAAATAGTTTATCACGTGTGTTTTGTGATTTCTTTGCATATATATATATATATATATATATATATGTATGTATGTATATATGCAAAAATAATCACAATCACGCGTGACTAAATAATATTGCAGAAACCACAGGGAAAATAAAGTCGGAATACTAAACGTTTTCGTCTATTACGACATCCTCATAATACAAGAAAGAGACATAGAACACAATATTTATACAGAAATAAGAAAACTGGGGAAGGCTATAGTCACATAAAAGTTCCGTACAACATACATACACACACATTCATATACAAATGGAACTAATAATAGTCATAATAAAACAATAAAACAGGAAATACAATGGAGCAAAACCATGTGGCCGACACGTCCACAGGACATCTGGCACAATTAGAAGCCATGATACTGCTTTACTATCCTATTAATTATGAAATTATCCAGTTTAAATAAACCTAAACTCAAGTTGATATTGTTATCAAAATTGTTTTTTATAAAACTGGATTGAATGATGTTCCTTTCTAAAACAGTTACAAACAACAATTTTGCCAGCATTGTCCCAGTCAATATTATGGTTAGTGTCCCTTACATGGACAAAAACCCCCACTAGACATTTGGCCCGTCCTTATACTATATCTGTGTTGATTCATCCTAACATTTAATTCTTTACCAGTTTGGCCAATGTAACAGGAGCTACAGTGTTTACAAGGAATCCTATAGATACATCCTCCAATGGCTTCTGCAATATACATATATATACAGTATATATATATATATATATATATATATATATATACATATATATACAGTATATATATATATATATATATATATATATATATATACAGTATATATTTTCACCTCCCTTGTCTTGTAGTCACTGTCACCACCACTGTCAGACCTCTTCCTCTATTCTGTTAGTAGTCACTTAATTTCCCCTCACGTCTTTTCTTGTAAGTTTTCCAGTCCTTTTTAAGCAGTAGGCCCCATGCCTAGTTTCCTTTAGTCTCACTAGTTTCCAAGTTCATTAGGCCCCATGCCTAGTTCTTGTCATGTACTTCAAATCAGTCCTGGGGTAAAGAAATTGGTACTTTTCTTCTTTCACTGTAATTTCACAGTCTTGGTACACTCAGGATCTCTCTCTCTCGTCTCCTCACACCGTCTCCCCGAGATCCCCGTATCCTACGCTTAGCTACCTTCGTCTGACGTCACTAATTTTTCTAATCCAATCTCCTCTGACTTAAATAAATGTCACTCCTTATGGGCGTGACTTTGAATTCATAGTCTTTTCCTCCTTCTCCACCTTTTCTCCAATCCGGAAAGCCGTTACAATGTCACTAGCAATATCGTTTACCTCAGCATTGTCAAACGAAGAATAACTTGCGCTTACAGTTTTGATTACATCAGCGATTATAAAGCAGTCACCTCCGTCGGTGTGTTTACATAGACATAACGTCGCCTTCAATGTTATCAAACAGTAGGCGTCGAGTCTGAACTCGTTGACTAATCTGATTTGCATTCGCTACCGGCCTCTTACAGGGCTCGGCAGCTACAGTTGGTCGTCCCGACCAATTTCTTATTTCCTCTTACAGGGCTTGCTAATATATTTCTAGAATAAGCTAATCTACCCTTGCGTAATTGTTATCAAGAATTAAGCTACCCTCCAAAATACATCATTCATGCAATAAATTGGGAATAATACATAAACATAAGTAAATGAAGGTCAATTAAGCAGACATATGGTGAATATAGTTAATGGGTTTTGACAGAGTCAACCTCCGGAATACAACAATGTCAATCGGTGCTGCCACCAACACTGAAAGCAAAGGTATGATAAGGATTGGTAGTATATGTAAATCATTTGAGGAAGATCTTGACAATGGTCTTCTCTTAATTTTCAAGGGAGGAGAGTTTTCAGGCAATGTGAAGTTGAAGGTTGAAATGTAGGTGTCATCAGTTAAATGCATTGTATTAAGGGTATTGGAAGTGGTGGAAATAGTGTCTGCATGCAATTCGCAGTTATCTTGAATAGAAACAAGTAATGAGATCCTTGTATGTTACAATGAGGGATTTGGTCTACCAAAATTCGTTGGTAATGACAATTGTTCATAACAGACACATTCCTAACCAGAGAATTCATGTGAAGCTTCTCGGAACACAAAAGATATCATGCTTTCTCTTAGATTGTCTACAGTAAGGATGTAATTGATTAAAAAATTCACTATGAGCACTAACTTTTAGTTTTATCATCTTTTCAAAGATAATAGCAATTAATTTACCAAACACACTAATCTAGAGTTTGAGTGTCTCTTCTTGTTCAATATTCATATTTTCATATATTATTCTTCAACACACTTCATTTTCAAAGACAGTCGTATTACTTTAGAAATTATCTCAATACTCATGGGTGTACGCAGATGAGAGGTCCTTAAGGTTCCAAGTCTGACCACAGCAGATCCTAGGTTTTAGGTTTCCATGTATCTGCTTGACACCAAGTTCCAGTTGTTTCGGTCTCCCATCCCAAATACATACAAATGGTCAATACTATCTGTAAAATACATCAAGATTAATATTCAACTCATCAAGAATACAGTCAAAGGTTTCCTTATACTCTTCAGTGTTGTCAACATTGATACAAAGAGTATTACTATAATTATCTTGATAGATCTGCAAGCTAATTTTCCTTATGTCATCTAAATGTCCTATCAATTCTTCTCTTGATTCTAAATGTTTAAGTCTAAATTTGTTCCCACCTGCAGAATCAATTACCCTATATGGACCAGTGTACCTTGGTGAAAGTTTATTATTGGGTGAAGTTAGTTTGACCATTACTAAATCTCCAATTTTCAATTCTAGTTTATGAGATATTTTGGGTTGTTCCTTCATCTCTTGTGAATAGACCTGCATATGTTATCTAACTCTTTGGTGAATACTTTGAAGAGTATTTATCCTATTTGATATATAATCATCCATATTATATATGGGTTTCTGCTCTGCAGTCAACATTTCATATGGCAGAGTTTTGTCCTCTCCAAAAATTATAAAATGAGGTGTATCACCAGTTGCTACATTAATTTGATTGTTCAGGGTACACTTAACACAAGGAATCCAAGTATCCCAAGTTACACTATGAGGACTTATTAGGGTTCTAAGACATATAATTATCTTTTTGTTTAACCTTTCTACTACCCCGTTACCTTTGGGATGATTCACGAGTATATTGACTTTCTTGATGTGGAATACATTACATAGATTTTCCAAGATTTTGTTATTAAATTCAGTCCCATTATCTGAAACTAAGATATTAGGTGTAGTAAAATTACAGATTATCTGATCATAGATTACGGAAGTAATAGTTTCAGCTTTCTTATTGATTATGGGTTGTAATATACAGAATCTTGAAAAATAATCAATAGCAACAAATAGGTATTTAAAGCCGTTCTCGGACATAGGTAATTCTAATGTATCAATGTGAACTCTTTCCCAAGGTTTCTGTGGAATGGGATAGGTGAGTATAGGAGCAGGTTTTGGTGTATTTCCCTTTACCTTTACACATTTTACACACTTTTCTATATAATCATATATAGATTTCTTCATACTTGGCCAAAAGTATTTAAGTTGTGCTTGTCTATAAGTTTTATCCTTTCCAGGATGTGAACTACAATCACTATCATGAAGTAACTTCAATATCTCATTTACAAGAGTTTGTGGTATAACCAACTGATTTACTTGACCTCTAGAAATATCTTTCCCATTTACAAATGTTTTCCTATACAAAATTCCATTAATCAAATGAAATTCCTCTACCTTTGGTAGCTTTGGAGGATCTCCTCGTGGGTTCATGAAATGCTTGATTATTGAATCACATGTCTCATCATCTCTCTGTTCTCTTATTAGCATTTCTTCATCTAAAGTTACTAATTCTTCTATACTACAAATAAAATGAATCAACCCAGTCCCAGTCATTGGTTGACTAATGTTTCTAGAAAGTGGATCTGCTACATTCCTTCTACCCGGAATATATTCAAATGGAACTTCATAGCACTGAAGTATCGCAAACCATCTAGCAAGTCTGCCTCTAAGATTCTTATGCTTAAATAAGTTCTGAATAGCTGTGTGATCAGTCCAAACTCTGATGGGATACCCTAGGATCATATCCCTAAAACTTTCTAAGGAATAAATTACTGCTAAAGTTTCTCTTTCTGTTATAGAGTAGTTTCTCTCCGAACTATTACAAAGTCTTGATGTGTAAGCTATGGGTTTCAAAGTTCCATTTCTCTCTTGCATGAGTATGCCTCCTAATCCTATGTCAGACGCATCAGTACAAAGGATGAATTCTTTTTCATACATACATACATACAAATACCAAGGCTTTTTTTCCCCTTCCAAGGGAGGTAGCCAAAAAGGGAAAGGCATAAAAACACTCCCACCCATTTCATCCCTAAATACACTCCACACCCCTCCCACCCTCCCTCTCATCTGAGCACCTCCTGGATGACGGGTCATCCCTGCACCCTGCCCACCGCCCTGGGTCAGAAGCAGTGTCGCAAGACACAGCATATCCACAGCAAGGCCGCTTCATTTCATCGGCGACCCCCCCTCTCCGTCCCCCCTTGCATATAAGGAGAGGACGGGGAGAAATCCCTTCGGGCTGCGTCAAAATTTACTCACACATACTACCCCCCCACCCCCCCACCCATTCCTCCTCATGCAATCACAACATCATCCATATACAACCATTCTCCACTCACCTCTGTCTTCCGTCCTCTCCCTTCCTTCCTCAACAGACATTCCCCTCTTCCCCAAAGCCCCCTTCACCCCATCCATCCACCTCATCCTAGGACGTCCCCTCATGTTCACTTCCTCCACATCTGCCTTCCATACCTCTTTTACTAGTCTTTCTTCACTCATTCTTTCCATGTGTCCAAACCATCCTTATATTCTTTCATCAACCCTATCTCCCAAATCCTTTTTCACCCCTGTTCTCCTCCTCACCTCCTCATTTCTCACTCTATCCAGCCTAGTAACCCCCACCATACTTCTCAGACACCTCATCTCAAACACATTCAAACTCCTTCTCTCTTCTTCTCTTATGTTCCACGTTTCTGCCCCATACAGTGCTGTTGGCACAATCACTCCTTCATACAGTCTCCTCTTCGCATCCATTCCCAAATGTCTATTCCTCATTACACTCTTTAATCCACCAAGGCATTTACTCACTTCTCTCAATCTACAGTCTACCTCCACCTTCACTCCACCTTTTCCTGCTACACTTGCACCCAAGTATCTAAAACTATCCACTTCCTCCAGTCGCTCTCCCTTAATGTTCACTTCCAGTCTACTGCCACTTTCACCCCTTGTACATCTCATCACCTTACTTTTACCCACATTTATCTTTAGCTTTCTTCTATCACATACTCTCCCAAACTCTGCCACCAGCTTCCTCAATCCCTCCTCTGACCCTGCCACAAGCGCAGTGTCGTCCGCAAACAACAGCTGGCTCACCTCCCACTTTTCTCCATTTTCTTTAACCATCTCCAATCCCTGACCCACTACCCTAGCATTCACCTCTCGCACCACCCCATCCATGTATAAGTTGAACAGCCAGGGCGACATAACGCATCCTTGACGAAGTCCCACCTTTACTTCAAACCACTCACTCTCTCCATTTCTAATCCTGACACAAGCTCTACTACTCTCATAAAAACTCTTGACAGCTCCCAAAAGCTTTCCTCCTATCCCATAAATCTGCATAACCTCCCACAGTGCCTTTCTGTCTATCCTATCATAAGCCTTTTCCAGATCCATAAAAACCCAAAAAACATTCTTCCCCTTTCCTATAGCTTTCTCACATATCTGTCTTACCACAAAGATCTGATCTACACAACCTCTACCCATCCTAAATCCACACTGTTCCTCACCAATTACTCCTTCTGTTCCTCTCCTAATCCTCTCAATTAAGATCCTCCCATAAGCCTTCCCTACTACACTTAACAGGCTAATCCCTCTGAAACTACTACATTCACACTTGTCCCCTTTTCCCTTGTAATGAGGAACTATACAGGCACTTCTCCAGTCCTCCGGTACGCTACCCTCTCTCCAGCAAACATTAAATAACCTCACCAACCAGTCCACCATCACTGAACCTCCCTTTTTCAGACATTCTGCATGGCATTCATCCAGACCAGGTGACTTACCTGCTTTCATCATCTTTACAACTGCCTTCACCTCATCCTTCCTTATTTCTCCTCCATTCTCCTCACTCATCACTCTCATTTTCTTCGCATTTCCCACTGCAGGTATCTTTCCTTCCCTATCCTCCTTGACATTTAGCAACTCCCTAAAATATTCTGCCCATCTTCCCCTTACTGCCATCTCTTCCATTATCATCTCTCCATCTGTACCTTTTACCTTTTCTTCCCTACTTGATTCGCCTCCTCTTCCTCTCTTAATTTCTTTCCAAAACATCTTTTTATTACTTTCAAAATTTTCTGTCATACTCCTACCCCATTTCACATCTGCTCTCCTCTTTGCCTCCTTTACCTTTTGCTTTACTTCTCTTTTCTTTTCTTTGTACGTCTCATATGACTCCCCCGTCCTCTTTTGTAACCAATCTGTGAATGCTCGCTTCTTCTCTTCTACAACCTTCTTTGTTTCCTCATCCCACCATTCACTACCCTTTCTTCTATTTCCTTCTGTCCTTCTTGTTCCACACACCTCCTTGCACACTTTAAGACTCCCTCCTTGAACCATCCCCATTCCTTCTCCACCCCCATCTCTGCTCCATCCTTTACTCCCTCCCACTCCTCCTTCAGCTTCTTTTCGTACTCCTTCTCCTTTTCCTTTTCATTCAAGGAGTTCACTCTAAGAACCTCCCTACCTTTTGTCTCTTTCCTCTTTCTCCATCTATCCTCCACTCTCAGCTTACCTTCCACCAAAAAATGATCTGATATTCCCCCACCCTCTCCCCTTAGCACATGTACATCCTTAACTCTTCCTATCATAATCCTATTTACCACTACATAATCCATTAGCGCTCTATCTACCACCCTTCCCTCCACCACCCTCTCCCATGTGTACTTATGCTTGACTTTCTTCCGAAACACTGTATTTGCTATCATCAACTCTCTTTCTAGACACATTTCCACCATCAACTCTCCACTACGATTCTTTCCTGGAACTCCACACTTCCCAACCACTCCATCGATTGGACCATTTCCCACCCTAGCATTAAGGTCTCCCAGTACTATTACATTGACATTTCTTCCTAGACCCTCTATGCACTCATTTAAATCTATCCAAAAGGCCTCCCTTTCTTCCACGCTCTTCTCACTGCCAGGCCCATATGCACTTACAAAGACCCACATCTCCTTTCCCAGTTCCACCTTCATCCACATTATCCTTGAGGAAACCTCCTTCCACTCCACTACCTGTTTACCTATCTCCTCACTAGAATAGCCACTCCTTCCCTCCCTCGCCCTCTCTTCACTCCTGATAACCTCCCACTTACACTCCCAAACTTACACTCACCCTTCCCTTTCAACTTAGTTTCACTCAAAGCCAACACATCTATCTTTCTTCTCACAAACATACTACCTATCTCTTCCCTTTTACTCTCATCTGTACCACATCCACGCACATTAAAAGACCCAAACCTTAGGGTGCTGGCCCGAGGCCCTCCAGCACCCCTTATGCCTTCACTTTTCTTTTTAGGATATATGCCCCGTGGGGCTACAGGGAAAAGGAAAAATTAGAATAGGTGAACTCGTGAGTTTCTCTTTCAACTTGTCAAAAGCTTGCTGTTGTGCAGGTCCCCATATGAACTTTGAGTCCTTTCTTAACAATGAACTTAGTGGATTAGCAATGTCAGCATAACTTTGAATGAATTTTCTATAATATCTTGTTAATCCCAAAAAGCTCCTAACCTTGTCTACATTGGTCGGAACTGGAAAATTCTTGACAGCGTCAACCTTTGAATTTACTGTACTAAGTCCGTGTCTGTCTATCTTATGTCCTAAGTAAATGACACTGTCTTGCAAGAACTTACATTTTTCAAGTTTTACTTTTAACCCTGCTTCTCCTAGTCTTGAGAATATCAAATCCAATTTCTTAAAGTGCTCCACGGCAGTCTGAGAAACTATTAAAATGTCATCTAGAAATACACTGGCAGTGTTTCCTAACAATCCATCTAGAATAGTATTCATTAATCTCATGTAAGTTAATGGACTATTACATAACCCAAATGGCATTCTCTTGAACTCATAATGTCCTGTTGTAGTAGAAAATGCTGTAAACTCTCTTGAATCTTCATGCAATTCTATTTGCCAAAAAGCTGATTTGATATCTATAGTACTAAAATATCTATTCTCAGTTCCCAAACTTCTCAAAATGTCACCGATAATGGGTAATGGTAACCTATCACGAATGGTGTGCTTATTCAATTCCCTGTAATCAATAACTGGGCGCATAGTTCCA
>NC_134788.1:17000453-17007953 GCF_046742065.1 Oratosquilla oratoria | reverse complement strand
GATGGCAGAGACAAGACGCTGGGGAAAAGATGGAGGAAGAGATCTTGGGGGATGGTATACCTTGTAGTGTGGAAGAGAAGAGAGAGGGAGAAGGCGCGGGGTAGCTGTGCTAGTGAGACCAAGACTGCCACAGTATATTCGAGAGGTGAGGTTGATCAATGGTGAGGTTGATCACTGGTGGGTCACAACGCGTGAACCATAATGAACTCCCCCAGTGGACCAGAGTCTCGCAGTGTGATCCACAGGCGTAAACCTGGTAAGAGTTATGGGATGCAACACGACTAATTTGAGTCAAATTCAGTCTCCTGAGGTTAATGAACAGCAGTGTATAAGAATGGGGGAACTTGAGAAAACACATTGAGCACCCGTTGTTATCGCACATCTAGAAAATAGAAATAAATAAAGAGATGAATAAATTAATAAGGTTAGAATAGAATTAAATATATATATATATATATATATATATATATATATATATATATATATATACATATACATATATATATGTGTGTATATATATGCAGAAATCACTTGAGCGCGTGACCGAGCGCTTTCGTATATAGGATAGACGAAAGCGCTCGGTCTCCTTTCTGTTATTTTCCTATTGTTTTTTCTCCATATATATATATGTATTATATATATATATATATATATATATATATATATATATGTATATATATATTATTTTAATGTAATCTGACAAGCGAAAATTGACTCGTTAGTTCCTAGATCAATTTCTTTGAGGTCAATAGAAATAATCTGGCGGTAGAAACCAGAACGAAATTAGAATTGAGAACCACAGGAATTGGTAGGGAAAGTTGCAGCATCAATCGCCCTCAACCGCAAGCCTCAATTCTGAAGCGGCAAATCACGGAGTCACCTTTTTTTTTTTTCTTTTTTCTCATGCAAGATGATTATTTACAGATACAAAGCTTACTTTTAGATACGGTTACGCTAGTCAACGGAATGGTAGGATCCCAACCGATTACATTGAATTTCTGAATTTCGGTCAAGGTTGGAGTGTGAAGTTACGCTCCAACCTTGGACGAAATCCAATTGAATCTTTGGAATCCAACCATTCCGTTGACTAGTGTAACTGTACCTTTAGACAAAATAACATGATAAAGAATACTGCCAATGTCACTGAACTAATAACAATGTAGGAATTTTGTCTAATATAAAACTAAAGGATTTTATTCAGCTGAGGGCTAGCCCAACGACGCTCAAGTAACTTGTGTCGATTTGTTGTCTTATGGCTCCTGCTGGCCTGCAACTAAAAGCTTCTTTTAGCCCAAGTGAAAATGCTCCAGCCTCGCGAGGCTTATTCGAAAAGCCCGAAATTTCTTTCCAAAGAACAAAAGATCGTTTTTCGTGATCGTTTTCCTTGTGGTTTGCCCAATTATATCATCTTATTATAAAGCCCAATCATAAAGCCCCAAAAATTTGCACATCAAGACTTCAGTGTCTTTTTTCGCACCGAGTCTGTCCATTTACTAAGCCCATTCAAAAAAGCTCATAATCAATCTTCAGAGCCTATAAGGTCTTTGTAATGACATTTTGACATCAACTTTGGCTCGTACGTCGGAAGCCTGTTGGAAAAAGGCCATGATTTTCTCCTGGAGGACCGTATGGTCTCTTCAATGACCTTTTGGCCCTTTTTCTTAGCCCGTTTGAAAAAGCCCGGAAGGTCTTCAATGTCCATAAAGGTCTTGACAAAGACTTGTCGGGTGCCCGGGCCATGGCGTCGTGTTGAAGGGACTTTGAGTCTTTGTCCGCAAGAGTTCGGGGGAGCGCCAGTCACTGCATGGCTTGCCAAGCCATTCATCGAAGGGACGTTCTTCGGTGGCGTCTTATCCCCAGGAGGGAGAGCTTTCTTCTGAGCCCAAAAATAAAAATCTTCTTCCCCCAACTTCCTTCCTCTTCCGCGGGGCAAGACCACTCCTGAGCACAAGCTTCCTCACGACACAGATTGATAGTGTAACAAAGAATGACAGTAGAATAGTAGTAGTAGTATAAGTATCATTATATATGTATGAATTATAATCATTATTATTATTATTATTATTATTATTGTTATTATTATTATTATTATTATTATTATTATTATTATTATTATTTTCATTATTATTATTATTATTATTATTATTATTATTATTATTATTATTATTATTATTATTATTATTATTATTATTATTATTATTATTATTATTATTATTATTATTATTATAATTATTATTACACAATGTAACACATGTTTTGTTTATTTGTATTTTTTCATGTTTACATATGTAATTCGTGTCACTGAATCCAAATATTTCATTAGTTTTGACGTAACATCGATATTTCTTTATTTATTCTTGATTTTATATTTTATTGTTATATACGCAACCTTTCTCTACAGTAGTTAATTGATTCAATCTACTTTAGCATTCTAAGGATAATTATACAACATCTAGTATTTTTTTCATAATATGAAGTGTATTTAAGAGCTACAATATTAGTAAGAACAAAATAAACAACACAACTTTGCACTGCAAGTGTTTTGATGACTCTTCTAATGATTAGAAGTGCTTTGACGATCGAGATTTTCTAGAATGCATGCTTTCGTCTTTTCTGACTAGTGACCATATGTAATCTCCCATCATAGCAGTAATCCATCGTCCTTGATATCTTCTTTCCATAGTTGCGATATCCTGATGAAATCTCTCGCCATGCTCCTCACTGACAGCCCCCAAGTTTTCGGGGAAGAAATCTAGGTGAGAATGCAAGAAATGTATCTTGAAGGACATACGACAACCAAGTTTCCTGAAGTTTTCAATAAGCTTTGCCACTATTTGTTTATAATTAGGGTCCTTGTGATTTCCTAGGAATCCACGAACTACATCACGAAATGAACACCAAGCTTCTCTTTCAACTTTCGTCATCGCTCTTTCCAGTTTCCAGTTTCCGTTTTCGTTTCCGGTACACAGATGTCCTGCAGTCTTCTCCTAGTAGATTCCATTCTTTCATCCTTGATGTAAGAAGCTCAGCTCCTGACTTAGTAAGACCTAAGTCTCTGATTAAGTCATCTAGCTCACTCTGACTTGGAAAGTGAGGCTTCGAAGTCGTTCTTGGTGCGAAATCTTCGTCTCCCATTTCATGGCTGCTGCTACCTGCTGACCCTTCAGATGAAATTTCCATTGCATCTTCCATCTGGAAAGAAAGAAATAACTAAATATAGCAACTTCAACAAAGACGAATAGCATTAGTATTCCATATATCTTTAGGAAAGTGAATGTATATTAAGTACTTAATATTGAAGTTAATTAAAAGTAAAGAGAGTATGATAAAAATAAACTTGCATTTTCTGGTGGTTGTGGTACTGGTAAGCTATCATCATGTGGGATAGGTGCTCTAGATGATGGTATGTCTGGATACTGCAGAGCTTGTCTTTCTTTCACTTTCCTGTACTTCGTCACATCAATCATACAAAAGTAGCAGTCGTCGTGATGGTTCTTCGGCTTTCTCCATATTCTAGGAATGGCAAAAGGCATTGCCCTTCCTGTACCTCTCAGCCATCCTTCTAGAGTAGATCGGCAGCTTCCACATATCACATGAGGTGCCCATGGCTTGTCCTGGTCACCCATGGGCATTCCGAAATAGAGTCTGTACGCTATCCACACTTTAGCACCTCTCACGATCTTATGTAGTACTTGTTTTTTCCCAATATAATAACCACACACATAGCAAAATGTATCAGGAGAATTTTCACATCCTCTAGTAGCCATCTTAACAGGTAAATAGTTCAGTCATTGATCTGAAAGAGAAAATTAGATAAACATTTAGTAGCAGACCACATAACAATTCCAAAATATACATGGTAACATTGAAATTATATGTATTTCTATAACGGTCGATGATACAGAAAAAACAATTGCATATTTGAAATCAGCAGGAAAAATGGATTAATAAAATCTAAAAACAATACAGTAAACAAAACTTTTGAAAAAAAAAAATGTTACGTTGTGTTATTATCATTATTAGTATTATTATTAGTATTATTATTAGTATTATTATTCATTATTATTTTCATTATTATTATTATTATTATTGTTGTTGTTGTTGTTGTTGTTGTCATTGGTATTATTACTACCACACACAAGTGGACAAGATACAGGGATGACCCGTCATCCAGGAGGTGCCGAGATAAGAGGGAGGGAAGAGGGTAGGGGGGAGTGGAGTATGTAGTGGATGGAATGGGTGGGAGTGGTTTCTATGCCTTTGTCTTTTGGCTATCTCCCGTGTAAGAGGGAAAAAGCCTTTGGTATATAAATATATATATGTATATATATATATATATATATATATATATATATGTATATATATATATATATATGGGTTTGGTACGATTGGTCTAACGACGATTGGTCTAATACCGATTGGTCCAAAGCCAATTGGTCTAATAGAACAATTCGTCTAAAACCGATTCGTCTAAAACCGATTCGTCTAATATACTATTTGGTGTAATGACGATTAGTCTAAAATTGATGTAAAGACAGTGATAGAAATACAAGAATTTAAATCAGAGACTTTTATTTAAGACACACATAAAAATATACTTTAAAGACAATGATAGAGACTTTTATTTAGGACACACATAAAAATATACTTTAAAAATACAAAAAGAATATAAAAATTTAACTTAATAAGCAATATTATATACGTCTTGAATTATTTGGCATGGTTTGTCACTGGTTTCAATAGCTCTTTGTTTTATTTTATTACGGCACTTCACTACATCGATTCGACTGGCTTCCGCAGATCCACAAGTATGATCACTTTGTTTTGTTACAATGTGACAATTATCTTCACAGTGAGTTACGGCAGATCCTTTACATGATCTTGTTTCGCATCGCCAGTAAAATGTTTCTTTACCACTTGTCTTTCGAACCCTTTTTGAGCGCAATGTAAACAGATAACCATCTGCAGCAAGCTTTTCCTTTCCTCTTTCGGATAACACAATTTCACACACAGGAAACTCCATGCTAAGGGCTTAGGAGAATACTCCAAAATGCAAATACTCTAAAACAAAGTAAGAAAGAACTTCGACACAAACTATCTCTTAGTTAAATCGGTAGTTAGAATAAAGAAATTTTGCACAAAGTATCCTTTAGGTGAAGCGGTAGTTAGCTATGGTAGTTAGACGAATCGTATATTTGGTTTTAGACCAATTCGCTTTGGACCAATCTTAGTTAAATCGGTAGTTAGAATAAAGAAACTTTGCACAAACTATCCTTTAGGTGAAGCGGTTGGTTTTAGACCAATCGTGTTGTTGGACCAATCGTACTATTGGGCGAGATGGTTTTAGACCAATTCGCTTTGGACCAATTGGAATTAGACCAATCGTCGTTAGACCAATCGTCCGGGACCGATATATATATATATATATATATATATATATATATATATATATATATATATATATATATATATATATATATATATATATGAGAGTAATTCGCTAGTAGCAGCGACATCAAACCGATAAATTTTTTTTTGTGACAGTTGCATGCGGGATTCGAACCCGCTGTACTCGGCCATCCGTAAATTACCTTCCCAGTGCCCTAACCACTAGACCACAGAGGCTATAAAATCCTTGAAACCTGGAACCGAACTGATTCCCGAGGGAAGGAAGATCACTTATTACGGCGATCCGAAATTCCTGTTTTACTCAAGGACCAGCCCACCAGTGATATGGGGTAAGGACCGGGTCGAACCCCTTTCACGCTTATCGCCATTGTAACTATGAGAGTAATTCGCTAGTAGCAGCGACATCAAACCGATAATTTTTTTTTGTGACAGTTGCATGCGGGATTCGAACCCGCTGTACTCGGCCATCCGTAAATTACCTTCCCAGTGCCCTAACCACTAGACCACAGAGGCTATAAAATCCTTGAAACCTGGAACCGAACTGATTCCCGAGGGAAGGAAGATCACTTATTACGGCGATCCGAAATTCCTGAAACTTCGAACTGAAGAAGAAGAAAGAGGAGTTACGGCAGGGGTTGTCTTGAGCGTTCGAAGAATTAATAAGTGTGTTTCCAGCCCCCGGCCTCAAGAAATGTGGTCCATCGGGAGACTGCAATGCCAGAAGGAGTTCCCGGGTTTCCGACCGTAATTCCGGAGGACAGGAATGCCAAAAGACGTCCTTATGTGTGGCCTAGCAGCGTAAGGCTAACATACACAAAGGTACATACAAACATAATCATATTCACATGCAGACATACATACATACATATGTTCATGCACATACCAGAAGGCTTATTCCCCCATACAAAGATGTAGCCTAACCAAGGCACACACACACACCCTTCAACCATACCAACACCCACCCCACATCCATTTGTATCTTAGCTTTTAGTGAATGAAGTGTCACCTGTACGGACTGCAAACTGCCTGCATGAAAAGCAATGCAGCAAGACACAGCACCTTCACACCAGGGCCCGACGGCCGGGGCTGGTTTACCCACACAGCTTCATTTACATGGCGACCCTTCCTCCTTGTCCACAGAAGCAATTACAGAGCCGTCAAGAAAAAATCTTCCTTGGCCTTTCTTACCCATTCATAACCACTCTCCATTCATACCTATCTCTTCCCCTCTCCTTTCCCTGCTCGGCAGACATGCCCTTGTACCCACGGCCCTATTTCACCCCATCCATCTCATTGTCGGTCTTCCCCTCAAGTCCATTCCATCCACCTCCGCCTTGTACACTCATTTTGTTAGTCTTTCTTCATTCTTTCCATATACCCTAGCCATCTCCGTATTCTTTGGTCAACCCTATCAACCAGCCGTCTTTCCACCCCCGCTCTCTGCCTCACCTCTTCATTTCTCTCTCTATACATCTTCGGAACCCCCACCACACTCCTTAAATATTTGACCTTAAACACATTTTGATTCTTGTCTAAAAACCCACCATCCCGTTTCCAGTTAGTGAGAGACCCCTGTTATGGCAAAGCCCTGTCACTTGCGACAAGCCGCTGTCTTTTTTTTTCTAGGCCGATGTTGGGTCGCCTCCCCGCCTAGCCAGGACATTCGGGAACCGGTGCGGCAAGCACGCAGTGGGCCCGGGGAATCGAACACATGGCCACCTGCTTATGAATTAAAGAACTGTATTTGCTGGGGATTCTCTGCTCTTGCCTTCCTTATATTTCTTTTTACCTCTATTTGCTGTCTTCTGTGGTTCTCAAAGATCTCTGTTTTGTCGTGGATGGTTCTTCTCCAGCTCTCTCTATTAGCGGCCTTTGTTTCCCAGTTGGTAGTATCGATGTCAACCGCCTTCAGTGTATGTTTGAGCTGGTCTTTAAACAGGCGTTTTGGTGCGCCGCGAGGTCTGTTCCCAGAGTCAAGCTCTGAGAACAGTACTTGTTTTGGCAAGCGATTGTCATGCATCCGGGCAAGATGACCAGCCCATCTTAGTCGGTGACGTGTTATAGTGGCCTCTATACTTTCCGTCCTTGCGC
>NC_134788.1:16990453-16995453 GCF_046742065.1 Oratosquilla oratoria | reverse complement strand
ACGAAATCCAATTAAATATTTGGAATCCAACCATTCCGTTGACTAATGTAACTGCACCTTGAGACAAAATAACATGATAAAGAATACTGCCAATGTCACTGAACTAATAACAATGTAGGAATTTTGTCTAATATAAAACTTTCACCTCCCTTGTAGTCACTGTCACCACCACTGTCAGACCTCTTCCTCTATTCTGTTAGTAGTCACTTAATTTCCCCTCACGTCTTTTCTTATAAGTTTTCCAGTCCTTTTTAAGCAGTAGGCCCCATGCCTAGTTTCCTTTAGTATCACTAGTTTCCAAGTTCATTAGGCCCCATGCCTAGTTCTTGTCATGTAATTCAAATCAGTCCTGGGGTAAAGAAATTGGTACTTTTCTTCTTTCACTGTAATTTCACAGTATTGTTACACTCAGGATCTCTCTCTCTCGTCTCCTCACACCGTCTCTCGAGATCCCCGTATCCTACGCTAAGCTACCTTTGTCTGACGTCAATAATTTTTCTAATCCAATCTCCTCTGACTTCTCAAATAGATGTCACTCCTTATGGGCGTGACTTTGAATTCATGCACCAATAGTCTTTTCCTCCTTCTCCACCGTTTCTCCAATCCGGAAAGCCGTTACAATGTCACTAGCAATATCGTTTACCTCAGCTTAGTCAAACGAAAAATAACTTTGCGCTTACAGAGTTTTGATTACATCAGCGATTATAAAACAGTCACCACCGTCGGTGTGTTTGCATAGACAGAACGACGCCTTGAACGACGCCTTCCAATCTTTGTTTATAACAACAGTAGGCGTCGAATCTTGACTTGTTGACTCAGCGTGTATTTCACCTGATTACCATTCGTACAACTACCGGCCTCTTACAGGGCTCGGCAGCTACCGTTGGTCGTCCCGACCAATTTCTTATTTCCCTCTTACAGGGCTTGTTAATATATTTCTAGAATAAGCTAATCTACCCTTGCGTAATTGGTATCAAGAAATAAGCTACCCTCCAAAATACATCATTCATGCAATAAATTGGGAATAATACATAAACATAATACCTATAAATGTGAATAACATGCATGTCAATATATAAGGCACTAAAATCGTACATATAAATTAATTAAGCGGTTACATGGTTGATTTGCCTTGACAGAGCCAATCTCCGGAATACAACAAAGGCAATCAGTGCTGCCACTAACACTGAAAGCAAAGGTATGATAAGGATTGGTAGTATATGTAAATCACTTGAGGGAGATCCTGGCAATGGTCTTCTCTTAATTTTCAAGGGAGGAGAGTTTTCAGGCAATGTGAAGTTGAAGGTTGAAATGTAGGTGTCATCAGTTAAATGCATTGTATTAAGGGTATTAGAAATGGTGGAAATAGTGTCTGCATGCAATTCGCAGTTATCTTGAATAGAGACAAGACCCTCAACCAAATCCAATTTAGGACTCAACCCGGAACAATTGATTGAAACCTTTGTCTTGTCAGGGAAAAACAAGTAATGAGATCCTTGTATGTTACAATGAGGGATTTGGTCTACCAAAATTCGTTGGTAATGACAATTGTTCATAACAGACACATTCCTAACCAGAGAATTCATGTGAAGCTTCTCGAAACACAAAAGAGATCATGCTTTCTCTTAGATTGTCTACAGAAAGGATGTAATTGATTAGAAAATTCACTATGAGTACGAACTTTCAATTTTGAATGGTTTATCATCTTTTCAAAGATAATAGCAATTAATTTACCAAACACACTAATCTAGAGTTTGAGTGTCTCTTCTTTTTCAATCTTCATATTCATTTTCAACACACTTCATTTTCAAAGACAGTCTTATTACTTTAAAATTATCACAATACTCATGTGTGTCCTCAGATGAGAGGTCCTTAAGGTTCCAAGTCTGACCACAGCAGATCCTAGGTTTTAGGTTTCCATGTATCTGCTTGACACCAAGTTCCAGTTGTTTAGGTCTCCCATCCCAAATACATACAAATGGTCAATATTATCTGTAAAATACATCAAGATTAATATTCAACTCATCAAGAATACAGTCAAAGTTTTCCTTATACTCTTCAGTGCTGTCAACATTGATACAAAGAGTATTACTATAATTATCTTGATAGATCTGCAAGCTAATTTTCCTTATGTCATCTAAATGTCCTATCAATTCTTCTCTTGATTCTAAATGTTTAAGTCTAAATTTGTTCCCACCTGCAGAATCAATTACCCTATATGGACCAGTGTACCTTGGTGAAAGTTTATTATTGGGTGAAGTTAGTTTGACCATTACTAAATCTCCAATTTTCAATTCTAGTTTATGAGCTATTTTGGGTTGTTGTTCCATCATCTCTTGTGAATAGACCTGCATATGTTTCCTAACTCTTTGGTGAATACTATGAAGAGTATTTATCCTATTTGATATATAATCATCCATATTATATATGGGTTTCTGCTCTGCAGTCAACATTTCATATGGCAGAGTTTTGTCCTCTCCAAAAATTATAAAATGAGGTGTATCACCAGTTGCTACATTAATTTGATTGTTCAGGGTACACTTAACACAAGGAATCAAAGTATCCCAAGTTACACTATGAGGACTTATTAGGGTTCTAAGACATATAATTATCTTTTTGTTTAACCTTTCTACTACCCCGTTACCTTTGGGATGATTCACGAGTATATTGACTTTCTTGATGTGGAATACATTACATAGATTTTCCAAGATTTTGTTATTAAATTTAGTCCCATTATCTGAAACTAAGTTATTAGGTGTAGTAAAATTACAGATTATCTGATCATAGATTACGGAAGTAATAGTTTCAGCTTTCTTATTGATTATGGGTTGTAATATACAGAATCTTGAAAAATAATCAATAGCAACAAATAGGTATTTAAAGCCGTTCTCGGACATAGGTAATTCTAATGTATCAATGTGAACTCTTTCCCAAGGTTTCTGTGGAATGGGATAGGTGAGTATAGGAGCAGGTTTTGGTGTATTTCCCTTTACCTTTACACATTTTACACACTTTTCTATATAATCATGTATAGTTTTCTTCATACCTGGCCAAAAGTATTTAAGTTGTGCTTGTCTATAAGTTTTATCCTTTCCAGGATGTGAACTACAATCACTATCATGAAGTAACTTCAATATCTCATTTACAAGAGTTTGTGGTATAACCAACTAATTTACTTGACCTCTAGAAATATCTTTCCCATTTTCAAATGTTTTCCTATACAAAATTCCATTAATCAAATGAAATTCCTCTATCTTATACCCCTTTGGTAGCTTTGGAGGATCTCCTCTTGGGTTCATCAAATGCTTGATTATTGAATCACATGTCTCATCATCTCTCTGTTCTCCTATTAGCATTTCTTCATCTAAAGTTACTAATTCTTCTATACTACAAATAAAATTAATCAACCCAGTCCCAGTCATTGGTTGACTAATGTTTCTAGAAAGTGGATCTGCTACATCCCTTCTACCCGGAATATATTCAAATGGAACTTCATAGCACTGAAGTATCGCAAACTATCTAGCAAGTCTGCCTCTAAGATTCTTATGCTTAAATAAGTTCTGAATAGCTGTGTGATCAGTCCTAACTCTGATGGGATACCCTAGGATCATATCACTAAAACTTTCTAAGGAATAAATTACTGCTAAAGTTTCTCTTTCTGTTATAGAGTAGTTTCTCTCCGCACTATTACAAAGTCTTGATGTGTAAGCTATGGGTTTCAAAGTTCCATTTCTCTCTTGCATGAGTATGCCTCCTAATCCTATGTCAGACGCATCAGTACAAAGGATGAATTCTTTTTCATAGTCGGGAAAAATTAGAATAGGTGAACTCGTGAGTTTCTCTTTCAACTTGTCAAAAGCTTGCTGTTGTGCAGGTCCCCATATGAACTTTGAGTCCTTTCTTAACAATGAACTTAGTGGATTAGCAATGTCAGCATAACTTTGAATGAATTTTCTATAATATCCTGTTAATCCCAAAAAGCTCCTAACTTTGTCTACATTGGTCGGAACTGGAAAATTCTTGACAGCGTCAACCTTTGAATTTACTGTACTACAAGCCCACCGGCTGCGCCGGCCCGGCTACGCCGGGGGCCTTGGCCTGCGGCGCTTTGCGCCCTGGGCTACGCCCCTTTTTTGGAAAATAAAATATCAAAATCATATTGCTTTTTATTTCTTGTCAACATCTAGCTGTTCTCGCAAGTCCTTCGAGTTCTTCTTCTTCTTCTTCTTCTTCTTCTTCTTCGAGTTCTTCTTCGAGTTCTTCTTCGAGTTCTTCTTCGAGTTCTTCGAGTTCTTCTTCGAGTTCTTCGAGTTCTTCTTCGAGTTCTTCTTCTTCGAGTTCTCCTTCTTCTTCGAGTTCTTCTTCGAGTTCTTCTCTTTCGAGTTCTTCGAGTTCTTCTTTTTCGAGTTCTTCGAGTTCTTCTTTTTCGAGTTCTTCGAGTTCTTCTTTTTCGAGTTCTTCGAGTTCTTCTTCTTCGAGTTTTTCGATTTTTCTTCGAGTTCTTAGAGTTCTTCTTCCTCTTCTTCGAGTTCTTCTTCTTCGAGTTCTTCTTCTTCTTCTTCGAGTTCTTCTTCTTCGAGTTCTTCCTCTTCTTCTTCGATTTCTTCGAGTTCTTCTTCTTCTTCGAGTTCTTCTTCTTCACCATAGTTGGCGGTGTTACCGATTTACCACCAAACGCGAAGGGTCAGATTATTTTTTACTTATATAGAAGTCCGTGTCTGTCTATCTTATGTCCTAAGTAAATAACACTATCTTGCAAGAACTTACATTTTTCAAGTTTTACTTTTAACCCTGCTTCTCCTAGTCTTGAGAATATCAAATCCAATTTCTTAAAGTGCTCCACGGCAGTCTGAGAAACTATTAAAATGTCATCTAGAAATACACTGTCAGTGTTTCCTAACAATCCATCTAGAATAGTATTCATTAATCTCATGTAAGTTAATGGACTATTACATAACCCAAATGGCATTCTCTTGAACTCATAATGTCCTGTTGTAGTA
>NC_134788.1:16952953-16985453 GCF_046742065.1 Oratosquilla oratoria | reverse complement strand
CATCATTCGCCCTCAACCGCAAGCCTCAATTCTGAAGCGGCAAATCACGGAGTCACCTTTTTTTTTTTGCTCATGCAAGATGATTATATACAGATACAAAGCTTACTTTTAGATACGGTTACGCTAGTCAACGGAATGGTAGGATCCCAACAGATTACATTGAATTTCGTTCAAGGTTGGAGTGTGAAGTTACGCTCCGACCTTGCACGAAGTCCAATTGAATCTTTGGAATCCGACCATTCCGTTGACTAGTTTAAGTGTACCTTTAGACAAAATAACATGATAAAGAATACTGCCAATGTCACTGAACTAATAACAATGTAGGAATTTGGTCTAATATAAAAACAAAGGATTTTATTCAGCTGAGGGCTTGCCCAACGACGCCCAAGTAACTTGTGTCGATTTGTTGTCTTATGGCTCCTGCTGGCCTGCAACTAAAAGCTTCTTTTAGCCCAAGTGAAAATGCTCCAGCCTCGCGAGGCTTATTCGAAAAGCCCGAAATTTCTTTCCAAAGAACAAAAGATCGTTTTTCGTGATCGTTTTCCTTGTGGTTTGCCCAATTATATCATCTTATTATGAAGCCCAATCATAAAGCCCAAAGAACTTGCACATCAAGACTTCAATGTCTTTTTTCGCACCGAGTCTGTCCATTTACTAAGCCCATTCAAAAAAGCCCATAATCAATCTTCAGAGCCTATAAGGTCTTTGTAATGACCTTTTGACATCAACTTTGGCTCGTACGTCGGAAGCCTGTTGGAAAAAGCCCATGATTTTCTCCTGGAGGACCGTATGGTCTCTTCAATGACCTTTTGGCCCTTTTTCTTGTCCCGTTTAAAAAAGCCCGTAAGTTCTTCAATATCCATAAAGGTCTTGACAAAGACTTGTCGGGTGCCCGGGCCATGGCGTCGTCTTGAAAGGACTTTGAGTCTTTGTCCGCAAGAGTTCGGGGGAGCGCCAGTCACTGCATGGCTTGCCAAGCCATTCATCGAAGGGACGTTCTTCGGTGGCGTCTTATCCCCCAACTTCCTTTCTCTTCCGCGGGGCAAGACCACTCCTGGGCACAAGCTTCCTCGCGACACAGATTGATAGTGTAACAAAGAATGACAGTAGAATAGTAGTAGTAGTATAAGTATCATTATATATGTATGAATTATTATTATTATTATTATTATTATTATTATTATTATTATTATTATTATTATTATTATTATTATTATTATTATTATTATTATTATTATTATCATTATGAGTATTGTTATTGTTGTTGTTGTTGTTGTTGTCATTGGTATTATTACTATCACACACAAGTGGACAAGATACAGGGATGACCCGTCATCCAGGAGTTGCCGAGATAAGAGGGAGGGAAGAGGGTAGGGGGGAGTGTAGTTTGTAGTGGATGGAATGGGTGGGACTGGTTTCTATGCCTTTTTCTTTTGGCTATCTCCCGTGTAAGAGGGAAAAAAGCCTTTGGTATATATATATGTATATATATATATATATATATGTATATATGTATGTATACATATATATATGTATATATGTATATATATATATATATATATATATATATGTGTGTGTGTGTGTGTGTGTGTGTGTGTGTGTGTGTGTGTGTGTGTGTGTATGCAAAAATAATCACAATAACACATGACTAAATAATACTGCAGAAACCACAGGGAAAATAAAGTCGGAATACTAAACGTTTTCGTCTATTACGACATCCTCAGAGTACAAGAAAGAGACATAGAACACAATATTTATACAGAAATAAGAAAACTAGGGAAAGTTATAGTCACATAAAAGTTCCGTACAATATACATACACACACATTCATATATATATATGTGTGTGTCTCTATTACCTTCGCTGTCTGCCTCCTCATCCTTCCGCCACCGCCTTCTTCGTTTCTTCCTTCTTCTTCTCCTTCTTTTGCTCCTTTTCCTCCTCTTCTTCTTTCTCCTCCTTCTCCTCCACCTTCTTCTTTTGCTCCCTTTCCTCCTCTTCGTCCTCCTCTTCTTTCTTCTTCTCCTCCTCCTTCTTCTTTTGTTCCTTTTCTCCTCTTCTTCCTCCTTTTCCTCTTCTTCCTCCTCCATCTCTTCCCTTTCCCTTCATCTCCCCTTTTTCCTCCTGATTTCCCTGTTCCTTTTTTCCAATTCCCTCTCCTGGTTATCTTTCTCCGACTGTCCATCTTCTTTTACCTCCTCCTCTTCTCCCCTCCTCATTTTCCCCCTCTTACAATTTCTCCTCCTCCTCCTCCTCCTCCTTTTCCCCCTATTACAATTTACAATTCTTCTTCCTCCTCCTCCTCCCCCTCCTCCTCCTCCTCCTATCCCCTTCCACCTCCTCCTCCCCCTTTTCCCCTTCTTATAGTTCCTCCTCCTATCTTTTCCCTTGGTCTTCCTCCTTGTTTCTCTCCTTCTCGTTATCTACATGACCTCCCTTCTCTTTCTCTTTTGTCTTCTTTCTCTGAGAAGAAGAAGAGACGTACTTCGGCGACGTCGCCGGCGGGATCGAACCCGAAGACCCAGTCATAGGTCTTGCCAAAGTCCACGAAGGCTTTACTTCACATGGGCTCCCCCGAAGTGTATAAGCTCGTGTATCGTTTCGAAGGGGACAGTCCAAGCTGGGATTAAATAATATTGCTGTTTCTGCATTGTTTATCTTTTTGTTAAGAACTTCAATTTCTCTTGCTAATTTACGGTGTTGGACTGATAGTTTGCTGAGTAGCTGTCCGTATGAGGTTGCAACGTTTCGGTCTTCTCTGGAGACCATCTTCAGTCTAATTGTTTGGGTGTGTATGTGTGCGATGTTTATATACTATTTCATTTTTGATTGTTTGGATGGTGTCGTGTGAAGCGATCATCCTGATTGGCTGCATTTATTGAAGCAATTTATATAGCAGAATTAAAACCAACCATGAACATACACAGTATAGACCTCCAGATTCTCCCATCCCACAAGCGGA
The DNA here is from genome assembly GCF_046742065.1 of Oratosquilla oratoria. Lineage (NCBI taxonomy): Eukaryota > Metazoa > Arthropoda > Malacostraca > Stomatopoda > Squillidae > Oratosquilla > Oratosquilla oratoria. Next base: position 16,982,491 of record NC_134788.1, on the reverse strand, counting down.
CCTGACCTCACCTCTCCTAGTGATCCCTGATGACTACGTAGCAGCCAATCAGGATGATCGCTTCACACGACACCATCCAAACAATCAGAAATAAAATAGTATATAAACACCGCACACATACACACCCAAACAATTAGACTGAAGATGGTCTCCAGAGAAGACCGAAACGTTGCAACCTCATACGGACAGCTACTCAGCAAACTATCAGTCCAACACCGTAAATTAGCAAGAGAAATTGAAGTTCTTAACAAAAAGATAAACAATGCAGAAACAGCAATATTATTCAATCTCGTCTGTCAACAAGAGAATATATATATATATATATATATATATATATATATATATATATATATATATATATATATATGCAAAAATAATCACAATAACACGTGACTAAATAATATTGCAGAAACCACAGGGAAAATAAAGTCTGAATACTAAACGTTTTCGTCTATTACGACATCCTCAGAGTACAAGAAAGAGACATAGAACACAATATTTATACAGAAATAAGAAAACTAGGGAAGGTTATAGTCACATAAAAGTTCCGTACAATATACATACACACACATTCATATATATATATATGTGTGTGTCTCTATTACCTTCGCTGTCTGCCTCCTCATCCTCCCTTCCGCCACCGCCTTCTTCGTTTCTTCCTTCTTCTTCTCCTCCTCCTCCATCTTCTCCTTCTTTTGCTCCCTTTCCTCCTCTTCTTCTTTCTCCTCCTCCACCTTCTTGTTTTGCTCCCTTTCCTCCTCTTCGTCCTCCTCCTTCTTCTTTTGTTCCTTTTCTCCTCTTCTTCCTCCTTTTCCTCCTTTTCCTCTTCTTCCTCCTCCATCTCTTCCCTTTCCCTTCATCTCCCCTTTTTCTTCCTGTTTTCCCTCTTCCTTTTTTCCAATTCCCTCTCCTGGTTATTTTTCTCCGACTGTCCATCTTCTTTTACCTCCTCTTTTTCTCCCCTCCTCATTTTCCCCCTCCTACAATTCCTCCTCCTCCTCCTCCTCCTCCTCCTCCTTCTCCTCCTCCTCCTTCTCCTCCTTTTCCCCCTATTACAATTTACAATTCTTCTTCCTCCTCCTCCTCCCCCTCCTCCTCCTCCTCCTCCTCCTCCTCCTCCTCCTCCTCCTTCACTCGCGTGAAAGTACAGTCCCCAAAAATGACATTCCTGCTTCACGGGATAGTCCCCAGCTTGCACTGCAGGATGGAGGATGGCAAATGGTCAAGAGAGGTGCCAAACCCCGCCGGAGGGCACAGATATCATCAGGACCCACCACCTCCAACTGATTTAAAGTTTTAGAACTAGCCAAGGAGGATGAGTTTGAGACTCGTTTAGTAGGAGACTCCATAGTGAGGCACCAATCCGAAGAGTTCTGTGGCCGCTCTTCAAATGGCCGCAGAAGGTGCTATATGTATAGAGGCGCCGGACTCGATGACATCGCCGAGTCCTGTGACGAAGTCACAAAAGAAGCGGACGCTAACACGGTATTCATAATCCACGCCGGTACGAATGACGTCGAATCAACTCGATCGGAAGACCTCATCGAAAAGTACCGGAGTACAATCAGGAAATATAAAGAAAAGGTTCCCGGGAAAAACCTTGTCATCTCAGGGATCCTTCCCAGATTCCAGAGAAGGGGAAAATATTTCGACATAGACAGATTCTACGACAAAGCATTCAGTGCGAACAACAGAGTAAAATCCCTCTGTGAAAAGGAAAAAGTACACTTTGTCAACTTCTGGGACAACTTCTACTTCGATAAAACTCTTTTTGAGGACGACGGTCTCCACTTGAATATAGCCGGAGCAGCAAGGTTAGGTAGGCTGCTCAACAACAACCTGACCGACATTAGAAGAAAAAACTCATCAGCGGAGCCCCCATCAACATCCACGTAACAGAGCAAAACAGAAAAGTGGCAGATATCAATCTATGTTACGTTAATGCTCGCAGCATACGAAACAAGTTCGAAGACCTAGAGATTCTCGGAGCGACAGGCAACTATCACGTGATAGGAGTAACAGAGACATGGTTGGACACATCAAGTCGAGACTTTATAGCGGAATACTGTTTGTCAGGCTACACAATTTTCAGCTGCGAAAGAGAAAATAGAATAGGTGGTGGAGTAATCTTGTATGTCCATAACTCCCTCCAACCATCACTGTTAAAAACAGAAACAGTAACAAGTGTTGATATATTGTTTGTTGAAATAAGAACCAATTGCAGTAAATCTAAAGTAATAATTGGACTTGTTTATAGACCACCGGGTCAGCTACTAGTAAATGACGAAAAATTATTCGATCTAATCATAGAAACTAACCAACGCTGCGAGACAGTCATCATGGGAGACTTTAACTTACCGGTGAAGAGATGGGGTGAAGATTTGAGTTCGCATACAGGACGAGACTTGTATAGTAACTTACTGGAAAGTGGCCTCCACCAAGGCGTAAACAGCCCTACCCGAGGAGATAACATCCTTGACCTAATATTCTCTAAACAGAAAATCTTGTAAACGAAGTAAATATAGGCCCATTATTCAGCACTAGTGATCATCGTACCATCACATTCAAAATTAAAATGGAAGCCAATTTATCTAAGACCAGCAAAGAAAAAGTACCCGACTTCCGTAGAGCTAATTTCAATAGACTTCGATCATCACTAGAAAACTTAGACTGGAGTACAACTCCGAACGAGACTGATATTGATAAAGCGTGGGAAAACTTCATCAAGGACCTAAACAATGCTGTAAATCTCTGTGTTCCCTATCGTGAGAGACGCCCGGCAACAAATAAACCAAAGTGGTGGAATAGGGAAATTAGTAACAACCTCTCTCGTAAAAAGAATGCGTACAAAAAGTATTTATCAACTAAAAGCCAAGACGATAAACTAACACTAGACAGAATTCGCCGCGAAACAAAAACACTGATAAAGCGTAGTAAGAAAGATCTTGAAGAGTATATTGCTGAGGCAAGCAAGTCGAACCCTAAAGAATTCTATAGTTATGCGAATAAGAAGAAAACGCTCACCTGCGGCATTGGACCATTAAATGACGATGAAGGAAAACATACGGATGATGAAAATGAGATGGCCTCAATCCTTAATAATTTTTTGCATCCGTCTTCACAGACGAAGATTGCTCAGTGTATCAGCCACCAGAACATAAAATGTTCCAAAACGTTTTAAATCAACTCATAATTACAGAAAGGGATGTCGTACAAGTGATTGATAAGCTCAAAATGAACAAAGCCCCGGGACCTGACAAAATTTCACCTAGAATTCTGCAAGAAGTCAAAAATCAAATCGGTAAACCCTTGTGCATCCTCTTCAACAGATCATTAGCACTCGGTAAAGTCCCATCAGATTGGAAATGTGCTAACGTAACACCAATATTCAAGAAAGGGGACAAATCACAACCAGGCAACTACAGACCGATTAGCCTAACTTCGATTGTGTGCAAACTGCTAGAGACAATTATCCGTGACAGCGTAGTAAATTTTTTAGAAGAAAATAAGATTATGAAAGATTCACAACATGGCTTCCGAAGCAAACGCTCATGTCTAACTAATCTCCTTGACTTTTTTCATGACGTCTTTAACAAATACGAGGAATGTAGATCTGTTGATATAATCTATCTAGATTTTCAGAAGGCATTCGATAAAGTCCCCCATAAACGATTGCTCGACAAATTAAAAATGCACAGCATTTCTGATAATATCCACAACTGGATTAAAGATTGGCTCTCAGAGCGGAAACAGAGGGTCGTAATTAACGGGGCATCATCTAGCTGGCTCGACGTTAAAAGTGGCGTACCGCAAGGATCAGTTTTGGGACCCGTCTTGTTCTTAATATATATAAATGATCTAGATGACGGCCTCCTCTGCAAAGTATCAAAATTTGCTGATGACACAAAAATTGCCGGTAAAGTAACAACCACCAAAGAGAAAGAAACTCTACAATCCGATCTAGATAAATTATCAAGTTGGGCTAGCAAGTGGCAAATGAAATTTAACGCTAACAAATGTAAAGTTATGCACATTGGAGGTAACAATGATCACATCCAATACCAAATGAATGGCGAAATACTGGATTCAGTAACTAAAGAAAAAGATCTAGGAGTCTTAATATCAAATGATTTGAAGCCAAGTCAACATTGCTCAGAAGTTGTTAAAACAGCAAACAAATTAGTTGGCTTCATCGGAAGAATCTTCGAAAATAAATCAGAAAAAATATTGCTAAACCTCTATAACTCCTTGGTTCGTCCCCATCTAGAATACTGTGTACAATTTTGGTCCCCATACTACCAGAAAGATATTAACAAACTAGAAAGAGTACAACGGAGAGTGACCAAAATGATACCAAGGCTGAGAAATCTGCCGTATGAAGAAAGACTAAAAAATCTAAACTTGTTCTCACTCTCAAAAAGAAGAATGCGAGGAGATTTGATTGAGGTTTTGACAACATTAATGTCGACGATTACTTCTTATTAGACCAATCAAATACAAGAAAACGCAATGATTTCAAAGTAATTGGCAAAAGATTCTCTACGAACGAAAGTAAGCACTTCTTCTTTAACCGGGTTGTTAACGTGTGGAATTCGTTACCTCCCAGTCGTCGAAAGTAACACGATAACAACATTTAAAAATCGCTTAGACAAATACTTGGAATCTAATCCGCAGATAAAATATTATCCTTTGCAATAAAAGAAATGACAACCAGACATTTAATCATAATTGGATTAATCGGATAGGATAGTGATAGCAGTAGTGTTAGTTCGAAAGTAACACGATAACAACATTTATAAATCGCTTAGACAAATACTTGGAATCTAATCCGTAGATAAATTATTATCCTTTGCAATAAAAGATATGACAACCAGACATTTAATCGTAATTGGATTAATCGGATAGGATAGTGATAGCAGTAGTATTAGTTCATCTTCTATCGCTTAGTTGCCCTGTTTCCTTAACTGTAGTGTAGTTTAGTTAACACAAACAGCCTCGTTAGGGCCAGTAGGCCTGCTGTTGTTTGTTCTTCCTTTGTGTTCCTTTGTGTTCCTCCTGTCCCCTTCCACCTCCTCCTCCCCCTTTTCCCCTTCTTATAGTTCCTCCTCCTATCTTTTCCCTTGGTCTCCCTCCTTGTCTCTCTCCTTCTCGTTATCTACATTACCTCCTTTCTCTTCCTCTTTTGTCTTCTTTCTCTGAGAAGAAGAAGAGACGTACTTCGGCGACGTCGCCGGCGGGATCGAACCCGAAGACCCAGTCATAGGTCTTGCCAAAGTCCACGAAAGCTTTACTTCACATGGGCTCCCCCGAAGTGGATAAGCTCGTGGATCGTTTCGAAGTCCTTGGAAGCACGGCCCCCAGACGAAAGGGACAGTCCAAGCTGGGCGTCGCGTTCGTTTCTCCAGCGCTTCTGTCCTCGGGGACAGTGTCGTTGTAGAAAGTAGATGATGATCACCAGTGGGGATGAGTCTCTAACCGTGGAATTATAGGTGTCTCTGGTCCGTAGTGGCGTCGCTACAGTCCCCTATAACGAGGGGGTGGGGGCTTCTGAACTGATTTCAGTAGAGATGAGTCTCCGAACTTAAGATAATAGGTGACTTTGGTCGGTAAGGGTGTCAGTGAAGTCTCCTTAAAGCATTCGCTAACCACCACTAGTGTTTGGTTAGTGGCCTACAAGGGCGCTGAGGAACCCCAGTTGTGTGTGTGTAACCCTGTGGAAACCCCAGGGGCTGAGGAACCCCGGAAGAGGGGTTCCTGAGCAGTCACTACAGGGACCGGAGGAGTTGTCGGGCCCTGCTGGCGGTCTGGTCGAAGTCATAATGCATGAGGTTGGTGTAGTCACAGAAGGGAAAGACCGGAGGACCATTCAACGTCCTTGGCTGGATGGATTCTGACCCCAAGTCTGAGAGAAAGAGAGAGAGAGAGAGAGAGAGAGGAAAATAAGTGAGGAAATAGACCAAAAAGAAAGAAAAAATGCGACACTTGCGGTAACCTTCCAACAGGCTCTGACATGTCTGGCAACCAGACTTCGGAAACTTCGAACTGAAGAAGAAGAAAGAGGAGTTACGGCAGGGGTTTTCTTGAGCGTTCGAAGAATTAATAAGTGTGTTTCCAGCCCCCGGCCTCAAGAAATGTGGTCCATCGGGAGACTGCAATGCCAGAAGGAGTTCCCGGGTTTCCGACCGTAATTCCGGAGGACAGGAATGCCAAAAGACGTCCTTATGTGTGGCCTAGCAGCGTAAGGCTAACATACACAAAGGTACATACAAACATAATCATATTTACATGCAGACATACAAAGATGTAGCCTAACCAAGGCACACACACACACACTTCAACCATACCAACACCCACCCCACTTCCATTTGTATCTTAGCTTTTAGTGGATGAAGTGTCACCTCTACGGACTGCAAACTGCCTGCATGAAAAGCAGTGCAGCAAGGCACAGCACCTTCACACCAGGGCCCGACAGCCGGGGCTGGTTTACCCACACAGCTTCCTTTACATGGCAACCCTCCCACCTCGTCCACAGAAGCAATTACAGAGCCGTCAAGAAGAAATCTTCCTTGGCCTTTCTCACCCATTCATAACCACTCTCCATTCATACCTATCTCTTCCCCCTCTCCCTTCCCTGCTCGGCAGACATGCCCCTTGTACCCACGGCCCTATTTCACCCTATCCATCTCATTGTCGGTCTTCCCCTTAAGTCCATTTCATCCACCTCCGCCTTCTACACTCATTTTGTTAGTCTTTCTTCATTCTTTCCATATACCCTAGCCATCTCCGTATTCTTTGGTCAACCCTATCTACCAGCCGTCTTTCCACCCCCGCTCTCTGCCTCACCTCTTCATTTCTCTCTCTATACATCTTCGGAACCCCCACCACACTCCTTATATATTTCACTTTAAACACATTTTGATTCTTGTCTAAAAACCCACCATCCCGTTTCCAGTCAGTGAGAGACCCCTGTTATGGCAAAGCCCTGTCACTTGCGACAAGCCGCTGTCTTTTTTTTCCTAGGCCGATGTTGGGTCGCCTCCCCGCCTAGCCAGGACATTCGGGAACCGGTTCGGCAAGCACTTAGTGGGCCCGGGGAATCGAAAACATGGCCACCTGCTCATGAGTTAATGAACTGTATTTGCTGGACTACCCGACTCATCCTTGAAATCCAAGTCTCTGCCCCATCCAGTGTCGTGGGAACATAAGAACATAAGAATGAAGGAGACTGCAAGAGACCATAAGGCCTACACTAGGCAGCTCTGTATCCATCACCACCTGTCATCCCCATCGTGGGAAGAGTCGCCTTCCATTTGTACAGACTTCTCTTCGCGTTTCCCCCAGATACCTGCATGCCTTCTGCCACTTACGAGATCTTCGGCAGAGCGCTCAGAATCTTCGAAGTCTGCTGCTTGGCAGGCCCTCTTCGACAAAGAATTTTGGAGTCTGCCGCTCACGAGGTGGTTTCCTTCGTCAAAGAATCTTGGGAGTTCGCCGCTGACGAAGTCTACTTGGGCAAAGCGTCCGAGACGTTCAAAGTGTGCTGTTAGATCGCGTGGGCAAAGAGCAACTGGATGAATGAGGCACCAAACCCAAGAGGTTACATGTTGGGAACATCTTGCTAGGGTTTCTCTCGCGTAATGTATAAGTGCATATACAGACATTTATATGTATGTATGTATAGGTCACCAGAAGAAAAAACCTAGTGAACTAAAGGTTTATCCATTTACACACACACACACACACACACACACACACACACACACACACACACACACACACACACACACACACACACACACACACACATACATACACTCACACACACACACACACACACACACACACACACACACACACACACACACACACACACACACACACACACACACACACACACACATGCACACATCCCCTGGAAGAACTTAAAACTGACCGAGGAAAAAAAGATTATGCAGATCTCATAGTCTACACTGGTGGGTCACAACCACTGATCTATATAACACCTGGATAGCGTATACGGGCCGTGGGCTGCCCCAGGAGTGAGGCGGGCAGGCGGGACATGGCCGCCATAATGGAAGTACCAAAACAGCAAGTGTGAACCGCTCCGCCGGTCATGGGACACTGATCTATATAACACCATTTTTAGATCAGTGTCATGGGAGCTGTCGTGTTACTCTCGTGGCCTGTGATCCAAGCATGATTGGGTATATAATGGCCACACAATTCGTCGCTGTTGGGCCTTCCGTATACATACATACATACATACGTACGTACATACATATACAAGGTGTATATCAAAATAGCATCATCACAATAAAATAATATATTGATATTTATTACCTCTAGCAGAAATAACCATTTATATACATAAACTTGTGCATGTATATGGATGAGTTGGCACTGACAAATTATAATTCCAGTATATATTATAACTTCAAGGGAATGTTACACAGACAACAAATGGGATAATGATATATAGTCAAAATATTATAGGGATAATAATAGATCTATACTAGCATTTAACGGAATAAATATCCCTATAACATTTGATTACTGTACTGCTTATCGTTATTGGTGCTTGAATAAAACAAGTTTTGATAACTCCTTCCTCACTTTGACACCGGTTACTTTTTGAGAATACAATTTGGAGATATGATGGAGCCTGATTTTGCAGAAGCACGTGACGATACACTTGATCAAATTGACGATGTGGTTAGAATCCGGGGTTGTGTCGAACATGTGGAAAGATAGAGAAATTGCCATATCTATGATCTAAATTGTTTCAAATAGTAAAATATCGCATTAAAGTGGTGAACATGTAAGGGGCCATTCAAAGAGTATGTAACGCTAGGTAGATGCGATGCGTTACGAGGGTGTGGGGGTGTTTTCAACAGTGCTACGCAACGCTAATAATGGTTATTTATATTTATTTATTGATTTATGTCATAAATTATGCACTGAAATAGCATATCCTTAATAGATCGAGCAATAAATATCGAGCAAAAAAATCCAAAAACATCATACCATGTTTCATTCTTTGATGCAATCGTAAACAATTTCACACAGGACAAATAAAAATGAGTATGTTTTGGTGAGAAGTCTGAGAAGTCAAGGGGGAGGGGTGTTTGGCGGATCTGGCCCACACTTGATGGGGGTGCCGAGTTGTAATCAGTTGTAATCAGTGTTAAGTAATACAGGGAGGTGTAACGCCCAGTGTTACGTAGTGTTACATGAGGAATTTCACCAGAAAAAACGTTACATAATTTTTGAACGGGCCCCGAATAGTAATTCAGCCCATCTAATATGAATTCCTCACACTTCACAATATAGAAAAAACCTACACATGTAATCAGGAAGAACAACTGGTTCTATACAGCTACACAGCTCTCGACAGCGTTTGAGCCTTATAAGATATCTTTATATGATAAATATCTATCCTGCTATTGCCACGATTACATTCGTGACAAATGGGTTGCTGCTAGATCTATTTCTTACAGATAATAAATACATAGCATTAACATGACAACACCTAACAAAACAGTTGGTGGGCAACATTTTATGGCTCCTGATGGCCGCATCATTTGTTGATGGGTATCGGGATGTTTTGGGTAATAAAACCTTAATTTACTTACGAGTGGAAGGACTACTCACATCCACCTTTTCTCCGGTTGGTGCAGTTGAATGCAGCACAAGTTGGCATTGTAAAATGATCGTTGAATATGTATATGGGAACGAAAGCTGCCGAGAACTGTAACTGTATGAGATCAGTGATTGCGTGGCGTGACTTTGTTTTGGTACTAACATCATGGCTGCCGCCGACCTCATAATCTCGACACCGATCCGTGATCCAGTTATATCTAGATCAGTGGTCACAACGCGTGGACCATAATGAACTCCACCAGTGGACCAGAGTCTCGCAGTGTGACCCACAGGCGTAAACCTGGTAAGAGTTATTGGATGCAACACGACTATTTGAGTCAAATTCAGTCTCCTGAGGTTAATGAACAGCAGTGTATAAGTATGGGGGAACCTGAGAGAACACATTGAGCACCCGTTGTTATCGCACAAGCAGAAAATAGAAATAAATAAATAGATGAATAAATTAATAAGATTAGAATAAAATGCATATATATATGAAGAAATCACTTGAGCGCGTGACCGAGCGCTTTCGTATATAGGAATAGACGAAAGCGCTCGGTCTCCTTTCTGTTATTTTCATATTGTTTTTTCTGTATATATATATATATATATATATATATATATATATATATATATATATATATATATATATATGACATAATTTTCTTTACTTTTCAAATGCATGAAAATTATATAGAAATTGATGGCCATCCCGTATTGAATATAATCCTTGTCATCTTTTGTATTTATATGCATATATAGATTTGTCAATTTTAATGTAATCTGACAAGCGAAAATTGACTCGTTAGCTCCTAGATCAATTTCTTTGAGGTCAATAGAAATAATCTGGCGTTAGAACCCAGAACGAAATTAGAATTGAGAACCACAGGAATTGGTAGGGAAAGTTCCAGCATCAATCGCCCTCAACCGCAAGCCTCAATTCTGAAGGGGCAAATCACGGAGTCACAATTTTTTTTTTTTTCTCATGCAAGATGATTATATACAGATACAAAGCTTACTTTTAGATACGGTTACGCTAGTCAACGGAATGGTAGGATCCCAACAGATTACATTGAATTTCGTTCAAGGTTGGAGTGTGAAGTTACGCTCCAACCTTGGACGAAATCCAATCGAATCTTTGGAATCCAACCATTCCGTTGACTAGTGTAACTGTACCTTGAGACAAAATAACATGATAAAGAATACTGCTAATGTCACTGAACTAATAACAATGTAGGAATTTTGTCTAATATAAAATTAAAAGATCTTATTCAGCTGAGGGCTAGCCCAACGACGCCCAAGTAACTTCCATCGATTTGTTGTCTTATGGCTCCTGCTGGCCTGCAACTAAAAGCTTCTTATAGCCCAAGTGAAAATGCTCCAGCCTCGCGAGGCTTATTCGAAAAGCCCGAAATTTCTTTCCAAAGAACAAAAGATCGTTTTTCGTGATCGTTTTCCTTGTGGTTTGCCCAATTATATCATCTTATTATGAAGCCCAATCATACATACATACATATACCAAGGCTTTTTCCCCCTTTCAAGGGAGGTAGCCAAAAAGGGAAAGGCATAAAAACACTCCCACCCATTTCATCCCTAAATACACTCCACACCCCTCCCACCCTTCCTCTCATCTGAGCACCTCCTGGATGACGGGTCATCCCTGCACCCTGCCCACCGCCCTGGGTCAGAAGCAGTGTCGCAAGACACAGTACATCCACAGCGAGGCCGCTTCATTTAATCGGCGACCCCCCCTCTCCGTCCCCCTTTGCATATAAGGCGAAATCCCTTCGGGCTGCGTCAAAATTTACTCACACATACTACCCCACCCCCCACTTCCCCGCCCATTCCTCCTCATGCAGTCACAACATCATCCACATACAACCATTCTCCACTCACCTCTGTCTTCCGTCCTCTCCCTTCCTTCCTCAACAGACATTCCCCTCTTCCCCAAAGCCCCCTTCACCCCATCCATCCACCTCATCCTAGGACGTCCCCTCATGTTCACTCCCTCCACATCTGCCTTCCATACCTCTTTTACTAGTCTTTCTTCACTCATTCTTTCCATGTGTCCAAACCATCCTAATATTCTTTCATCAACCCTATCTCCCAGCTCCTTTTTCACCCCTGTTCTCCTCCTCACCTCCTCATTTCTCACTCTATCCAGCCTAGTAACCCCCACCATACTTCTCAGACACCTCATCTCAAACACATTCAAACTCCTTCTCTCTTCTTCTCTTATGTTCCACGTTTCTGCCCCATACAGTGCTGTTGGCACAATCACTCCTTCATACAGTCTCCTCTTCGCATCCATTCCCAAATGTCTATTTCTCATTACACTCTTTAAACCACCAAGGCATTTACTCGCTTCTCTCAATCTACATTCTACCTCCACCTTCACTCCACCTTTTCCTGCTACACTTGCACCCAAGTATCTAGAACTATCCACTTCCTCCAGTCGCTCTCCCTTAATGTTCACTTCCAGTCTACTGCCACTTTCACCCCTTGTACATCTCATCACCTTACTTTTACCCACATTTATCTTTAGCTTTCTTCTATCACATACTCTCCCAAACTCTGCCACCAGCTTCCTCAATCCCTCCTCTGACCCTGCCACAAGCGCAGTGTCGTCCGCAAACAACAACTGGCTCACCTCCCACTTTTCTCCATTTTCTTTAACCATCTCCAGTCCCTGACTCACTACCCTAGCATTCACCTCTCGCACCACCCCATCCATGTATAAGTTGATCAGCCAGGGCGACATAACGCATCCTTGACGAAGTCCCACCTTTACTTCAAACCACTCACTCTCTCCATTTCTAATCCTAACACATGCTCTACTACTCTCATAAAAACTCTTGACAGCTCCCAAAAGCTTTCCTCCTATCCCATAAATCTGCATAACCTCCCACAGTGCCTTTCTGTCTACCCTATCATAAGCCTTTTCCAGATCCATGAAAGCCCAAAAAACATCCTTCCCCTTTCCTATAGCTTTCTCACATATCTGTCTTACCACAAAGATCTGATCTACACAACATCTACCCGTCCTAAATCCACACTGTTCCATTTTTTGGTGGAAGGTAAGCTGAGAGTGGAGGATAGATGGAGAAGGAGGAAAGGGACAAAAGGTAGGGAGGTTCTTAGAGTGAACTCCTTGAATGAAAAGGAAAAGGAGAAGGAGTACGAAAAGAAGCTGAAGGAGGAGTGGGAGGGAGTAAAGGATAGAGCAGAGATGGGTGTGGAGGAGGAATGGGGATGGTTCAAGGAGGGAGTCTTAAAGTGTGCAAGGATGGTGTGTGGAACAAGAAGGACAGGGGGAAATAGAAGAAAGGGTAGTGAATGGTGGGATGAGGAAACAAAGAAGGCTGTAGAAGAGAAGAAGCGAGCTTTCACAGATTGGTTACAAAAGAGGACGGGGGAGTCATATGAGACGTACAAAGAAAAGAAAAGAGAAGTAAAGCAAAAGGTAAAGGAGGCAAAGAGGAGAGCAGATGTGAAATGGGGTAGGAGTATGACAGAAAATTTTGAAAGTAATAAAAAGATGTTTTGGAAAGAAATTAAGAGAGGAAGAGGAGGCGAATCAAGTAGGGAAGAAAAGGTAAAAGGTACAGATGGAGAGTTGATAATGGAAGAGATGGCAGTGAGGGGAAGATGGGCAGAATATTTTAGGGAGTTGCTGAATGTGAAGGAGGATAGGGAAGGAAAGATAGCTGCAGTGGGAAATGCGAAGAAAATGAGAGTGATGAGTGAGGAGAATGGAGGAGAAATAAGGAAGGATGAGGTGAAGGCAGCTGTAAAGATGATGAAAGCAGGTAAGGCACCTGGTCTGGATGGAAGCCCAATCATAAAACCCAAAAAACTTGCACATCAAGACTTCAATGTCTTTTTTCGCACCGAGTCTGTCCATCTACTAAGCCCATTCAAAAAAGCCCATAATCAATCTTCAGAGCCTATAAGGTCTTTGTAATGACCTTTTCATATCAACTTTGGCTCGTACGTCGGAAGCCTGTTGGAAAAAGCCCATGATTTTCTCCTCGAGGACCGTATGGTCTCTTCAATGACCTTTTGGCCCTTTTTCTTAGTCCGTTTGAAAAAGCCCGTAAGTTCTTCAATGTCCATAAAGGTCTTGACAAAGACGCGACGGGTGCCCGGGCCATGGCGTGGTCTTGAAGGGACTTTTGAGTCTTTGTCCGCAAGAGTTCGGGGGAGCGCCAGTCACTGCATGGCTTGCCAAGCCATTCTTCGAAGGGACGTTCTTCGGTGGCGTCTTATCCCCAGGAGGGACAGCTTTCTTCTGAGCCCAAAAGTAAAAATCTTCTTCCCCCAACTTCCTTCCTCTTCCGCGGGGCAAGACCACTCCTGGGCACAAGCTTCCTCACGACACAGATTGATAGTGTAACAAAGAATGACAGTAGAATAGTAGTAGTAGTATAAGTACCATTATATATGTATGAATTATTATTATTATTATTATTATTATTATTATTATTATTATTATTATTATTATTATTATTATTATTGTTGTTGTTGTTGTTGTTGTTGTTGTTGTTGTCATTGGTATTATTACTATCACACACAAGGGGACAAGATACAAGGATGACCCGTCATCCAGGAGGTGCCGAGATAAAGAGGGAGGGAAGAGGGTAGAGGGGAGTGGAGTATGTAGGGGACATTTGTATGTATGTATGTATGTATAGGTCAACAGAAGAAAAAACCTAGTGAACTAAAGGTTTATCCATTTACACACACACACACACACACACACACACACACACACACACACACACACACACACACACACACACACACACACACACACACACACACACACGCACACGCACACATCCCCTGCAAGAACTTAAAACTAACCGAGGAAAAAAAAGATTATGCAGATCTCATAGTCTACACTGGTGGGTCACAACGCGTGGACAATAATGAACTCCCCCAGTGGACCAGAGTCTCGCAGTGTGATCCACATACGTAAACCTGGTAAGAGTTATGGGATGCAACACGACTAATTTGAGTCAAAGTCAGTCTCCTGAGGTTAATGAACAGCAGTGTATAAGTATGGGGGAACTTGAGAGAACACATTGAGCACCCGTTGTTATCGCACAACCAGAAAATAGAAATAGATAAATAGATGAATAAATTAATAAGATTAGAATAAAATTATATATATATATATATATATATATATATATATATATATATATATATATGTGTGTGTGTGTGTGTGTGTGTGTGTGTGTGTGTGTATATATATATATACATATATATATATATATATATATATATATGTGTGTGTGTGTGTGTGTGTGTGTGTGTGTGTGTGTGTGTGCAGAAATCACTTGAACACGTGACCGAACGCTTTCGTATATAAGACGAAAGCGCTCGGTCTCCTTTCTGTTATTTTCCTATTGTTTTTTTCTGCATATATATATATATATATATATATATATATATATCGATAATTTTTGTGACAGTTGCATGCAGGATTCGAACCCGCTGTACTCGGCCGTCCGTAAATTACCTTCCCAGTGCCCTAACCACTAGACCACAGAGGCTATGAAATCCTTGAAACCTGGAACCGAACTGATTCCCGAGGGAAGGAAGATCACTTATACGGCGATCCGAAATTCCTGTTTTACTCAAGGAAAAGCCCACCAGTGGAATGGGGTAAGGACCGGGTCGAACCCCTTTCACGCTTATCGCCATTGTAAGTATGAGAGTAATTCGCTAATAGCAGCGACATCAAACCGATAATTTTTGTGACAGTTGCATGCAGGATTCGAACCCGCTGTACTCGGCCATCCGTAAATTACCTTCCCAGTGCCCTAACCACTAGACCACAGAGGCTATAAAGTCCTTGAAACCTGGAACCGAACTGATTCCCGAGGGAAGGAAGATCACTTATACGGCGATCCGAAATTCCTGTTCTACTCAAGGAAAAGCCCACCAGTGGAATGGGGTAAGGACCGGGTCGAACCCCTTTCACGCTTATCGCCATTGTAAGTATGAGAGTAATTCGCTAATAGCAGCGACATCAAACCGATAATTTTTGTGACAGTTGCATACAGGATTCGAACCCGCTGTACTCGGCCATCCGTAAATTACCTTCCCAGTGCCCTAACCACTAGACCACAAAGGCTATAAAATCCTTGAAACCTGGAACCGAACTGATTCCCGAGGGAAGGAAGATCACTTATACGGGAATCAGTTCGGTTCCAGGTTTCAAGGATTTTATAGCCTCTGTGGTCTAGTGGTTAGGGCACTGGGAAGGTTTTGTCCTCTCCAAAAATTATAAAATGAGGTCTATCACCAGTTGCTACATTAATTTGATTGTTCAGGGTACACTTAACACAAGGAATCCAAGTGTCCCAAGTTACACTATGAGGACTTATTAGGGTTCTAAGACATATAATTATCTTTTTGTTTAACCTTTCTACTACCCCGTCACCTTTGGGATGATTCACGAGTATATTGACTTTCTTGATGTGGAATACATTACATAGATTTTCCAAGATTTTGTTATTAAATTTAGTCCCATTATCTGAAACTAAGATATTAGGTGTAGTAAAATTACAGATTATCTGATCATAGATTACGGAAGTAATAGTTTCAGCTTTCTTATTGATTATGGGTTGTAATATACAGAATCTTGAAAAATAATCAATAGCAACAAATAGGTATTTAAAGCCGTTCTCGGACATAGGTAATTCTAATGTGTCAATGTGAACTCTTCCCCAAGGTTTCTGTGGAATGGGATAGGTGAGTATAGGAGCAGGTTTTGGTGTATTTCCCTTTACCTTTACACATTTTACACACTTTTCTATATAATCATATATAGTTTTCTTCATACCTGGCCAAAAGTATTTAAGTTGTGCTTGTCTATAACTTTTATCCTTTCCAGGATGTGAACTACAATCACTATCATGAAGTAACTTCAATATCTCATTTACAAGAGTTTGTGGTATAACCAACTAATTTACTTGACCTCTAGAAATATCTTTCCCATTTACAAATGTTTTCCTATACAAAATTCCATTAGTCAAATGAAATTCCTCTATCTTATACCCCTTTGGTAGCTTTGGAGGATCTCCTCATGGGTTCATCAAATGCTTGATTATTGAATCACATGTCTCATCATCTCTCTGTTCTCCTATTAGTATTTCTTCATCTAAAGTTACTAATTCTTCTAAACTACAAATAAAATTAATCAACCCAGTCCCAGTCATTGGTTGACTAATGTTTCTAGAAAGTGGATCTGCTACATTCCTTCTACCCGGAATATATTCAAATTGAACTTCATAGCACTGAAGTATCGCAAACCATCAAGCAAGTCTGCCTCTAAGATTCTTATGCTTAAATAAGTTCTGAATAGCTGTGTGATCAGTCCAAACTCTGATGGGATACCCTAGGATCATATCCCTAAGACTTTCTAAGGAATAAATTACTGCTAAAGTTTCTCTTTCTGTTATAGAGTAGTTTCTCTCCGCACTATTACAAAGTCTTGATGTGTAAGCTATGGGTTTCAAAGTTCCATTTCTCTCTTGCATGAGTATGCCTCCTAATCCTATGTCAGACGCATCAGTACAAAGGATGAATTCTTTTTCATACATACATACATACATATACCAAGGCTTTTCCCCCCTTCCAAGAGAGGTAGCCAAAAAGGGAAAGGCATAAAAACACTCCCACCCATTTCATCCCTAAACACACTCCACACCCCTCCCACCCTCCCTCTCATCTGAGCACCTCCTGGATGACGGGTCATCCCTGCACCCTGCCCACCGCCCTGGGTCAGAAGCAGTGTCGCAAGACACAGCACATCCACAGCAAGGCCGCTTCATTTAATCGGCGACCCCCCCTCTCCGTCCCCCCTTGCATATAAGGAGAGGACGGGGAGAAATCCCTTCGGGCTGCGTCCAAATTTACTCACACATACTACCCCACCCCCCACCCCCCCACCCATTCCTCCTCATGCAATCACAACATCATCCATATACAACCATTCTCCACTCACCTCTGTCTTCCGTCCTCTCCCTTCCTTCCTCAACAGACATTCCCCTCTTCCCCAAAGCCCCCTTCACCCCATCCATCCACCTCATCCTAGGACGTCCCCTCATGTTCACTCCCTCCACATCTGCCTTCCATATCCCTTTTACTAGTCTTTCTTCACTCATTCATTCCATGTGTCCAAACCATCCTAATATTCTTTCATCAACCCTATCTCCCAGCTCCTTTTTCACCCCTGTTCTCCTCCTCACCTCCTCATTTCTCACTCTATCAAGCCTAGTAACCCCCACCATACTTCTCAGACACCTCATCTCAAACACATTCAAACTCCTTCTCTCTTCTTCTCTTATGTTCCACGTTTCTGCCCCATACAGTGCTGTTGGCACAATCACTCCTTCATACAGTCTCCTCTTTGCATCCATTCCCAAATGTCTATTCCTCATTACACTCTTTAATCCACCAAGGCATTTACTCGCTTCTCTCAATCTACATTCTACCTCCACCTTCACTCCACCTTTTCCTGCTACACTTGCACCCAAGTATCTAAAACTATCCACTTCCTCCAGTCGCTCTCCCTTAATGTTCACTTCCAGTCTACTGCCACTTTCACCCCTTGTACATCTCATCACCTTACTTTTACCCACATTTATCTTTAGCTTTCTTCTATCACATACTCTCCCAAACTCTGCCACCAGCTTCCTCAATCCCTCCTCTGACCCTGCCACAAGCGCAGTGTCGTCCGCAAACAACAGCTGGCTCACCTCCCACTTTTCTCCATTTTCTTTAACCATCTCCAATCCCTGACCCACTACCCTAGCATTCACCTCTCGCACCACCCCATCCATGTATAAGTTGAACAGCCAGGGCGACATAACGCATCCTTGACGAAGTCCCACCTTTACTTCAAACCACTCACTTTCTCCATTTCTAATCCTGACACAAGCTCTACTACTCTCATAAAAACTCTTGACAGCTCCCAAAAGTTTTCCTCCTATCCCATAAATCTGCATAACCTCCCACAGTGCCTTTCTGTCTACCCTATCATAAGCCTTTTCCAGATCCATAAAAGCCCAAAAAACATCCTTCCCCTTTCCTATAGCTTTCTCACATATCTGTCTTACCACAAAGATCTGATCTACACAACCTCTACCTGTCCTAAATCCACACTGTTCCTCACCAATTACTCCTTCTGTTCCTCTCCTAATCCTCTCAATTAAGATCCTCCCATAAGCCTTCCCTACTACACTTAACAGGCTAATCCCTCTGGAACTACTACATTCACACTTGTCCCCCTTTCCCTTGTAAAGAGGAACTATACAGGCACTTCTCCAGTCCTCCGGTTCTCTACCCTCTCTCCAGCAAACCTTAAATAACCTCACCAACCAGTCCACCATCACTGAACCTCCCTTTTTCAGACATTCTGCATGGCATCCATCCAGACCAGGTGCCTTACCTGCTTTCATCATTTTTACAACTGCCTTCACCTCATCCTTCCTTATTTCTCCTCCATTCTCCTCACTCCTCACTCTCATTTTCTTTGCATTTCCCACTGCAGCTATCTTTCCTTCCCTATCCTCCTTGACATTTAGCAACTCCCTAAAATATTCTGCCCATCTTCCCCTTACTGCCATCTCTTCCATTATCATCTCTCCATCTGTACCTTTTACCTTTTCTTCCCTACTTGATTCGCCTCCTCTTCCTCTCTTAATTTCTTTCCAAAACATCTTTTTATTACTTTCAAAATTTTCTGTCATACTCCTACCCCATTTCACATCTGCTCTCCTCTTTGCCTCCTTTACCTTTTGCTTTACTTCTATTTTCTTTTCTTTGTACGTCTCATATGACTCCCCCGTCCTCTTTTGTAACCAATCTGTGAATGCTCGCTTCTTCTCTTCTACAACCTTCTTTGTTTCCTCATCCCACCATTCACTACCCTTTCTTCTATTTCCCCCTGTCCTTCTTGTTCCACACACCATCCTTGCACACTTTAAGACTCCCTCCTTGAACCATCCCCATTCCTCCTCCACCCCCATCTCTGCTCCATCCTTTACTCCCTCCCACTCCTCC
Organism: Oratosquilla oratoria; assembly: GCF_046742065.1. Taxonomy (NCBI): domain Eukaryota; kingdom Metazoa; phylum Arthropoda; class Malacostraca; order Stomatopoda; family Squillidae; genus Oratosquilla; species Oratosquilla oratoria. The sequence goes on along the minus strand of NC_134788.1, from coordinate 16,962,772 downwards.
TTCAGCTTCTTTTCGTACTCCTTCTCCTTTTCCTTTTCATTCAAGGAGTTCACTCTAAGCACCTCCCTACCTTTTGTCCCTTTCCTCTTTCTCCATCTATCCTCCACTCTCAGCTTACCTTCCACCAAAAAATGATCTGATATTCCCCCACCCTCTCCCCTTAGCACATGTACATCCTTAACTCTTCCTATCATAATCCTATTTACCACTACATAATCCATTAGCGCTCTATCTACCACCCTTCCCTCCAGCACCCTCTCCCATGTGTACTTATGCTTGACTTTCTTCCGAAACACTGTATTTGCTATCATCAACTCTCTTTCTAGACACATTTCCACCATCAACTCTCCACTACGATTCTTTCCTGGAACTCCACACTTCCCAACCACTCCATCGATTGGACCATTTCCCACCCTAGTATTAAGGTCTCCCAGTACTATTACATTGCCATTTCTTCCTAAACCCTCTATGCACTCATTTAAATCTATCCAAAAGGCCTCCCTTTCTTCCACGCTCTTCTCACTGCCAGGCCCATATGCACTTACAAAGACCCACATCTCCTTTCCCAGTTTCACCTTCATCCACATTATCCTTGAGGAAACCTCCTTCCACTCCACTACCTGTTTACCTATCTCCTCACTTACTAGAATAGCCACCCCTTCCCTCCCTCGCCCTCTCTTCACTCCTGATAACCTCCCACTTACACTCCCAAACTTACACTCACCCTTCCCTTTCAACTTAGTTTCACTCAAAGCCAACACATCCATCTTTCTTCTCACAAACATACTACCTATCTCTTCCCTTTTACTCTCATCTGTACCACATCCACGCACATTAAAAGATCCAAACCTTAGGGTGCTGGCCCGAGTCCCTCTAGCACCCCTTATGCCTTCACTTTTGTTTTTAGGATATATGCCCCGTGGGGCTACAGGGAGAAGGAAAAATTAGAATAGGTGAACTCGTGAGTTTCTCTTTCAACTTGTCAAAAGCTTGCTGTTGTGCAGGTCCCCATATGAACTTTGAGTCCTTTCTTAACAATGAACTTAGTGGATTAGCAATGTCAGCATAACTTTGAATGAATTTTCTATAATATCTTGTTAATCCCAAAAAGCTCCTAACCTTGTCTACATTGGTAGGAACTGGAAAATTCTTGACAGCGTCAACCTTTGAATTTACTGTACTAAGTCCGTGTCTGTCTATCTTATGTCCTAAGTAAATGACACTGTCTTGCAAGAACTTACATTTTTCAAGTTTTACTTTTAACTCTGCTTCTCCTAGTCTTGAGAATATCAAATCCAATTTCTTAAAGTGCTCCACGGCAGTCTGAGAAACTATTAAAATGTCATCTAGAAATACACTGGCAGTGTTTCCTAACAATCCATCTAGAATAGTATTCATTAATCTCATGTAAGTTAATGGACTATTACATAACCCAAATGGCATTCTCTTGAACTCATAATGTCCTGTTGTAGTAGAAAATGCTGTAAACTCTCTTGAATCTTCATGCAATTCTATTTGCCAAAAAGCTGATTTGATATCTATAGTACTAAAATATCTATTCTCAGTTCCCAAACTTCTCAAAATGTCACCGATAATGGGTAATGGTAACCTATCACGAATGGTGTGCTTATTCAATTCCCTGTAATCAATAACTGGGCGCATAGTTCCATCAGACTTTGGTACTAAGGTGAAATACACGCTGAGTATTTCACCTGATAAAGAATACTGCCAATGTCACTGAACTAATAACAATGTAGGAATTTTGTCTAATATAAAACCAAAGGATTTTATTCAGCTGAGGGCTAGCCCAACGACGCCCAAGTAACTTGTGTCGATTTGTTGTCTTATGGCTCCTGCTGGCCTGCAACTAAAAGCTTCTTTTAGTCCAAGTGAAAATGCTCCAGCCTCGCGAGGCTTATTCGAAAAGTCCGAAATTTCTTTCCAAAAGAACAAAAGATCGTTTTTCGTGATCGTTTTCCTTGTGGTTTGCCCAATTATATCATCTTATTATGGAGCCCAATCATAAAGCCCAAAAAACTTGCACATCAAGACTTCAATGTCTTTTTTCGCACCGAGTCTGTCCATTTACTAAGCCCATTCAAAAAAGCCCATAATCAATCTTCAGAGCCTATAAGGTCTTTGTAATGACTTTTTGACATCAACTTTGGCTCGTACGTCGGAAGCCTGTTGGAAAAAGCCCATGATTTTCTCCTGGAGGACCGTATGGTCTCTTCAATGACCTTTTGTCCCTTTTTCTTAGCCCGTTTGAAAAAGGCCGTAAGTTCTTCAATGTCCATAAAGGTCTTGACAAAGACTTGTCGGGTGCCCGGGCCATGGCGTCGTGTTGAAGGGACTTTGAGTCTTTGTCCGCAAGAGTTCGGGGGAGCGCCAGTCACTGCATGGCTTGCCAAGCCATTCATCGAAGGGAACTTCTTCGGTGGCGTCTTATCCCCCAACTTCCTTCCTCTTCCGCGGGGCAAGACTTCTCCTGAGCACAAGCTTCCTCACGACACAGATTGATAGTGTAACAAAGAATGACAGTAGAATAGTAGTAGTAGTATAAGTATCATTACATATGTATGAATTATTATCATTATTATTATTATTATTATTATTGTTATTATTATTATTATTATTATTTTCATTATTATTATTATTATTATTATTATTATTATTATTATTATTATTATTATTATTATTATTATTATTATTATTATTATCATAATTATTATTATTATTGTTGTTGTTGTTGTATTTGTTGTTGTTGTTGTCATTGGTATTATTACTATCACACACAAGTGGACAAGATACAGGGATGACCCGTCATCCAGGAGGTGCCGAGATAAGAGGGAGGGAAGAGGGTAGGGGGGAGTGGAGTATGTAGTGGATGGAATAATGGGTGGGATTGGTTTCTATGCCTTTGTCTTTTGGCTATCTCCCGTGTAAGAGGGAAAAAGCCTTTGGTATATATGTATGTATATATATATATATATATATATATATATATATATATATATATATATATGTATGTATATATATATATATATATATATATATATATATATATATGTGTGTGTGTGTGTGTGTGTGTGTGTGTGTGCGTGTACATATATATATATATATATATATATATATATATATATATATATATATATATGTGTGTGTGTGTGTGTGTGTGTGTGTGTGTGTGTGTGTGTGTGTGTGTGCAAAAATAATCACAATAACACGTGACTAAATAATATTGCAGAAACCACAGGGAAAATAAAGTCGGAATACTAAACGTTTTCGTCTATTACGACATCCTCATAGTACAAGAAAGAGACATAGAACACAATATTTATACAGAAATAAGAAAACTAGGGAAGATTATAATCACATAAAAGTTCCGTACAATATACATACACACACATTCATATACAAATGGAACTAATGATAGTCATAATAAAACAATAAAACAGGAAATACAATGGAGCAAAACCATGTGGCCGAAACGTCCACAGGACATCTGGCACAATTAGGAGCCATGATACTGCTTTACTATCCTATCGATTATGAAATTATCCAGTTTAAATAAACCTAAACTCAAGTTGATATTGTTATCAAAATTGTTTTTTATAAAACTGGATTGAATGATGTTCCTTTCTAAAACAGAATTACAAACAACAATTTTGCTAGCATTGTCCCAGTCAATATTATGGTTAGTGTCCCTTACATGGACAAAAACCCCCACTAGACATTTGGCCCGTCCTTATACTATATCTGTGTTGATTCATCCTAACATTTAATTCTTTACCAATTTGGCCAATATAACAGGAGCTACAGTGTTTACAAGGAATCCTATAGATACATCCTACATCCAGCAATGGACTCAGGATGGCTGATTCGTTGCATATATAATTACTCATATGAATGAGTTACATCAAATTAATATAGCATAGCCAATAGGAGTCTGTTTCACCATGGTCTTGGATCACGTGTTGGACTCGTGATCAACAGCTATTTTCCTCCCGGTGTGTGTGTGTATTGTATTTACCTAGTTGTATTTACCTAGTTGTATTTTGCGGGAAGGGGAGCTATGCTCGTGTTGTCCCGCCTTTGTATCTTGCAGTGTCTAGTTTGTTTTTAAACTCATGAATGGTTTTTGCGCATACTATTTCATTGTCCAGTTTGTTCCAAGTGTCCAAAACTCTATGAGGAAAACTGTTTTTCTTCAGTTCTCTTCTATAGCTATGTTTTTTTATTTTCTTTCCATGTCCTCTTGTGTTTCTTTTGTCCCAGTTAAGTAAGTTCTCACTATCGAGTACCTCTGTGCCTTTCATGATTCTGTAGATGGTCAATAGGTCACCTCTCTCTCTTCTTTGCTCCAGTGTCGGTAACTCCAGTTTAGCCAATCTCTCTTCGTATGATAGGTTTGCAAGTGCAGGTGCCATTTTTGTAGCTGCTCTTTGGATTCTTTCTATTTTCTTTATATTCTTTTTGGTACTGGGGGACCACAATGTCGCTGCATACTCTAATCTAGGCCTTATCAATGTAACCAATATTTTTTTCATCATGTCTTCGTCCAAGTATGTAAACGCCACTTTTATTGATCTTAGCAAGTTGTAAGTCTCCCCGACAATTTTGTTAATCTGTATATCATAGGACAAGTCGTTCGTGATAATTACTCCCAAATCTTTTTCGGATCCTACTTTCTTTACTTCTTTGGTTCCAATTGTATATTTTCCTGATATTCTGTTTTTGCTTTTTCCAAACTCCATTATGCTACACTTCTTCGTAATAAAGTCCACTTCCCATTTCTGACTCCAGTTCCATACCCTATTTAGGTCTTCTTGCAGTGCTTCACAGTCCTCATCAGTTTCTATTTTCCTTAGCAGTTTGGCGTCATCGGCAAAGAAGCTCATGTAGCAGTTCACGTCCTCATCCATGTCATTCATATAGATAGCAAACATTATTGGTGCCAGCACAGATCCTTGCGGTACTCCACTGATCACCTCTTTCCAGTCTGAATATTTTTCTCTGAGCACTACTCTCATCTTTCTACCAGTCAGAAAGTCCTCTATCCAGTTTAGTAGGTTTCCCTGTATTCCTCCTATGTGTTCCAGTTTTTTTAGTAGTTTTCTGTGTGGTACTTTGTCAAAGGCTTTTTGCAAGTCTAGGAATGCACAATCAGCCCATCCATTTCTTTCTTGCACTATGTCTATTAGTCTTGAGTAAAAGCATATTAAGTTTGTGGAGCATGATCTTCCTTGTCTGAATCCGAATTGTCTTGGGTTTAATATGTCATTGTCTTCCAGATGTTTTACCCATCTATTCTTGATTATTTTCTCACAAATTTTGGCAATGGTGCTTGTTAGTGATACTGGCCTATAGTTGGTGGGTTCTTCTTTGTTTCCTCCTTTGTGTATTGGTACAATGTTAGCGTTTTTCCAGTCCTCGGGTATCTTTCCTTCTTTGAGTGAGCTGTTTATTAAGATGTGTATTTTGTCTGTTAGTTCTTCTTTGCACTCCTTTAGAATCCAATTTGCAATACCGTCCGGGCCATGTGATTTTCTGACATCCAGCCTTGATAAATGTTCTGATATTTCCTTTAGTGATGCTGTAAACTCATTCATGAGGGGAGATTTCTTGTTTTTGTCTATGTCACAATTCGGTATTTTCTCTCTGGTGAAAACAGATTTAAAGTGATTGTTCATGACTTCGGCCATCTCTAAATCTTCTGTGTATTCTATGTTTCCTTGGCATAGTTTCACCAATTCCTGTTTGTTTTTAAGTTTACCATTCACATACCGATAGAATAGTTTGGGTTGCTCTTTGCATTTGTCTATAATATCCTTCTCATGGTTCCTTTTCTCCTCTCTTCTCACATTAACATACTCATTTCTATAGTTAACATAAATTTGCCATTTGCTTTGTTTTTTGTCTTTTCTCCACTTTTTCCAAGCTTTGTCCCTTCTGTCTTTTGCCTCACTGCATCTTTTGTTGAACCAACATTTAATGTACTCTCTCTCTCGCTTTTGTCTTGGTACATGCCTGTTTACCCCTTCATTGTAGTTTTCCATCAATATATTCCATTTCTCTTCCACTGCTGTTTCTTCCCTGTAAAATATTTCCCAGTTTGCATTCCGGAAGAATGTCTTTAGTTTTGTAAAGTCTGTTTTGTTGTACCTCAGTCTTCCTTTCCTATGCTTTTCGTTCCTCTCTATGTCTATTTCTTCCTTTAGTATAGTTTCGATGAGTACATGGTCACTCTTTCCAATTGGTGTCTCATACTGGACTTTATGCACTATTTCAGGCTCTGTTGTAAATATTAGATCTAGTTTCGATGGCTCTTCATTATTTCTGTACCTTGTGTGTGTGTGTGTGTGTGTGTGTGCATGTGCTTAATTCAGCATGGCCTTGGATCACGTGCTGGACTCTTGATCGATATCTATATTATCTTCCCTGACAAATTCTTGCTCGATATATAATTAATGTGACCTTGCTCAGCTTTTCACGCCTGGAGCGCGGCGCGAACTTGGGATCCCACGGGTGGGAATCCACGACGCTAACCGCCGCCCTCATCAAGCCGTGATCCTTTGCAATTAACTAGTAACTTTGGGTGGGGACGAAGGGTGGGGGAGGAACGGGGTGCTGGCCACTCGCCGCCACGTGGCTGGGGGAAGGACGTGGGAGAGGGGCCGGCCTGGGGAGACAAAGAAAACGGGGGCGAGTCAACCACGGGGCAACCCGCAACAGGAATTAATCGTCAATATATCGAATTTCGTTTATATCCCGACAGAGGCGCTGATGGGCGGGCTTTTTTTTTTTTTTTTTTTTTTTTTTTTTTTAACTTCCGCGCGAGGAAATTGACACGCTCCGCTTCTAATACGAGGTCACTCGTAGGTTAAGAACGAGTTTAAGGATCGTAAACGAGTTTGTTCTGAATAGAAAAGCTTGTAATTGGACAAAAAGACGTTACGAGTGGAATACCATGCGATTCGATGCAGAGAAATAGCCCATTTTGATCTGATTCTTCCCCCCCCATTTCCCCCCCGCACTCCTACCCCCCTCCCTCCCTCCCCCTCCCCTCCCCCCTCAAGGTTACGAAAATCAGCTGACGACATTAACCAGAACGAAAACTAAAAGACGATACTTGAGTGAGGTTATTAAGGTTAAATTGACGAAGAATCAAAACCCAAAGAACATATCTCGCCTTCGATACTTCGCCAACGCTTCTATCCTTAAGATAGATCCAGTTGACTTAATCAAGACATTTTGTACCAGTTAACTTGACCAGCGTTTCTATATTCTAAGACCAGTTAACTTAAACTAGCGCACCTGAAAATATGTTTGCAAGGAAAGGAATCTCTTCATGGGAGACCTTTGGGTCCGTAGTGAACCGGACGTAGATAAAAAAAAAAAAAAAAAAAAAATATATATATATATATATATATATATATATATATATATTACAAAGGATTACAAAGGCAAAGCATGCCGACAGGAGACCTTTTGATCCATATCTAGGTCGGATGCAAAAAAAAAAAAAAAAAAAAAAAAAAAAAAAAATCATATTAATAATAAATTAAAACTATAACAATGTAAATAACAATTAAAATACATAAATAAATGCATTGGTATAGTTGAATAACAAACAAACAGGTAAATAGTAAATGATAATAAATTGACATATAACTAATAATAAATGAAAATCAGACAGACAAATTATAACAAAACAAAAACAAATAATATAACATAAATTATAATAATTACAGCATCTTACTTAGGTATTTATCTAAATGATTCTTAAAGCTTCGAACTGAACTACATTGCACTACCTGTGCAGGAAGTTTATTCCATTCATTAACTACACGGTTGGCAAAGTTGTTTCTACCTACTTCCAAATTGAATCTATTTCCGGACAGTTTGAGACCATTGTTTCTTGTCTGATTCTCATTCAATGTGAAAATTTTGTCACTTTTGATGTTGTCAATTCCCTTTAGAATTTTAAAGACCTGTATCAAGTCACCTCTGAGTCTACGCTTTTTTAGGGAAAACAGATTCATGTGCTTAAGTCGATTTTCGTATGATTTATTTTTGATATTTGGAATCAGTTTTGTGGCTCGCCGTTGTACCTTTTCCAGTCTGTCAATGTCTTTAATGAGATTCGGTGACCATACGGAAACAGCATATTCCAAATGTGGACGAACTAACGATTTATATAGCTTGTTAATGAGTGATGGACTTTTGAAATCAAAAGATCGCGCAATCAATCCCAGAATCTTATTTGCTTTCTCAGAGGCTGAAATACACTGCTTGGATGATTTGAGGTCGTTACTGATAATTACGCCGAGATCTTTTTCACTATCCACTTTTGTTAACGAATTTCCAAATAACTTGTAATCGTACTTACTGTTATTTTTACCTATGTGCATTACCTTGCATTTACTTGTGTTAAATTTCATTAGCCACTTTTCAGACCATTGCTGTAATTTATCTAAATCTTCTTGAATATCTAATTGGTTTGAGTGATCATTTGCCACTCCGCACAGTTTTGTATCATCAGCAAATTTGGAAACAGTAGATTTTAGTCCATTGTCTATATCATTTATATATACTATGAATAGAAGTGGCCCAAGAACGGAACCCTGAGGAACTCCACTTGCAACATTTTTCCATCCAGAAGTTTTTCCATTTAAAACAACTCTCTGTTTTCGACCTTTCAACCAATTACTAGTCCAACCTAATAGGCTACCACTTATTCCATGCAAAGCTAATTTAGTAAGTAGCCTTTCGTGTGGGACGGTATCAAAAGCTTTTGCAAAGTCTAGATATATTAAATCTATATTGTTTCTTTTGTCATAATTCGAGATAACTGTGTTGTAGAATTCGAGTAAGTTAGTCACGCAAGAACGTTTCCGTCTGAAACCATGCTGGCTATCATTTATCAAACGGTTACTTTCTAAATGATATTCGATATCATCTCTGATGATAGTTTCCATTATTTTTCCTACGATCGAAGTCAAACTTATAGGCCTATAGTTATTTGGTTTCTTTTTGTCACCTTTTTTGAATATGGGAGTAACGTTAGCTAGCTTCCATTCTCTTGGGACATCTCCGGATATGATGGATTTCTTGAAAATAATTTCTAATGGAACAACAATCTCATTTTTCATTTCCTTTAAGATTCTTGGATGCCAACCGTCAGGCCCTGGTGTTTTGTTAACTTTGAGTTTGTCTATACACCTTTGAATTTTTTCTTTTGTTATATTTACCGTAGTGAGTAAGTTTACCCCAGACTTTTCACAGGTTTCAGTTTGGAATTCACTTTGAGGTGTTTCGTTTACGAATACCGAGCTAAAATAATTGTTTAAGAGATTACACATTCCTTCATTTGAATATTCAAGTTGACCGTCAGCAGATAATAGTGGACCAATGTGATTCCTAACAACCTTTTTATCTCTAATGTAACTATAGAATTCTTTGGGATTCTCTTTGGATTTCTCAGCGATGTTCATTTCGTATTGTCGTTTTCTTTTTCTTATTGTCTTTTTTAAATCTCTCTGTATTGATACATAACTTTCATAGTCATTAGATGCACCCGAGCACTTATATTTCTTATAAGCCTGTCTCTTTTTAGCAATACTTTTTTCAGTTTCTTTGTCGAGCCACTTTGGGCGAGCCTGATTTGGGGGACGTCTATCCTTAAAAGGAATGTAAGTTTGAATCATCTTAGTGAGCGTATTTTGAAATATTTCCCACATCTGATCTACAGGCCTTTCGTTTAATTTTTCCTCCCAATCTGTAAGCTGAAGCTCCTGACGTAGTTCTATGAACTGA
>NC_134788.1:16895453-16947953 GCF_046742065.1 Oratosquilla oratoria | reverse complement strand
CCTCTGACAGAGTGAGGAGGCGGTTGTGAAGGATTCTGGCAAGAATCTTCCCAGTGATGTAAGTGTAACTGTGCCTTTAGACAAAATAACATGATAAAGAATGCTGCCAATATCACTGAACTAATAACAATGTAGGAATTTTGTCTAATATAAAACCGAAGGATTTTATTCAGCTGAGGGCTAGCCCAACGACGCCCAAGTAACTTGTGTCGATTTGTTGTCTTATGGCTCCTGCTGGCCTGCAATTAAAAGCTTCTTTTAGCCCAAGTGAAAATGCTCCAGCCTCGCGAGGCTTATTCGGAAAAGTCCGAAATTTCTTTCCAAAGAACAAAAGATGGTTTTTCGTGATCGTTTTCCTTGTGATTTGCCCAATTATATCATCTTATTATGAAGCCTAATCATAAAGCCCAAAAAACTTGCACATCAAGACTTCAATGTCTTTTTTCGCACCGAGTCTGTCCATTTACTAAGCCCATTCAAAAAAGCCCATAATCAATCTTCAGAGCCTATAAGGACTTTGTAATGACCTTTTGACATCAACTTTGGCTCGTACGTCGGAAGCCTGTTGGAAAAAGCCCATGATTTTCTCCTGGAGGACCGTATGGTCTCTTCAATGACGTTTTGGCCCTTTTTCTTAGCCCTTTTGAAAAAGGCCGTAGGTTCTTCAATGTCCATAAAGGTCTTGACAAAGACGCGTCGGGTGCCCGGGTCATGGCGTCGTGTTGAAGGGACTTTGAGTCTTTGTCCGCAAGAGTTCGGGGGAGCGCCAGTCACTGCATGGCTTGCCAAGCCATTCATCGAAGGGACGTTCTTCGGTGGCGTCTTATCCCCCAACTTCCTTCCTCTTCCGCGGGGCAAGACCACTCCTGAGCACAAGCTTCCTCACGACACAGATTGATAGTGTAACAAAGAATGACAGTAGAATAGTAGTAGTAGTATAAGTATCATTATACATGTATGAATTATCATTATTATTATTATTATTATTATTGTTATTATTATTATTATTATTATCATTTTTTTCATTATTATTATTATTATTATTATTATTATTATTATTATCATAATTATTATTATTATTGTTGTTGTTGTTGGATTTGTTGTTGTTGTTGTTGTTGTTGTCATTGGTATTATTACTATCACACACAAGTGGGCAAGATACAGGGATGACCCATCATCCAGGAGGTGCCAAGATAAGAGGGAGGGAAGAGGGTAGGGGGGAGTGGAGTATGTAGTGGATGGAATAATGGGTGGGAGTGGTTTCTATGCCTTTGTCTTTTGGCTATCTCCCGTGTAAGAGGGAAAAAGCCTTTGGTATATATGTATGTATATATATATATATATATATATATATATATATATGTATATATATATATATATATATATATATATATATATATATATATATATATGTGTGTGTGTGTGTGTGTGTGTGTGTGTGTGTGTGTGTGTGTGTGTGTGTGTGTGTGTGTGTGTGTGTGTGTGCAAAAATAATCACAATAACACGTGACTAAATAATATTGCAGAAACCACAGGGAAAATAAAGTCGGAATACTAAACGTTTTCGTCTATTACGACATCCTCATAGTACAAGAAAGAGACATAGAACACAATATTTATACAGAAATAAGAAAACTAGGGAAGATTATAGTCACATAAAAGTTCCGTACAATATACATACACACACACATTCATATACAAATGGAACTAATGATAGTCATAATAAAACAATAAAACAGGAAATACAATGGAGCAAAACTATGTGGCCGAAATGTCCACAGGACATCTGGCATAATTAGGAGCCATGATACTGCTTTACTATCCTATTAATTATGAAATTATCTAGTTTAAATAAACCTAAACTCACGTTGATATTGTTATCATTTTTTTTTATAAAACTGGATTCAAAAATGTTCCTTTCTAAAACAGAATTACAAACAACAATTTTGCTAGCATTGTCCCAGTCAATATTATGGTTAGTGTCCCTTACATGGACAAAAACCCCACTAGATATTTGGCCCGTCCTTATACTATATCTGTGTTGATTCATCCTAACATTTAATTCTTTACCAGTTTGGCCAATGTAACAGGAGCTACAGTGTTTACAAGGAATCTTATAGATACATCCTACAATGGCTTCTGCAATATATATATATATATATATATATATATATATATATATACATACATATATATATATATATATATATATATATATATATATATATATATATGTTTTATCAACCACAATGCACTTTAATTCGAAGCCATATAGGCGCATGCAGAAATTGTAACGAGGGACGCCCAAAGACTCGAACCCATGCGGCGAGAACGTTACAAGTGCCGAGTGACTTAAACCAATACACCACCAAGAGAGCTATAAGTTAAACGCAAGTTTTCTTATATATATCTGTATGCTCGAGTTCATACACATACACGAAAGTTTGTGTCTTGATGGTGTATTGTTTTAAGTCACTCGGCACTTGTAACGTTCTCGCCGCATGGGTTCGAGTCCTTGGGCGTCCCTCGTTACAATTTCTGCATGCACCTATATGGCTTAGAATTAAAGTGCATTGTGGTTGATAAAACGTATCTCTAAACACTGGGACCCAGTAAGTATATTCGTGTGCGTATCCCAAGCCCGGCTGATAAAGGAAGAGGGTTACCCCGACAGGCCCAGCTAGCTAGCTGTTTGCATATTTTTGTAGCCTGTCAGTTAATGGGGTACATGCGATATTATTATTATTATTATTATTATTATTATTATTATTATTATTATTATTATCATTATTACCATTACTATTATTATTATTTCATTATTGCGGCTATCACCAGTCAAGCTGGTGAAGGGGTGTATTACTTGTAGGTACGGTTATACACGTCTTATCGTGTACACCGCACGTGGGACGGGCGCAGCTGACAGATAGTCTGTACAGTGTGGTCTAGGTGTAATATGTTGTATCAGATGTTTGTGTTTGTCGTGCAGTTTTTCTAGGTGTCTTGAGTGAAGTTTGTGTTTGTGTTGGTTGAGTGGACGGATGTTGGAAATTTGGTGTAGAGACTCAGTGGTTCTGAAGTCGCTCCATCGCGAGCCCGTGATGAACTGGACAGCGGCATTCTGAACCTTCTGATGCTCGTAGTTATTAGTGGCACATGTCAGCTGGCTTAGTCCCGGGGATTGGCACAGAATCGGTCTGACGAGGGCCAGGTACAATCGACGTTTGGTTCTCAGTGTTGCATTTTTGAAGCGTCTGAGCTTACCCAGCACAGCCCTAGCCTTCGCTCCCTGCTTGCGGAAGTGTGGGGTCCAGGTAAGGCCACTATCAAGTGTGCTACCCAGCACACGGGTATGGTCCTTCGCTGGGATGTTTGTGTTGTTTATTTTAAGAGGAGTGTTTGTGATTGTTCTGTTGGTTCGTTTGCAGGAGAAGTATACAGCATTGCATTTCGACGCGTTGGTCTTAATGCACCACTATTGCTCCCACGCGTGTGCCCCGTATAGGATGTTTTGCATTACGTGTAACGCTCCCTGCAGCGTTTTGTGTCTGCTTATGTGGTTAGTGTCGTCCGCATACGAGAGTTAGAGCCTGGTTGCGCGGATAAGCTGGCTCTGGCAGGTCATTCGTATAAAGATTGTACAGAGTGGGGGCAAGGACTGACCCTTGCGGTACTCCAGCCTTCGGCACAAAAGGTTGGGACAGACAGCCTGTCGTCCAGGTAGTTGCAGAGCAACCTTGTGAACGGCAGGACAAAGTCGAAGTTGTGGTACAATTTGTACTTAAGGCCTTCATGCCAGACAGTATCGAATGCCTTCTCCACATCCTTACAAACCAAAATGGCCTTACCAGGGCGACCGTCTGGCGGTCTTTGAACCCATTGAGTGATCATGGATATTACGTCGTCTGCACCGCGCCCCGGCCGAAAACCAAACTGGCAGTCCCTCAGCACATTCTCCGTCTCTAGGTACTCGGTCAGGCGGCGGCATAAGACGTGCTCAAACACCTTTCCAAAGTACTCCAGAAGGGAGATGGGCCGGTATGAAAGGGGGGCGGAGGCGGGTTTGTGGGGTTTAGGAATGAGGATGGTATGGGAGGCTTTGAATAGTTGTGGGAAGTACCCAGAGGCTAGTGAGCTATTATATAGTGTCGTCATGTGTGAGATTATGTTGTCTGGCATACGTTTGAGTATGTGTGCATCGATGCCTGAGGGGCCAGGGGATTTTAGTTTTAATGCCTAGATAACCCCCTTTACCTCCTCCAAAACGATGGGGCAGATAAGGGGATCATCTTGATCTAACTGAGAGAGATCAACAGTCTCGTCGGGAATGAGGTCACTACAACTGTTCATGAAGGAGTTAACACTGTGAAAGGTGCTAAAGCAATGTGGTCCTTGCACAGGATGGGGTTTAAAGACCTCACTCCATGCTGACGCCAGAAGGTCAGCTTGGTGTTGGGGGGAGTGTGCAGAGTGGTTAAGATGGTTGATGACCTTGGGTGGAGGCACAGAGCACTCCTCCAGCTCACGTTTGAGGGTCCTCCAGAACTTGGAAGGGTCCGTCTCACAGGCGCCGGAGAGCGAGGCCATCAGTTGCTCCTCCTCTCGATGTGAACCTGGGGTAAAACAGGAATTCTCATGCCTTACCTGGGGCTAATCAGGAACGCCCTCTACACGCGGGAAGTGAAATCTACTCACTTACCGTAAATTACACACACACACACCTCTCACGAACATAGCCACATCCCAGGCACAAACATATACACTTCCTTTTTCTTCGACTAAAATTCGTTTCCTTTCTAACTTTCTCTTATACTACATCTTCTCATTTCAGTTTACCTCCCACTAAAGATTTTTCCGTTTTTCCCCCTTTCTCTCCTACTACGTCTCCTACCATTTTCCAATCTTTCGTTGGTGATATAATCTGCTCTTCCTCCCGGCATTGACGCCGCCGTCCAAGCTCCTAGCCCAGTTCTCCCGAGTCACGACCACCAACAAGCCCCTAATCGCTCGCAAATCGCCCGGTGGCAATAGCCCTCTTTTATACGCTACTATCTTTTCATTTTCCTGCAGACATTCTTCCCCTCCCACAAAACCCGATCCCGCGCAAGCGAGGTGGTCTTTCCTTGGAATCCAGAATCCAGAATCCAGCTAGCTAGCCGGCGGTGTCAAAATTCTTTTGTTCGTGAAACTCCACGACGACCACCAGCCTCGGAATCCAGACGGCACTTTGGTAAACGAAGTCGGAAGCGTAAAGGAAATTGTCACAAGACGCTCCACAAACTAAGTCTTTCAATGATCAACATCGCAACATATAGAGACAAGGAAGAAGAAATCTTGGAGATGATGAAGGAAGGAAAGATGGAGTTCATAGGGATGGCAGAGACAAGACGCTGGGGAAAAGATGGAGGAAGAGATCTTGGGGGATGGTATACCTTGTTGTAGTGTGGAAGAGAAGAGAGAGGGAGAAGGCACGGGGTAGTTATGCTAGTGAGACCAAGACTGCCACAGTATATTCGAGAGGTGAGGTTGATCAATGGTGAGGTTGATCACTGGTGGGTCACAAAGCGTGGACCATAATAAACTCCCCCAGTGGACCAGAGTCTCCCAGTGTGATCCACAGGCGTAAACCTGGTAAGAGTTATTGGATGCAACACGACTATTTGAGTTAAATTCAGTCTCCTGAGGTTAATGAACAGCAGTGTATAAGTATGGGGGAACCTGAGAGAACACATTGAGCACCCGTTGTTATCGCACAAGCAGAAAATAGAAATAAATAAATAAATGAATAAATTAATAAGATTAGAATAAAATGATGTATATATATATATATATATATATATATATATATATACATATATATATATATATATATATATATATATATATATATATATATATTTATGCAGAAATCACTTGAGCGCGTGACCGAGCGCTTTCGTATATAGGATAGACGAAAGCGCTCGTTCTCCTTTCTGTTATGTTCCTATTGTTTTTCTGCATATAAATATATATATATATATATATATATATATATATATATATACATACATATACCAAGGCTCTTTCCCCCTTTCAAGGGAGGTATCCAAAAAGGGAAAGGCATAAAAACACTCCCACCCATTTCATCCCTAATACACTCCACACCCCTCCCACCCTCCTTCTCATCTGAGCACCTCCTGGATGACGGGTCATCCCTGCACCTTGCCCACCGCCCTGGGTCAGAAGCAGTGTCGCAAGACACAGCACATCCACAGCAAGGCCGCTTCATTTAATCGGCGACCCCCCCTCTCCGTCCCCCCTTGCATATAAGGAGAGGACGGGGAGAAATCCCTTCGGGCTGCGTCAAAATTTACTCACACATACTACCCCACCACCCACCCCCCTGCCCATTTCTCCTCATGCAATCACAACATCATCCATATACAACCATTCTCCACTCACCTCTGTCTTCCGTCCTCTCCCTTCCTTCCTCAACAGTCATTCCCCTCTTCCCCAAAGCCCCCTTCACCCCATCCATCCACCTCATCCTAGGACGTCCCCTCATGTTCACTCCCTCCACATCTGCCTTCCATACCTCTTTTACTAGTCTTTCTTCACTCATTCATTCCATGTGTCCAAACCATCCTAATATTCTTTCATCAACCCTATCTCCCAGCTCCTTTTTCACCCCTGTTCTCCTCCTCACCTCCTCATTTCTCACTCTATCCAGCCTAGTAACCCCCACCATACTTCTCAGACACCTCATCTCAAACACATTCAAACTCCTTCTCTCTTCTTCTCTTATGTTCCACGTTTCTGCCCCATACAGTGCTGTTGGCACAATCACTCCTTCATACAGTCTCCTCTTCGCATCCATTCCTAAATGTCTATTCCTCATTACACTCTTTAATCCACCAAGGCATTTACTCGCTTCTCTCAATCTACATTCTACCTCCACCTTCACTCCACCTTTTCCTGCTACACTTGCACCCAAGTATCTAAAACTATCCACTTCCTCCAGTCGCTCTCCCTTAATGTTCACTTCCAGTCTACTGCCACTTTCACCCCTTGTACATCTCATCACCTTACTTTTACCCACATTTATCTTTAGTTTTCTTCTATCACATACTCTCCCAAACTCTGCCACCAGCTTCCTCAATCCCTCCTCCGACCCTGCCACAAGCGCAGTGTCGTCCGCAAACAACAACTGGCTCACCTCCCACTTTTCTCCATTTTCTTTAACCATCTCCAATCCCTGACCCACTACCCAAGCATTCACCTCTCACACCACCCCATCCATGTATAAGTTGAACAGCCAGGGCGACATAACGCATCCTTGACGAAGTCCCACCTTTACTTCAAACCACTCACTTTCTCCATTTCTAATCCTGACACAAGCTCTACTACTCTCATAAAAACTCTTGACAGCTCCCAAAAGCTTTCCTCCTATCCCATAAATCTGCATAACCTCCCACAGTGCCTTTCTGTCTACCCTATCATAAGCCTTTTCCAGATCCATAAAAGCCCAAAAAACATCCTTCCCCTTTCCTATAGCTTTCTCACATATCTGTCTTACCACAAAGATCTGATCTACACAACCTCTACCTGTCCTAAATCCACACTGTTCCTCACCAATTACTCCTTCTGTTCCTCTCCTAATCCTCTCAATTAAGATCCTCCCATAAGCCTTCCCTACTACACTTAACAGGCTAATCCCTCTGAAACTACTACATTCACACTTGTCCCCTTTTCCCTTGTAAAGAGGAACTATACAGGCACTTCTCCAGTCCTCCGGTACTCTACCCTCTCTCCAGCAAACATTCAATAACCTCACCAACCAGTCCACCATCACTGAACCTCCCTTTTTCAGACATTCTGCATGGCATCCATCCAGACCAGGTGCCTTACCTGCTTTCATTATCTTTACAACTGCCTTCACCTCATCCTTCCTTATTTCTCCTCCATTCTCCTCACTCATCACTCTCATTTTCTTTGCATTTCCCACTGCAGCTATCTTTCCTTCCCTATCCTCCTTGACATTTAGCAACTCCCTAAAATATTCTGCCCATCTTCCCCTTACTGCCATCTCTTCCATTATCATCTCTCCATCTGCACCTTTTACCTTTTCTTCCCTACTTGATTCGCCTCCTCTTCCTCTCTTAATTTCTTTCCAAAACATCTTTTTATTACTTTCAAAATTTTCTGTCATACTCCTACCCCATTTCACATCTGCTCTCCTCTTTGCCTCCTTTACCTTTTGCTTTACTTCTCTTTTCTTTTCTTTGTACGTCTCATATGACTCCCCCGTCCTCTTTTGTAACCAATCTGTGAATGCTCGCTTCTTCTCTTCTACAACCTTCTTTGTTTCCTCATCCCACCATTCACTACCCTTTCTTCTATTTCCCCCTGTCCTTCTTGTTCCACACACCATCCTTGCACACTTTAAGACTCCCTCCTTGAACCATCCCCATTCCTCCTCCACCCCCATCTCTGCTCCATCCTTTACTCCCTCCCACTCCTCCTTCAGCTTCTTTTCGTACTCCTTCTCCTTTTCCTTTTCATTCAAGGAGTTCACTCTAAGAACCTCCCTACCTTTTGTCCCTTTCCTCTTTCTCCATCTATCCTCCACTCTCAGCTTACCTTCCACCAAAAAATGATCTGATATTCCCCCACCCTCTCCCCTTAGCACATGTACATCCTTAACTCTTCCTATCATAATCCTATTTACCACTACATAATCCATTAGCGCTCTATCTACCACCCTTCCCTCCACCACCCTCTCCCATGTGTATTTATGCTTGACTTTCTTCCGAAACACTGTATTTGCTATCATCAACTCTCTTTCTAGACACATTTCCACCATCAACTCTCCACTACGATTCTTTCCTGGAACTCCACACTTCCCAACCACTCCATCGATTGGACCATATCCCACCCTAGCAGTAAGGTCTCCCAGTACTATTACATTGACATTTCTTCCTAAACCCTCTATGCACTCATTTAAATTTATCCAAAAGGCCTCCCTTTCTTCCACGCTCTTCTCACTGCCAGGCCCATATGCACTTACAAAGACCCACATCTCCTTTCCCAGTTTCACCTTCATCCACATTATCCTTGAGGAAACCTCCTTCCACTCCACTACCTGTTTACCTATCTCCTCACTTACTAGAATAGCCACCCCTTCCCTCCCTCGCCCTCTCTTCACTCCTGATAACCTCCCACTTACACTCCCAAACTTACACTCACCCTTCCCTTTCAACTTAGTTTCACTCAAAGCCAACACATCCACCTTTCTTCTCACAAACATACTACCTATCTCTTCCCTTTTACTCTCATCTGTACCACATCCACGCACATTAAAAGACCCAAACCTTAGGGTGCTGGTCCGAGGCCCTCCAGCACCCCTTATGCCTTCACTTTTGTTTTTAGGATATATGCCCCGTGGGGCTACAGGGAGAAGGAAAAATTAGAATAGGTGAACTCGTGAGTTTCTCTTTCAACTTGTCAAAAGCTTGCTGTTGTGCAGGTCCCCATATGAACTTTGAGTCCTTTCTTAACAATGAACTTAGTGGATTAGCAATGTCAGCATAACTTTGAATGAATTTTCTATAATATCTTGTTAATCCCAAAAAGCTCCTAACCTTGTCTACATTGGTCGGAACTGGAAAATTCTTGACAGCGTCAACCTTTGAATTTACTGTACTAAGTCCGTGTCTGTCTATCTTATGTCCTAAGTAAATGACACTGTCTTGCAAGAACTTACATTTTTCAAGTTTTACTTTTAACCCTGCTTCTCCTAGTCTTGAGAATATCAAATCCAATTTCTTAAAGTGCTCCACGGCAGTCTGAGAAACTATTAAAATGTCATCTAGAAATACACTGGCAGTGTTTCCTAACAATCCATCTAGAATAGTATTCATTAATCTCATGTAAGTTAATGGACTATTACATAACCCAAATGGCATTCTCTTGAACTCATAATGTCCTGTTGTAGTAGAAAATGCTGTAAACTCTCTTGAATCTTCATGCAATTCTATTTGCCAAAAAGCTGATTTGATATCTATAGTACTAAAATATCTATTCTCAGTTCCCAAACTTCTCAAAATGTCACCGATAATGGGTAATGGTAACCTATCACGAATGGTGTGCTTATTCAATTCCCTGTAATCAATAACTGGGCGCATAGTTCCATCAGACTTTGGTACTAAGGTGAAATACACGCTGAGTATTTCACCTGATAAAGAATACTGCCAATGTCACTGAACTAATAACAATGTAGGAATTTTGTCTAATATAAAACCAAAGGATTTTATTCAGCTGAGGGCTAGCCCAACGACGCCCAAGTAACTTGTGTCGATTTGTTGTCTTATGGCTCCTGCTGGCCTGCAACTAAAAGCTTCTTTTAGCCCAAGTGAAAATGCTCCAGCCTCGCGAGGCTTATTCGAAAAGTCCGAAATTTCTTTCCAAAGAACAAAAGATCGTTTTTCGTGATCGTTTTCCTTGTGGTTTGCCCAATTATATCATCTTATTATGAAGCCCAATCATAAAGCCCAAAAAACTTGCATATCAAGACTTCAATGTCTTTTTTCGCACCGAGTCTGTCCATTTCTAAGCCCATTCAAAAAAGCCCATAATGAATCTTCAGAGCCTATAAGGTCTTTGTAATGACCTTTTGACATCAACTTTGGCTCGTACGTCGGAAGCCTGTTGGAAAAAGCCCATGATTTTCTCCTCGAGGACCGTATGGTCTCTTCAATGACCTTTTGGCCCTTTTTCTTAGCCCGTTTGAAAAAGGCCGTAAGTTCTTCAATGTCCATAAAGGTCTTGACAAAGACTTGTCGGGTGCCCGGGCCATGGCGTCGTGTTGAAGGGACTTTGAGTCTTTGTCCGCAAGAGTTCGGGGGAGCGCCAGTCACTGCATGGCTTGCCAAGCCATTCATCGAAGGGACGTTCTTCGGTGGCGTCTTATCCCCCAACTTCCTTCCTCTTCCGCGGGGCAAGACCACTCCTGAGCACAAGCTTCCTCACGACACAGATTGATAGTGTAACAAAGAATGACAGTAGAATAGTAGTAGTAGTATAAGTATCATTATATATGTATGAATTATTATCATTATTATTATTATTATTATTATTATTATTATTATTATTATTATTATTATTATTATTATTATTATTATTATTATTATTTTCATTATTATTATTATTATTATTATTATTATTATTATTATTATTATTATCATAATTATTATTATTATTGTTGTTGTTGTTGGATTTGTTGTTGTTGTTGTTGTCATTGGTATTATTACTATCACACACAAGTGGACAAGATACAGGGATGACCCGTCATCCAGGAGGTGCCGAGAGAAGAGGGAGGGAAGAGGGTAGGAGGGAGTGGAGTATGTAGTGGATGGAATAATGGGTGGGAGTGGTTTCTATGCCTTTGTCTTTTGGCTATCTCCCGTGTAAGAGGGAAAAAGCCTTTGGTATATATGTATGTATATATATATATATATATATATATATATATGTATATATATATATATATATGTATATATATATATATATATATATATATATATGTGTGTGTGTGTGTGTGTGTGTGTGTGTGTGTGTGTGTGTGTGTGCGTGTACATATATATATATATATATATATATATATATATATATATATATATATATATATGTGTGTGTGTGTGTGTGTGTGTGTGTGTGTGTGTGTGTGTGTGTGTGTGTGTGTGTGTGTGCAAAAATAATCACAATAACACGTGACTAAATAATATTGCAGAAGCCACAGGGAAAATAAAGTCGGAATACTAAACGTTTTCGTCTATTACGACATCCTCATAGTACAAGAAAGAGACATAGAACACAATATTTATACAGAAATAAGAAAACTAGGGAAGATTATAGTCACATAAAAGTTCCGTACAATATACATACACACACATTCATATACAAATGGAACTAATAATAGTCATAATAAAACAATAAAACAGGAAATACAATGGAGCAAAACCATGTGGCCGAAACGTCCACAGGACATCTGGCACAATTAGGAGCCATGATACTGCTTTACTATCCTATTAATTATGAAATTATCCAGTTTAAATAAACCTAAAATCAAGTTGATATTGTTATCAAAATTGTTCTTTATAAAACTGGATTCAATGATGTTCCTTTCTAAAACAGAATTACAAACAACAATTTTGCTAGCATTGTCCCAGTCAATATTATGGTTAGTGTCCCTTACATGGACAAAAACCCCCACTGGACATTTGGCCCGTCCTTATACTATATCTGTGTTGATTCATCCTAACATTTAATTCTTTACCAGTTTGGCCAATGTAACAGAAGCTACAGTGTTTACAAGGAATCCTATAGATACATCCTACAATGGCTTCTGCAATATACATACATACATATATATATATATATATATATATATATATATATATATATATATACAGTATATATATAGGTATGTATGTATGCATGTATGTATGTATGTATGTATGTAAGTATATACGTGTGCGTATTCCAAGCCCGGCTGATAAAGGAAGAGGGTTGCCCCGACAGGCCCAGCTAGCTAGCCGGCGGTGTCAAAATTCTTTTGTTCGTGAAACTCTACGACGACCACCAACCTCGGAATCCAGACGGCACTTTGGTAAACGAAGTCGGAAACGTAAAGGAAATTGTCACAAGACGCTCCATAAACTAAGACTTTCGATGATCAACATCGCAACATACAGAGACAAGGAAGAAGAGACAAGACAAGACGCAGAGACAAGACGGCAGAGACAAGACGCTGGGGAAAAGATGGAGGAAGAGACCTTGGGGGAGGGTATACCTTGTTGTAGTGTGGAAGAGAAGAGAGAGGGAGAAGGCACGGGGTCGCTATGATAGTGAGACCAAGATTCGCACAGTATATTCGAGAGGTGAAGTTGATCAATTAAAGACTAGAGGTGAAGTTGGTCAACTAAAGACTAATGAAATATACAATACGGATGAACGGAAGAAAGTACAACATATATCATGTGTATGCGCCTCTACAGGGATGTCCTGAAGAAGGTAAAGAACAACTCTTGGATTATTTTGAAGAAGAATACGAGATCCTAGATGGCGATATAGGACTTTCGATTGGTGATTTTAATGAAAGGTTGGAAGGTAAAGAGAAGGAATAGAGAATATAATAGCGACATTTGGAGAAAAGATAAACTCAGTGGGAGAAAAAATGATAGACCACTGCATGAAAATAATTAATAGATTTTATCAACATAAAGGGGAACACAAATTAATCAGATATAGATGGAATCGACAGACTGGACAATTTCATAATAAAAGAATTATAGTTCGGACAGAAGAATATCTACCAATGTAAAGGTTACCAGGAGTGAGTCTAGATTCAGACCCCACATCCATTTGTATCTTAGCTTTTAGTGGATGAAGTGTCACCTCTACGGACTGCAAACTGCCTGCATGAAAAGCAGTGCAGCAAGGCACAGCACCTTCACACCAGTGCCCGACAGCCGGGGCTGGTTTACCCACACAGCTTCCTTTACATGGCAACCCTCCCCCCTCGTCCACAGAAGCAATTACAGAGCCGTCAAGAAGAAATCTTCCTTGGCCTTTCTCACCCATTCATAACCACTCTCCATTCATACCTATCTCTTCCCCTCTCCCTTCCCTGCTCGGCAGACATGCCCCTTGTACCCACGGCCTTATTTCACCCTATCCATCTCATTGTCGGTCTTCCCCTCAAGTCCATTCCATCCACCTCCGCCTTCCACACTCATTTTGTTAGTCTTTCTTCATTCTTTACATATACCGTAGCCATCTCCGTATTCTTTGGTCAACCTTATCTACCAGCTGTCTTTTCACCCCCGCTCTCTGCCTCACCTCTTCATTTCTCTCTCTATACATCTTCGGAACCTCCACCACACTCCTTAAAATATTTCACCTTAGACACATTTTGATTCTTGTCTAAAAACACACCATCCCGTTTCAAGTTAGTGAGAGACCCCTGTTATGGCAAAGCCCTGTATTTTTTTCCTAAGCCGATGTTGGGTCGCCTTCCCGCCTAGCCAGGACATTCGGGAACCGGTTCGGCAAGCACGCAGTGGGCCCGGGGAATCGAAAACATGGCCACCTGCTCATGAATTAAAGAACTGTATTTGCTGGACTACCCGACTCATCCTTGAAATCCAAGTCTCTGCCCCATCCAGTGTCGTGGGAACATAAGAACATAAGAATGAAGGAGACTGCAAGAGACCATAAGGCCTACACTAGGCAACTCCGTATCCATCACCACCTGTCATCCCCATCGTGGGAAGAGTCGCCTTCCATTTGTACAGACTTCTCTTCGCGTTTCCCCCAGATACCTGCATGCCTTCTGCCACTTACGAGATCTTCGGCAGAGCGCTCAGAATCTTCGAAGTCTGCTACTTGCCAGGTCCTCTTCGACAAAGAATTTTGGAGTCTGCCGCTCACGAGGTGGTTTCCTTCGTCAAAGAATCTTGGGAGTTCGCCGCTCATGAAGTCTACTTGGGCAAAGCATCCGAGACGTTGAAAGTGTGCTGTTAGATCGCGTGGGCAAAGAGCAACTGGATGAATGAGGCACCAAACCCAAGAGGTTACATGTTGGGAACATCTTGCTAGGGTTTCTCTTGCGTAATGTATAAGTGCATATACAGAAATTTATATGTATGTATGTATGTATAGGTCACCAGAAGAAAAAACCTAGTGAACTAAAGGTTTATCCATTTACACACACACACAGACACGCGCGCACACATGCAAAGAATTCCATTGGAGAGTAATCGACATGAGATTGAAACAGTAGCACATCAAAACGAAAAAACCATGGACAGAAAAGATAGTGGAGAAGGAAGAAAATTAAGTGGCCTATAGTAACATTGACGGATTAATTTTAGGTCTGAACGAACTCAATGATTATCTGTTAGAAGAAAAACCAGACATAATGGGAATTGTAGAGACTAAACTAAGAGGAGAAATACCATCTATTGATATTGGACAAGGGCTATACAATTACTGGATAAGAAACAGGGACAAAAAGCAGGGAGGGGGAATCATGTTCTTGGCCAAGAAAGACCTAAACGTGACAAAAATTGCAGAGGGCAAAGGTAATGTTGAACTTATCATGATAAAAGTCGAAGGCAAGAATATGAAAAGTAGAAAGTTTGTGGTGACCTATGTGCCCCCAAGAACGAATGCTTGGAAAGAAAACGAACACACAAAAATGCTAGAAGGTACAAGAAAATCACTAAATGAGATACTAATGGGTAAGGGTAATCTAGTAATTATGGGAGACTTCAATTGCAAAGAAATTTGTTGGGACAACATGACAGTACGAGGAGATGACGTGTGGGGGCAATGTACTGCTAGACATGACCATGGAGTACACAATGACCCAGTGGGTCAGTGAAAACACAAGATACAGAAACAATGCAGAGCCATCAAAACTAGATATAATATTTACAACGGAACCTGAAATAGTGGACAAAGTCCACTACAAGACACCAATTGGAAAGAGTGACCATGTACTCATCGAAACTGTACTAAAGGAAGAAATAGAGATGAAGAGGAGCGAAAAGCATAGGAAAGGAAGATTGATGTACAACAAAACAGACTTTTCAAAACTAAAGACGTTCTTCCAGAATGCAAACTGGGAATAATTCTATATGGAAGAGACAACAGTGGAAGAGAAATGGAACATACTGTTGGATAATTACAATGAAGGGGTAAACAGGCATGTACCAAGACAAAAGCGAGAGAGTACATTAAATGTTGGTTCAACAAAAGATGCAGTGAGGCAAAAGGCAGAAGGGACAAAACTTGGAAAACGTGGAGAAAAGACAAAAAACAAAGCAAATGGCAAATTTATATAAACTATAGAAATGAGTACGTTAATGTGAGAAGAGAGGAGAAAGGGAACCATGAGAAGGATATTATAGATAAATGCAAAGATCAGCCCAAGCTATTCTACCGGTATGTAAATGGTAAACTTAAAACCAAACAGGAACTAGTGAAACTACGCCAAGGAAATATAGAATACACAGAAGAATTAGAGATGGCCGAAATCATGAACAACCACTTTAAATCTGTCTTCACCAGAGAGAAAATTCAAAATTGGGACGTAGATAATAACAAACATTCTCCCCACATGAGTGAATTTACAACATCACAAAAAGAAATATCAGAACACCTATCAAAATTGGACGTCAGAAAATCACATGGCCCGGTTGGAATTGTAAATTGGATTCTAAAAGAATGCAAAGAAGAGCTAACGGACAAAATACACATCATAATAAATAGCTCACTCAAGGAAGGAAAGATACCTTATGACTGGAAAAATGCTAACATTTTACCAATATATAAAGGAGGAAACAAGGAAGAACCCACCAACTATAGACCAGTATCACTAACAAGCACTATAGCCAAAATTTGTGAGAAAATCATCAATAATAGGTGGGTAAAACACCTGGAAGATAACAACATATTAAAACCAAGACAATTCGGGTTCAGACAAGGTAGATCATGCAACACAAACTTGATATGCTTCTACTCAAGACTAATAGACATAGTGCAAGAAAGAAACGGATGGGCTGATTGTGCATTCCTAGACTTGCAAAAAGCATTTGACAAAGTACCACACAGAAAACTACTAAAAAAAACTGGAACACATAGGAGGAATACGAGGGAACCTACTAAAATGGATGGAGGACTTCCTGACTGGAAGAAAGATGAGAGTAGTACTCAGAGAAAAATATTCAGATTGGAAAGAGGTGATCAGTGGAGTACCGCAAGGATCTGTACTGGCTCCAATAATGTTTGCTATCTATATGAATGATATGGACGAGGGCGTGAACTGTTACATGAGCTTCTTTGCTGATGACACCAAACTGTTAAGGAAAGTAGAAACTGATAAGGACTGTGAAGCACTGCAAGAAGATCTGAATAGGGTATGGAACTGGAGTCAGAAATGGGAAGTGGATTTTAATACTAAGAAGTGTAGCATAATGGAGTTTGGAAAAAGCAAAAACAGAATATCAAGAAAATATACAATTGGAACCAAGGAAGTAAAGAAAGTAGGATCCGAAAAAGACGGTAGTTATTATCACAAACGACTTGTCCTATGATACACAGATTAACAAAATTGTCGGGGAGACTTACAACTTGCTAAGATCAATAAAAGTGGCTTTTGCTTACCTGGACGAAGACATGATAAAAAAATATTGGTTACATTGATAAGGCCTAGAATAGAGTATGCGGCGACATTGTGGTCCCCCAGTACCAAAAAGGACATAAAGAAAATAGAAAGAATCCAAAGAGCAGCTACAAAAATGGCACCTGCACTTGCAAACCTATCATACGAGGAGAGATTGGCTAAACTGGAGCTACCGACACTGGAGCAAAGAAGAGAGAGAGGAGACCTACTGACCATTTACAGAATCATGAAAGGCACAGAGATACTTGATAGAGAAGAATTACTAAACTGGGACAAGAGAAACACAAGAGGACATGGAAGGAAATTAAGAAAACATAGCTATAGAAGAGAACTGAGGAAAAACAGTTTTCCACATAGAGTTTTAGACACTTGGAACAAACTGGATAATGAAATAGTAAGCGCAAAAATCATTCACGAGTTTAAAAGCGAACTAGACACTGAGAGATACAATGGCGGGACAACACGAGCATAGCTCCCCTTCCCGCAAAATACTAGGTAAATACACACACACACACACACACACACGCACACGCACACATCCCCTGAAAGAACTTAAAACTGACCGAGGAAAAAAAGATTATGCAGATCTCATAGTCTACACTGGTGGGTCACAACGCGTGGACCATAATGAACTCCCCCAGTGGACCAGAGTCTCGCAGTGTGATCCATTGACGTAAACCTGGTAAGAGTTATGGGATGCAACACGACTAATTTGAGTCAAATTCACCCTCCTGAGGTTAATGAACAGCAGTGTATAAGTATGGGGGAACTTGTGAAAACACATTGAGCACCCTTTGTTATCGCACAACTAGAAAATAGAAATAAATAAATAAATGAATAAATTAATAAGATTAGAATAAAATTAAGTATATATTATATATATATATATATATATTTATATATATATATATATATATATATATATATATATATATATATATGCAGAAATCACTTGAGTGCGTGACCGAGCGCTTTCGTATATAGGATAGACGAAAGCGCTCGGTCTCCTTTCTGTTATTTTCCTATTGTTTTTTCTTCATATATGTATTATATATATATATATATATATATATATATATATATATATGTATTATATATATATATATATATATATATATATATATATTATTTTAATGTAATCTGACAAGCGAAAATTGACTCGTTAGCTCCTAGATCAATTTCTTTGAGGTCAATAAAAATAATCTGGCGTTAGAAACCAGAACGAAATTAGAATTGAGAATCACAGGAATTGGTAGGGAAAGTTGCAGCATCAATCGCCCTTAACCGCAAGCCTCAATTCTGAAGTGGCAAATCACGGAGTCACTTTTTTTTTTTTTGCTCATGCAAGATGATTATATACAGATACAAAGCTTACTTTTAGATACGGTTACGCTAGTCAACGGAATGGAAGGATCCCAACAGATTACATTGAATTTCGTTCAAGGTTGGAGTGTGAAGTTACGCTCCAACCTTGGACGAAATCCAATTGAGTCTTTGGAATCCAATCATTCCGTTGACTAGTGTAACTGTACCTTTAGACAAAATAACATGATAAAGAGTACTGCCAATGTCACTGAACTAATAACAATATAGGAATTTTGTCTATTATAAAACCAAAGGATTTTATTCAGCTGAGGGCTAGCCCAACGACGCCCAAGCAACATGTGTCGATTTGTTGTCTTATGGCTCCTGCTGGCCTGCAACTAAAAGCTTCTTTTAGCCCAAGTGAAAATGCTCCAGCCTCTCGAGGCTTATTCGAAAAGTCCGAAATTTCTTTCCAAAGAACAAATGATCGTTTTTCGTGATCGTTTTCCTTGTGGTTTGCCCAATTATATCATCTTATTATGAAGCCCAATCATAAAGCCCAAAAAACGTGCACATCAAGACTTCAATGTCTTTTTTCGCTTCGAGTCTGTCCATTTACTAAGCCCATTCCAAAAAGCCCATAATCAATCTTCAGAAGCTATAAGGTCTTTGTAATGACCTTTTGACATCAACTTTGGCTCGTACGTCGGAAGCCTGTTGGAAAAAGCCCATGATTTTCTCCTCGAGGACCGTATGGTCTCTTCAATGACCTTTTGGCCCTTTTTGTTAGCCCGTTTGAAAAAGCCCGTAAGTTCTTCAATGTCCATAAAGGTCTTGACAAAGACTTGTCGGGTGCCCGGGCCATGGCGTCGTGTTGAAGGGACTTTGAGTCTTTGTCCGCAAGAGTTCGGGGGAGCGCCAGTCACTGCATGGCTTGCCAAGCCATTCATCGAAGGGACGTTCTTCGGTGGCGTCTTATCCCCAGGAGGGACAGCTTTCTTCTGAGCCCAAAAGTAAAAATCTTCTTCCCCCAACTTCCTTCCTCTTCCGCGGAGCATGACCACTCCTGGGCACAAGCTTCCTCACGACACAGATTGATAGTGTAACAAAGAATGACAGTAGAACAGTAGTAGTAGTAGTAGTATATGTATCATTATATATGTATGAATTATTATTATTATTATTATTATTATTATTATTATTATTATTATCATCATCATCATTAGTATTGTTATTGTTGTTGTTGTTGTTGTTGTTGTGGTTGTCATTGGTATTATTACTATCACACAAGTGGACAAGATACAGGGATGACCCGTCATCCAGGAGGTGCCAAGATAAGAGGGAGGGAAGAGGGTAGGGGGGAGTGGAGTATGTAGTGGATGGAATGCGTGGGAGTGGTTTCTATGCCTTTGTCTTTTGGCTATCTCCCGTGTAAGAGGGAAAAAGCCTTTGGTATATATATATGTATATATATATATATATATTTATATGTATGTATATATATATATATATATATATATATATATATATATATGAGTGGCAGGGTGGTGAAATAAACACCGAGAACCGTTGAAGTTTTATTAACTGACGTTTCGCTCTTAACAGAGCTTCTTCAGAGTGTACAAACATAATCGGGAAATCAACAGTTATATATCTTACATCATTCCGTGTTCCTTCCTTAACCCACCCCCTCCCTCCCTCTCGTACCCTTCAGCTCCTGTAAGATCATCCAGCCGGACATTTTGGACAGCTTAATAAAACTATCACGATGGTTATAGCAGGGCTGGGATGCTATAAAAGCTGCTTCTACTATTTTTCTTTTTTTTTTTCTTGTCTAATCCTTGTTTTGATATTTCCACTCCGCCCCAGTTAGGTAAATGTCCGTATTCCTCCGCATGAATCACCAGGGCGTTTGATGTTCGGTGGGCCCTCAGGTCGCTCTTGTGCTCATATGTCCGCGTGTGTATGCCTCTTCCTGTCTCCCCAAAGTAGTTTAGGTCACAGCCACCACATGGGATTCTGTAAACCATGCTGTTGTTATTATGTTCATTTCTACTCTTACCTCTCACTACTTCACCTATCTTCGTACTGGATGTACTGGCGATGTTCAGCCCTGCTCTGCGGAGCAAATGTCCTAACTCTTCTGTGTGCTTGGAGTTGGGAACTACAATGAAGCCACCTTCCTTAGTCTCCTTTTTCTCATCATTTCTCTTTTCCGTTATTTTAAGAGCTATTTTCTTCAAACTATGGAGTAACCCTTCTGGATATTTTAGTCCTGAGAACACTTTAACAATATATTTGATTTCTCTGACAATATATTCTTCACTACATACCCGGAACGCTCTGAGAAAAAATCCAATTATTACTCCTCTCTTTATCCTTTCACTATGTGCTGAAAAGTAGTGGATGAGGTCATTTTTGTTGGTAGCTTTTCTGTGAACCGAGAAACCCACCGTGCCGTTATCCTTCCTCCAAATTAATACATCCAAGAAAGGTAACTTTTGATCCACCTCGTGTTCTACTGTGAACTGAATATCCCTGTTTACCATGTTCAGCCTATTAAGTTTGGTGGTGAAATTGGTTTTCTCCGGGGCAATGACTAGGACGTCGTCTACATATGGGTCCCTCTTCCCATATTTTTTATAAAGTGATCTCTCTCCAAAACTTCCATGTATAATGATGCAAGGACTGCACTGAGTGGACTCCCCATTGCCAGACCACGTATCTGACAATATTCCTCATCCTGGAACATGAACGGTCTGAATCTGATACACAGAGAGACTAATTCCAAAAAATCATTTCTTCCCACTGGTAAATCCTGGTCATCTATATTACCGATGGCTTCCTTGGCTGCTGTTAGTGCCCCCTCTGCGCAAACATTTGTGAACAAAGCAGTTACATCGTAACTTATCATGACTCTCTGTGAGAAATCCACATTACTGAGTCTCGTGATTAGGTCACTTGAGTCCTTCAAATGGCCACTGCTAAGTGCCCCCAAACATCGAGATAACGGTTTGGCTAAACACTTGGCTAACCTGTGGGGAGCGCTGCCGATACCTGACGTAATGGGTCTCATCGGTATACCCGGCTTGTGTGTCTTTGGTAATCCCCTCATCCTGGGCGGTCTTGGTGCTTCTTCTAACAATCCCACAAGTTTCTTGCCTCTGTTGGTTCGCATTAATATCCTCCTGGCTTCTTTCTTGAACCGTATCCCTTCTCGTTCTGCGTTTCCTAAGGGTTTTTTCTCATACGTGGATGTATCGTTGAGTAAATCCATCATTTTGATGTTGTAGTCTGTCCTGTTTAATATGACAACTCCTCCTCCTTTATCTGCACTCGTGATAACTAAGTCTTCGTCACTTCCTAAATTTCCCAAAGCTATCTTGAAACGCCTAGGGATGCTACATCGATTAAGATTTGCTAAAGCATGGAAACACGTTAACAATCCCTGTTTAAAACCTTTCTCTACATCACTGTAATCCCATCTATAGTTTTTATTTATAAAATCAGAAAAACTTTTGTTACTCACACCGGTATCGAACTTAAGACCGAGCGAAAGGGCTTGTTTTTCAGTGTCAGATAGTTGTCGGTTTGAAAGATTCACTATGAGATCAGCATTGCCCACTTCATTCCAATCACTTTGTTCACAGAGTAACTCCAATTTCTTTTTCAGTCTCACACTTTGCACTGATTTCTCGGTATCAAGTTTGCGTAGAAGGAATGATGGTAAACGTACCTGGCTGGTGCTGGCTCGTAGATTTTCAACTTCGTTACTCAGGTCCTCACAGGCCTCGGATAGAAACATTTCTGCACTGTTACTAAAAGGGACTCCTTCCTTCCTGAGCTGTTTTGGCGCTTCCCTAGGTAGAACTTTCTCATCTATGCAGTCTTGTAGGGAACGCCTGCGAAGTATACAGCTGTTGATTTTCCGTTTTGCACGAAACTCCCTCCATAAGATTCCCGGTATCTCACCACCACTCGACATGTTGAGGAATGGACGACAAAATGAGTGGCAGGGTGGTGAGATAAACACCGAGAACCGTTGAAGTTTTATTAACTGACGTTTCGCTCTTAACAGAGCTTCTTCAGAGTGTACAAACATAATCGGGAAATCATTCCGCGTTCCTTCCTTAACCCACCCCCTCCCTCCCTCCCTCTCGTACCCTTCAGCTCCTGTAAGATCATCCAGCCGGACATTTTGGACAGCTTAATTTCTACTCTTACCTCTCACTACTTCACCTATCTTCGTACTGGATGTATTGGCGATCTTCAGCCCTGCTCTGCGGAGCAAATGTCCTAACTCTTCTGTGTGCTTGGAGTTGGGAACTACAATGAAGCCACCTTCCTTAGTCTCCTTTTTCTCATCATTTCTCTTTTCCATTATTTTAAGAGCTATTTTCTTCAAATAGCTCTTAAGATAATGGAAAAGAGAAATGATGAGAAAAAGGAGACTAAGGAAGGTGGCTTCATTGTAGTTCCCAACTCCAAGCACACAGAAGAGTTAGGACATTTGCTCCGCAGAGCAGGGCTGAACATCGCCAGTACATCCAGTACGAAGATAGGTGAAGTAGTGAGAGGTAAGAGTAGAAATGAACATAATAACAACAGCATGGTTTACAGAATCCCATGTGGTGGCTGTGACCTAAACTACTTTGGGGAGACAGGAAGAGGCATACACACGCGGACATATGAGCACAAGAGCGACCTGAGGGCCCACCGAACATCAAACGCCCTGGTGATTCATGCGGAGGAATACGGACATTTACCTAACTGGGACGAAGTGGAAATATTAAAACAAGGATTAGACAAGAAAAAAAGAAAAATAGTAGAAGCAGCTTTTATAGCATCCCAGCCCTGCTGTAACCATCGTGATGGTTTTATTAAGCTGTCCAAAATGTCCGGCTGGATGATCTTACAGGAGCTGAAGGGTACGAGAGGGAGGGAGGGGGTGGGTTAGGGAAGGAACGCGGAATGATGTAAGATATATAACTGTTGATTTCCCGATTGTTTGTACACTCTGAAGAAGCTCTGTTAAGAGCGAAACGTCAGTTAATAAAACTTCAACGGTTCTCGGTGTTTATCTCACCACCCTGCCACTCATTTTGTCGTCCATTCCTCAATATATATATATATATATATATATATATATATATATATATATATATATATATATTATTTTAATGTAATCTGACAAGCGAAAATTGACTCGTTAGCTCCTAGATCAATTTCTTTGAGGTCAATAGAAATAATCTGGCGTTAGAAACCAGAACGAAATTAGAATTGAGAACCACAGGAATTGCTAGGGAAAGCTGCAGCATCAATCGCCCTGAACCGCAAGCCTCAATTCTGAAGCGGCAAATCACGGAGTCACTTTTTTTTTTTCATGCAAGATGATTATTTACAGATACAAAGCTTTCTTTTAGATACGGTTACGCTAGTCAACGGAATGGTAGGATCCCAACAGATTACATTGAATTTCGTTCAAGGTTGGAGTGTGAAGTTACGCTCCGACCTTGGACGAAGTCCAATTGAATCTTTGGAATCCAACCATTCCGTTGACTAATGTAACTGTACCTTTAGACAAAATAACATGATAAAGAATACTGCCAATGTCACAGAACTAATAACAATGTAGGAATTTTGTCTAATATAAAACCAAAGGATTTTATTCAGCTGAGGGCTAGCCCAACGACGCCCAAGTAACTTGTGTCGATTTGTTGTCTTATGGCTCCTGCTGGCCTGCAACTAAAAGCTTCTTTTAGCCCAAGTGAAAATGCTCCAGCCTCGCGAGGCTTATTCGAAAAGCCCGAAATTCCTTTCCAAAGAACAAAAGATGGTTTTTCGTGATCGTTTTCCTTGTGGTTTGCCCAATTAGATCATCTTATTATGAAGCCCAATCATAAAGCCCAAAAAACTTGCACATCAAGACTTCAATGTCTTTTTTCGCTTCGAGTCTGTCCATTTACTAAGCCCATTCAAAAAAGCCCATAATGAATCTTCAGAGCCTATAAGGTCTTTGTAATGACCTTTTGACATCAACTTTGGCTTCTTCGTCGGAAGCCTGTTGGAAAAAGCCCCTGATTTTCTCCTGGAGGACCGTATGGTCTCTTCAGTGAACTTTTGGCCCTTTTTCTTAGCCCGTTTGAAAAAGGCCGTAAGTTCTTCAATGTCCATAAAGGTCTTGACAAAGACTTGTCGGGTGCCCGGGCCATGGCGTCGTGTTGAAGGGACTTTGAGTCTTTGTCCGCAAGAGTTCGGGGGAGCGCCAGTCACTGCATGGCTTGCCAAGCCATTCATCGAAGGGACGTTCTTCGGTGGCGTCTTATCCCCAGGAGGGAGAGCTTTCTTCTGAGCCCAAAACTAAAAATCTTCCCCCAACTTCCTTCCTCTTCCGCGGGGCAAGACCACTCCTGGGCACAAGCTTCCTCACGACACAGATTGATAGTGTAACAATGACAGTAGAATAGTAGTAGTAGTAGTATAAGTATCATTATATATGTATGAATTATTATTATTATTATTATTATTATTATTATTATTATTTTTGTTATTATTTTTATTATTATTATTATTATTATTGTTGTTGTTATTGTTGTTGTTATTGTTGTTGTTGCTGTCATTGGTATTAATATTATCAAACACAAGTGGACAAGATGCAGGTATGACCCGTCATCCAGGAGGTGCCAAAATAAGAGGGAGGAAAGAGGGTAGGGGGGAGTGGAGTATATAGGGGATGGAATGGGTGGGAGTGGTTTCTATGCCTTTGTCTTTTGGTTACCTCCCGTGTAAGGGGGAAAAAGCCTATGATATATATATATATATATATATATATATGTATATATATATATATATATATATATATATATATATATATATATATATATATATATATTGCAGATACCACCGGGAAATTGAAAAAAACAGATACCGAACGTTTTCGTCTATTTAGACATTTTCAAAGGTACAAAAAAGCAATACAGAAAGAAACAATAAATACATAAGAAGACAAGGATACTCGGAGAGGTCCCATGTTACATTTTATCACACACAATTTTGTCAGTAATAAAATTGTCCAATTTAGATAAACCCAAACTCAAGTTCATGTCAGAATTAAATAATTTGGTGCATTCCATTAAATTCACAGTAGAGGTTGAAGAAAATAATAAATCACCATTTTTAGATGTAGATATTTACCGATGTGGAAGATTCTTTTATTTTGACGTTTACAGGAAGCCGACCAATGTCCTCTCGTACATTTATTTTTACTCGTATCACAGTCAAAAATCCAAGTTGTCAGTTTTTTCTTCAATGTTCCTGAGAGCTTATAGAATTTGTTCCCCTGAGTTCTTGGATCAAGAGATACAATTCATCTATGACATTGGAGAAAATTTGAAATATCCCAAACATCTTATTGATAAAACAAAAATCAAAGCTAGGAAATGTTTTCTTAATACGTCGCAGGTCAAACCATTTAATTATAAAAATGTTAACAATTCCGTACCACGAAAATTTAATCCATCTTCCTAGCATTTTTGAAAAATTTGGTATCCAGATAGTATTAAAAAATAATAATAACATTAAGAGTCTGTTAATTAAAAATTCTCCAAGAAGTAAAGAAGGATGTATTTATAATATACCATGTAAAAACTGTGATTTTATTTATATAGGCCAAACAGGCAAAGGCTTAGAAAAAAGAATAGGCCAACATAAATATAGTATTAGAACGGGGCAAGTGTCCAGTGGATTATTTGTCCACCAAAGGGATTATGGTCATAATATTGACTGGGGAAGTTCTAAAATAATT
Organism: Oratosquilla oratoria; assembly: GCF_046742065.1. NCBI lineage: Eukaryota > Metazoa > Arthropoda > Malacostraca > Stomatopoda > Squillidae > Oratosquilla > Oratosquilla oratoria. The sequence goes on along the minus strand of NC_134788.1, from coordinate 16,921,620 downwards.
ACTTCTTGTAATAATATTATAGAAAGAAATATTATTGAATCTTGTTTTATAAAAAGAAATTTTGGAAATAACATGAACTTGAGTTTGGGTTTATTTAAATTGGACAATTTTATTATTGACAAAATTGTGTGTGATAAAATGTAACATGGGACCTCTCCGAGTATCCTTGTCTTCTTATGTATTTATTGTTTCTTTCTGTATTGCTTTTTTGTACCTTTGAAAATGTCTAAATAGACGAAAACGTTCGGTATCTGTTTTTTCAATTTCCCGGTGGTTTCTGCAAAAATAGTTTATCACGTGTGTTTTGTGATTTCTTTGCATATATATATATATATATATATATATATATATATATATATATATATGTATTGTAACGTAATATTAGATATTACGTCATATGTGTAATTATGTTATAGAATTGTGTTCCTTTGTATTACATAACTATGTTCATATTTCTTGTCTATGTATGTATTGTAACAATGTTAAGCAGTAACGCCCGTCCACTATATGTAATCTTGCCTACGTGCGGAGAGAGGTGCGCACTCTTGTAGAACAAACAGACAAGCGAAATCCTGAATAGTTCGGAGCGCACAGATTTGACAGTTACTAAATAAATAGATTGTTCAAGCGAGTCGAGGGTCCTAAAAACTACCCATGTTGACGTGTTAACTTACCCTCCTCCCCTCCTTTCACTCACTCGCACACTTCACCGGAAGTATCCCGTTTCCGGTCCAATGGTATATAAGCGGTGGTATTCGCTCACTCGTCGTCATATTCCCACATATTGATCTCTTGATAAAAACTAGAAGGTTTAGATTCATGAGACGATTGGTGTGAAGTGATCACCCTTTTTGCCTACATTACGTGTCTGATATACATTGCATTACTTTACTTATATTTGTACTTATTACTTATTCTGATGCATGTTCCTGATCTCTTTGTACTTAGATAGTACCATATTGTATACTTATCTTGTGTTTCTTATTTGAACGATAATTTCCATATTCTTATAATCATGTAACGGTCCCATTGACCCTACTGCCCATTCTCTTTTGTGTTGATTGCCTGTAAATATTTTCCATTAATAATTTCGTTTACTAGTTTTATCGCTAGTTTAATATTCCTTTCCTGGAATCTTCTTTGTTACCTTTACTTCTAGTCTTACGAATTATCTAGGCCCTGACCAGATAGTTCAGTCCTACAGTGGCTTCTAGAAGTGAGCTGGTTCTTAAGCACTTAGACGTTATACGTAACGTCTCTTCACATACCAGCCGCCCGTAACAGTATGTATATATATATGCAAAAATAATCACTATGACGCGTGACTAAATAATATTGCAGAAACCACAGGGAAAATAAAGTCGGAATACTAAACGTTTTCGTCTATTACGACATCCTCATAATACAAGAAAGAGACATAGAACACAATATTTATACAGAAATAAGAAAACTGGGGAAGGCTATAGTCACATAAAAGTTCCGTACAACATACATACACACACATTCATATACAAATGGAACTAATAATAGTCATAATAAAACAATAAAACAGGAAATACAATGGAGCAAAACCATGTGGCCGAAACGTCCAGAGGACATCTGGCACAATTAGGAGCCATGATACTGCTTTACTATCCTATTAATTATGAAATTATCCAGTTTAAATAAACCTAAACTCAAGTTGATATTGTTATCAAAATTGTTTTTTATAAAACTGGATTGAATGATGTTCCTTTCTAAAACAGAGTTACAAACAACAATTTTGCCAGCATTGTCCCAGTCAATATTATGGTTAGTGTCCCTTACATGGACAAAACCCCCCACTAGACATTTGGCCCGTCCTTATACTATATCTGTGTTGATTCATCCTAACATTTAATTCTTTACCAGTTTGGCCAATGTAACAGGAGCTACAGTGTTTACAAGGAATCCTATAGACACATCCTACAATGGCTTCTGCAATATACATATATATACAGTATATGTATATATATATATATATATATATATATATATATATATATATATATACAGTATATATTTTCACATCGCGTGTAGTCACTGTCACCCCCACTGTCAGACCTCTGGCTCTATTCTGTTAGTAGTCACTTAATTTCCCCTCACGTCTTTTCTTATAAGTTTTCCAGTCCTTTTTAAGCAGTAGGCCCCATGCCTAGTTTCCTTTAGTCTCACTAGTTTCCAAGTTCATTAGGCCCCATGCCTAGTTCTTGTCATGTACTTCAAATCAGTCCTGGGGTAAAGAAATTGGTACTTTTCTTCTTTCACTGTAATTTCACAGTCTTGGTACACTCAGGATCTCTCTCTCTCGTCTCCTCACACCGTCTCCCCGAGATCCCCGTATCCTACGCTTAGCTACCTTCGTCTGACGTCACTAATTTTTCTAATCCAATCTCCTCTGACTTAAATAAATGTCACTCCTTATGGGCGTGACTTTGAATTCATGCACCAATAGTCTTTTCCTCCTTCTCCACCTTTTCTCCAATCCGGAAAGCCGTTACAATGTCACTAGCAATATCGTTTACCTCAGCATTGTCAAACGAAGAATAACTTGCGCTTACAGTTTTGATTACATCAGCGATTATAAAGCAGTCACCTCCGTCGGTGTGTTTACATAGACATAACGTCGCCTTCAATGTTATCAAACAGTAGGCGTCGAGTCTGAACTCGTTGACTAATCTGATTTGCATTCGCTACCGGCCTCTTACAGGGCTCGGCAGCTACAGTTGGTCGTTCCGACCAATTTCTTATTTCCTCTTACAGGGCTTGCTAATATATTTCTAGAATAAGCTAATCTACCCTTGCGTAATTGTTATCAAGAATTAAGCTACCCTCCAAAATACATCATTCATGCAATAAATTGGGAATAATACATAAACATAAGTAAATGAAGGTCAATTAAGCAGACATATGGTGAATATAGTTAATGGGTTTTGACAGAGTCAACCTCCGGAATACAACAATGTCAATCGGTGCTGCCACCAACACTGAAAGCAAAGGTATGATAAGGATTGGTAGTATATATAAATCATTTGAGGAAGATCTTGACAATGGTCTTCTCTTAATTTTCAAGGGAGGAGAGTTTTCAGGCAATGTGAAGTTGAAGGTTGAAATGTAGGTGTCATCAGTTAAATGCATTGTATTAAGGGTATTGGAAGTGGTGGAAATAGTGTCTGCATGCAATTCGCAGTTATCTTGAATAGAAACAAGTAATGAGATCCTTGTATGTTACAATGAGGGATTTGGTCTACCAAAATTCGTTGGTAATGACAATTGTTCATAACAGACACATTCCTAACCAGAGAATTCATGTGAAGCTTCTCGGAACACAAAAGATATCATGCTTTCTCTTAGATTGTCTACAGTAAGGATGTAATTGATTAAAAAATTCACTATGAGCACTAACTTTTAGTTTTATCATCTTTTCAAAGATAATAGCAATTAATTTACCAAACACACTAATCTAGAGTTTGAGTGTCTCTTCTTGTTCAATATTCATATTTTCATATATTATTCTTCAACACACTTCATTTTCAAAGACAGTCGTATTACTTTAGAAATTATCTCAATACTCATGGGTGTACGCAGATGAGAGGTCCTTAAGGTTCCAAGTCTGACCACAGCAGATCCTAGGTTTTAGGTTTCCATGTATCTGCTTGACACCAAGTTCCAGTTGTTTCGGTCTCCCATCCCAAATACATACAAATGGTCAATACTATCTGTAAAATACATCAAGATTAATATTCAACTCATCAAGAATACAGTCAAAGGTTTCCTTATACTCTTCAGTGTTGTCAACTATAATTATCTTGATAGATCTGCAAGCTAATTTTCCTTATGTCATCTAAATGTCCTATCAATTCTTCTCTTGATTCTAAATGTTTAAGTCTAAATTTGTTCCCACCTGCAGAATCAATTACCCTATATGGACCAGTGTACCTTGGTGAAAGTTTATTATTGGGTGAAGTTAGTTTGACCATTACTAAATCTCCAATTTTCAATTCTAGTTTATGAGATATTTTGGGTTGTTCCTTCATCTCTTGTGAATAGACCTGCATATGTTATCTAACTCTTTGGTGAATACTTTGAAGAGTATTTATCCTATTTGATATATAATCATCCATATTATATATGGGTTTCTGCTCTGCAGTCAACATTTCATATGGCAGAGTTTTGTCCTCTCCAAAAATTATAAAATGAGGTGTATCACCAGTTGCTACATTAATTTGATTGTTCAGGGTACACTTAACACAAGGAATCCAAGTATCCCAAGTTACACTATGAGGACTTATTAGGGTTCTAAGACATATAATTATCTTTTTGTTTAACCTTTCTACTACCCCGTTACCTTTGGGATGATTCACGAGTATATTGACTTTCTTGATGTGGAATACATTACATAGATTTTCCAAGATTTTGTTATTAAATTCAGTCCCATTATCTGAAACTAAGATATTAGGTGTAGTAAAATTACAGATTATCTGATCATAGATTACGGAAGTAATAGTTTCAGCTTTCTTATTGATTATGGGTTGTAATATACAGAATCTTGAAAAATAATCAATAGCAACAAATAGGTATTTAAAGCCGTTCTCGGACATAGGTAATTCTAATGTATCAATGTGAACTCTTTCCCAAGGTTTCTGTGGAATGGGATAGGTGAGTATAGGAGCAGGTTTTGGTGTATTTCCCTTTACCTTTACACATTTTACACACTTTTCTATATAATCATATATAGATTTCTTCATACTTGGCCAAAAGTATTTAAGTTGTGCTTGTCTATAAGTTTTATCCTTTCCAGGATGTGAACTACAATCACTATCATGAAGGAACTTCAATATCTCATTTACACGAGTTTGTGGTATAACCAACTGATTTACTTGACCTCTAGAAATATCTTTCCCATTTACAAATGTTTTCCTATACAAAATTCCATTAATCAAATGAAATTCAACTAAATTATACCCCAGTGGTAGCTTTGGAGGATCTCCTCTTGGGTTCATGAAATGCTTGATTATTGAATCACATGTCTCATCATCTCTCTGTTCTCCTATTAGCATTTCTTCATCTAAAGTTACTAATTCTTCTATACTACAAATAAAATTAATCAACCCAGTCCCAGTCATTGGTTGACTAATGTTTCTAGAAAGTGGATCTGCTACATTCCTTCTACCCGGAATATATTCAAATGGAACTTCATAGCACTGAAGTATCGCAAACCATCTAGCAAGTCTGCCTCTAAGATTCTTATGCTTAAATAAGTTCTGAATAGCTGTGTGATCAGTCCAAACTCTGATGGGATACCCTAGGATCATATCCCTAAAACTTTCTAAGGAATAAATTACTGCTAAAGTTTCTCTTTCTGTTATAGAGTAGTTTCTCTCCGAACTATTACAAAGTCTTGATGTGTAAGCTATGGGTTTCAAAGTTCCATTTCTCTCTTGCATGAGTATGCCTCCTAATCCTATGTCAGACGCATCAGTACAAAGGATGAATTCTTTTTCATACATACATACATACAAATACCAAGGCTTTTTTTCCCTTTCCAAGGGAGGTAGCCAAAAAGGGAAAGGCATAAAAACACTCCCACCCATTTCATCCCTAAATACACTCCACACCCCTCCCACCCTCCCTCTCATCTGAGCACCTCCTGGATGACGGGTCATCCCTGCACCCTGCCCACCGCCCAGGGTCAGAAGCAGTGTCGCAAGACACAGCATATCCACAGCAAGGCCGCTTCATTTCATCGGCGACCCCCCCTCTCCGTCCCCCCTTGCATATAAGGAGAGGACGGGGAAAAATCCCTTCGGGCTGCGTCAAAATTTACTCACACATACTACCCCCCACCCCCCGCCCATTCCTCTTCATGCAATCACAACATCATCCATATACAACCATTCTCCACTCACCTCTGTCTTCCGTCCTCTCCCTTCCTTCCTCAACAGACATTCCCCTCTTCCCCAAAGCCCCCTTCACCCCATCCATCCACCTCATCCTAGGACGTCCCCTCATGTTCACTCCCTCCACATCTGCCTTCCATACCTCTTTTACTAGTCTTTCTTCACTCATTCTTTCCATGTGTCCAAACCATCCTTATATTCTTTCATCAACCCTATCTCCCAAATCCTTTTTCACCCCTGTTCTCCTCCTCACCTCCTCATTTCTCACTCTATCCAGCCTAGTAACCTCCACCATACTTCTCAGACACCTCATCTCAAACACATTCAAACTCCTTCTCTCTTCTTCTCTTATGTTCCACGTTTCTGCCCCATACAGTGCTGTTGGCACAATCACTCCTTCATACAGTCTCCTCTTCGCATCCATTCCCAAATGTCTATTCCTCATTACACTCTTTAATCCACCAAGGCATTTACTCACTTCTCTCAATCTACAGTCTACCTCCACCTTCACTCCACCTTTTCCTGCTACACTTGCACCCAAGTATCTAAAACTATCCACTTCCTCCAGTCGCTCTCCCTTAATGTTCACTTCCAGTCTACTGCCACTTTCACCCCTTGTACATCTCATCACCTTACTTTTACCCACATTTATCTTTAGCTTTCTTCTATCACATACTCTCCCAAACTCTGCCACCAGCTTCCTCAATCCCTCCTCTGACCCTGCCACAAGCGCAGTGTCGTCCGCAAACAACAGCTGGCTCACCTCCCACTTTTCTCCATTTTCTTTAACCATCTCCAATCCCTGACCCACTACCCTAGCATTCACCTCTCGCACCACCCCATCCATGTATAAGTTGAAGAGCCAGGGCGACATAACGCATCCTTGACGAAGTCCCACCTTTACTTCAAACCACTCACTCTCTCCATTTCTAATCCTGACACAAGCTCTACTACTCTCATAAAAACTCTTGACAGCTCCCAAAAGCTTTCCTCCTATCCCATAAATCTGCATAACCTCCCACAGTGCCTTTCTGTCTACCCTATCATAAGCCTTTTCCAGATCCATAAAAACCCAAAAAACATCCTTCCCCTTTCCTATAGCTTTCTCACATATCTGTCTTACCACAAAGATCTGATCTACACAACCTCTACCCATCCTAAATCCACACTGTTCCTCACCAATTACTCCTTCTGTTCCTCTCCTAATCCTCTCAATTAAGATCCTCCCATAAGCCTTCCCTACTACACTTAACAGGCTAATCCCTCTGAAACTACTACATTCACACTTGTCCCCTTTTCCCTTGTAAAGAGGAACTATACAGGCACTTCTCCAGTCCTCCGGTACTCTACCCTCTCTCCAGCAAACATTAAATAACCTCACCAACCAGTCCACCATCACTGAACCTCCCTTTTTCAGACATTCTGCATGGCATCCATCCAGACCAGGTGCCTTACCTGCTTTCATCATCTTTACAACTGCCTTCACCTCATCCTTCCTTATTTCTCCTCCATTCTCCTCACTCATCACTCTCATTTTCTTCGCATTTCCCACTGCAGGTATCTTTCCTTCCCTATCCTCCTTCACATTTAGCAACTCCCTAAAATATTCTGCCCATCTTCCCCTTACTGCCATCTCTTCCATTATCATCTCTCCATCTGTACCTTTTACCTTTTCTTCCCTACTTGATTCGCCTCCTCTTCCTCTCTTAATTTCTTTCCAAAACATCTTTTTATTACTTTCAAAATTTTCTGTCATACTCCTACCCCATTTCACATCTGCTCTCCTCTTTGCCTCCTTTACCTTTTGCTTTACTTCTCTTTTCTTTTCTTTGTACGTCTCATATGACTCCCCCGTCCTCTTTTGTAACCAATCTGTGAATGCTCGCTTCTTCTCTTCTACAACCTTCTTTGTTTCCTCATCCCACCATTCACTACCCTTTCTTCTATTTCCCCCTGTCCTTCTTGTTCCACACACCATCCTTGCACACTTTAAGACTCCCTCCTTGAACCATCCCCATTCCTCCTCCACCCCCATCTCTGCTCCATCCTTTACTCCCTCCCACTCCTTCAGCTTCTTTTCGTACTCCTTCTCCTTTTCCTTTTCATTCAAGGAGTTCACTCTAAGAACCTCCCTACCTTTTGTCCCTTTCCTCTTTCTCCATCTATCCTCCACTCTCAGCTTACCTTCCACCAAAAAATGATCTGATATTCCCCCACCCTCTCCCCTTAGCACATGTACATCCTTAACTCTTCCTATCATAATCCTATTTACCACTACATAATCCATTAGCGCTCTATCTACCACCCTTCCCTCCACCACCCTCTCCCATGTGTACTTATGCTTGACTTTCTTCCGAAACACTGTATTTGCTATCACCAACTCTCTTTCTAGACACATTTCCACCATCAACTCTCCACTACGATTCTTTCCTGGAACTCCACACTTCCCAACCACTCCATCGATTGGACCATTTCCCACCCTAGCATTAAGGTCTCCCAGTACTATTACATTGACATTTCTTCCTAAACCCTCTATGCACTCATTTAAATTTATCCAAAAGGCCTCCCTTTCTTCCACGCTCTTCTCACTGCCAGGCCCATATGCACTTACAAAGACCCACATCTCCTTTCCCAGTTTCACCTTCATCCACATTATCCTTGAGGAAACCTCCTTCCACTCCACTACCTGTTTACCTATCTCCTCACTAGAATAGCCACTCCTTCCCTCCCTCGCCCTCTCTTCACTCCTGATAACCTCCCACTTACACTCCCAAACTTACACTCACCCTTCCCTTTCAACTTAGTTTCACTCAAAGCCAACACATCCATCTTTCTTCTCACAAACATACTACCTATCTCTTCCCTTTTACTCTCATCTGTACCACATCCACGCACATTAAAAGACCCAAACCTTAGGGTGCTGGCCCGAGGCCCTCCAGCACCCCTTATGCCTTCACTTTTCTTTTTAGGATATATGCCCCGTGGGGCTACAGGGAAAAGGAAAAATTAAAATAGGTGAACTCGTGAGTTTCTCTTTCAACTTGTCAAAAGCTTGCTGTTGTGCAGGTCCCCATATGAACTTTGAGTCCTTTCTTAACAATGAACTTAGTGGATTAGCAATGTCAGCATAACTTTGAATGAATTTTCTATAATATCTTGTTAATCCCAAAAAGCTCCTAACCTTGTCTACATTGGTCGGAACTGGAAAATTCTTGACAGCGTCAACCTTTGAATTTACTGTACTAAGTCCGTGTCTGTCTATCTTATGTCCTAAGTAAATGACACTGTCTTGCAAGAACTTACATTTTTCAAGTTTTACTTTTAACCCTGCTTCTCCTAGTCTTGAGAATATCAAATCCAATTTCTTAAAGTGCTCCACGGCAGTCTGAGAAACTATTAAAATGTCATCTAGAAATACACTGGCAGTGTTTCCTAACAATCCATCTAGAATAGTATTCATTAATCTCATGTAAGTTAATGGACTATTACATAACCCAAATGGCATTCTCTTGAACTCATAATGTCCTGTTGTAGTAGAAAATGCTGTAAACTCTCTTGAATCTTCATGCAATTCTATTTGCCAAAAAGCTGATTTGATATCTATAGTACTAAAATATCTATTCTCAGTTCCCAAACTTCTCAAAATGTCACCGATAATGGGTAATGGTAACCTATCACGAATGGTGTGCTTATTCAATTCCCTGTAATCAATAACTGGGCGCATAGTTCCATCAGACTTTGGTACTAAGGTGAAATACACGCTGAGTATTTCACCTGATAAAGAATACTGCCAATGTCACTGAACTAATAACAATGTAGGAATTTTGTCTAATATAAAACCAAAGGATTTTATTCAGCTGAGGGCTAGCCCAACGACGCCCAAGTAACTTGTGTCGATTTGTTGTCTTATGGCTCCTGCTGGCCTGCAACTAAAAGCTTCTTTTAGCCCAAGTGAAAATGCTCCAGCCTCGCGAGGCTTATTCGAAAAGCCCGAAATTTCTTTCCAAAGAACAAAAGATCGTTTTTCGTGATCGTTTTCCTTGTGGTTTGCCCAATTATATCATCTTATTATGAAGCCCAATCATAAAGACCAAAAAACTTGCACATCAAGACTTCAATGTCTTTTTTCGCACCGAGTCTGTCCATTTCTAAGCCCATTCAAAAAAGCCCATAATTAATCTTCAGAGCCTATAAGGTCTTTGTAATGACCTTTTGACATCAACTTTGGCTCGTACGTCGGAAGCCTGTTGGAAAAAGCCCATGATTTTCTCCTCGAGGACCGTATGGTCTCTTCAATGACCCTTTGGCCCTTTTTCTTAGCCCGTTTGAAAAAGGCCGTAGGTTCTTCAATGTCCATAAAGGTCTTGACAAAGACTTGTCGGGTGCCCGGGCCATGGCGTCGTGTTGAAGGGACTTTGAGTCTTTGTCCGCAAGAGTTCGGGGGAGCGCCAGTCACTGCATGGCTTGCCAAGCCATTCATCGAAGGGACGTTCTTCGGTGGCGTCTTATCCCCCAACTTCCTTCCTCTTCCGCGGGGCAAGACCACTCCTGAGCACAAGCTTCCTCACGACACAGATTGATAGTGTAACAAAGAATGACAGTAGAATAGTAGTAGTAGTATAAGTATCATTATATATGTATGAATTATTATCATTATTATTATTATTATTATTGTTATTATTATTATTATTATTATTATTATTATTATTATTATTTTCATTATTATTATTATTATTATTATTATTATTATTATTATTATTATTATTATTATTATTATTATCATAATTATTATTATTATTGTTGTTGTTGTTGGATTTGTTGTTGTTGTTGTTGTTGTCATTGGTATTATCACTATCACACACAAGTGGACAAGATACAGGGATGACCCGTCATCCAGGAGGTGCCGAGATAAGAGGGAGGGAAGAGGGTAGGGGGGAGTGGAGTATGTAGTGGATGGAATAATGGGTGGGAGTGGTTTCTATGCCTTTGTCTTTTGGCAATCTCCCGTGTAAGAGGGAAAAAGCCTTTGGTATATATGTATGTATATATATATATATATATATATATATATATATATATATATATATATATATATATATATATATATATATATATATGTGTGTGTGTGTGTGTGTGTGTGTGTGTGTGTGTGTGTGTGTGTGTGCAAAAATAATCACAATAACACGTGACTAAATAATATTGCAGAAACCACAGGGAAAATAAAGTCGGAATACTAAACGTTTTCGTCTATTACATCCTCATAGTACAAGAAAGAGACATAGAACACAATATTTATACAGAAATAAGAAAACTAGGGTAGATTATAGTCACATAAAAGTTCCGTACAATATACATACACACACATTCATATACAAATGGAACTAATGATAGTCATAATAAAACAATAAAACAGGAAATACAATGGAGCAAAACTATGTGGCCGAAACGTCCACAGGACATCTGGCACAATTAGGAGCCATGATACTGCTTTACTATCCTATCATTTATGAAATTATCCAGTTTAGATAAACCTAAACTCAAGTTGATATTGTTATCAAAATTGTTTTTTATAAAACTGGATTCAATGATGTTCCTTTCTAAAACAGAATTACAAACAACAATTTTGTTAACATTGTCCCAGTCAATATTGTGGTTAGTGTCCCTTACATGGACAAAAACCCCACAAGACATTTGGCCCATCCTTATACTATATCTGTGTTGATTCATCCTAACATTTAATTCTTTACCAGTTTGGCCAATGTAACAGGAGCTACAGTGTTTACAAGGAATCCTATAGATGCATCCTACAATGGTTTCTGCAATATATATAATATATATATTGACTAAGACTGCCACTTTTAAGCATATATATATATATATATATATATATATATATATATATATATATATATATATATATATATATATATATATATATATATATATATAGGTATGATAAAGGAAGAGGGTTGCCCCGACAGGCCCAGCTAGCTAGCCGGCGGTGTCAAAATTCTTTTGTTCGTGAAACTCCACGACGACCACCAGCCTCGGAATCCAGACGGCACTTTGGTAAACGAAGTCGGAAGCGTAAAGGAAATTGGCACAAGACGCTCCACAAAGTAAGACTTTCAATGATCAACATCGCAGCATACAGAGACAAGGAAGAAGAAATCTTGGAGATGATGAAGGAAAGAAAGATGGAGTTCATAGGGATGGCAGAGACAAGACGCTGGGGAAAAGATGGAGGAAGAGACCTTGTGGGAGGGTATACCTTGTTGTAGTGTGGAAGAGAAGAGAGAGGGAGAAGGCACGGGGTAGCTATGATAGTGAGACCAAGACTCTCACAGTATATTCGAGAGGTGAGATTGATCAATTATAGACTAATGAAATGTATAATATGGATGAACGGAAGAAAGTACAACATATATCAAGTGTATGTATGCGCCTCAACAGGGATGTCCTGAAGAGGGTAAAGAACAACTCTTGGATTATTTTGAAGAAGAATACGAGATCCTAGATGGCGATATAGGACTTTCGATTGGTGATTTTAATGCAAGGATTGGGAGAGAAACAGAAGGAATAGAAAATATAGTGACACATGGAGAAGAGACAATAAACTCAGAGGGAGAAAGAATTATACTGTAGACTACTGCATGAGAAATGGCTTGAAAATAATTAATAGATTTTATCAACATACAGTAAAGAGGAACACAAATTCATCAGATATAGATGGAACGACAGACTGGACAATTTTAGAATAAAACATTTATAGTTCGGACAGAAGAATATCTACCAATGTAAAGGTTACCAGGAGTGAATCTAGATTCAGACCACAGACTACGATTGGCTGATCTTAAGATTGGTAAGGTAACACCACCACAACAAAGAAGAAAAAGGAAATATAAGAAGATCATGAGAGGCTCTCTATGTTTGAAACGGAAGGTTTACAATCAATATATACCGACAGTGATAATCTACGGATGTGAGACTTGGAAACTGACGAAGGCGATGGAGATAAGGCTAAGGAATGCACAGAGGAGAATGGAGAAATCAATGATGGGAATAACATTGAAAGACGTGAGAGAGAAGACTGAAATGCAAAATATTGTGGAGGCGATAAAAGAGAGGAATTGGAACTGGATAGGTAAGTCAGCGCGAATGACTGATGAGCGATGGAGCAAGTGTGTTACTAAGTGGACGCCGCGAGATGGGAAGCGTGGAAGAGGGAAACCAGACAGGAGGGATGAGATAGAGAAGTTTGCAGGAGTGACGTGGTAGAGGTTGGCGCAGTCGTGTGAATCATTGAATGCTATGAAAGAGGTCTTTGTCCAGCAGTGGACTCAGGATGACTGATTCGTTGCATATATAATTATTCATATGAGTGAGTTACATCAAATTGATATAGCATAGCCAATAGGAGGCCGTTTCACCATGGTCTTGGATGACGTGTTGGACTCGTGATCAACAGCTATTTCCCTCCCGGTGTGTGTGTGTGTGTGTGTGTGTGTGTGTGTGTGTGTGTGTGTGTGTGTGTGTGTGTGTGTGTGTGTGTGTGTGTGTGTGTGTGTGTGTGTGTGTGTGTGTGTGTGTGTGTGTGTGTGTGTGTGTGTGTGTGTGTGTGTGTGTGTGTGTGTGTGTGTGTGTGTGTGTGTGTGGAAGAAGGGGCGTACTTCGGCGGCGTCGCCGGCGGGATCGAACCCGAAGACCCAGTCATAGGTCTTGCCGAAGTCCACGAAAGCTTTACTTCACATGGGCTCCCCCGAAGTGTATAAGCTCGTGTATCGTTTCGAGGGGGACAGTCCAAGCTGGGCGTTGCGTTCGTTTCGCCAGCGCTTCTGTCCTCGGGGACAGTGTCGTTGTAGAAAGTAGATGATGATCACCAGTGGGGATGAGTCTCTAACCGTAGAATTATAGGTGTCTCTGGTCCGTAGTGGCGTCGCTACAGTCCCCTATAACGGGGGGTTGTTCTGAACTGATTTAAGTGGATATGAGTCTCCGAACTTAAGATAATAGGTGACTTTGGTCGGTAAGGGTGTCAGTGAAGTCTCCTTAAAGCATTCGCTAACCACCACTAGTGTTTGGTTAGTGGCCTACAAGGGCGCTGAGGAACCCCAGTTGTGTGTGTGTAACCCTGTGGAAAGCCCAGGGGCTGAGGAACCCCGGAAGAGGGGTTCCTGAGCAGTCACTACAGGGATCGGAGGAGTTGTCGGGCCCTGCTGGCGGTCTGGTCGAAGTCATAATTCATGAGGTTGATGTTGTCACAGAAGGGAAAGACCGGAGGACCATTCAACGTCCTTGGACTACACCAACCTCATGCATTATGACTTTGACCAGACCGCCAGCAGGGCCCGACAACTCCTCCGGTCCCTGTAGTGACTGCTCAGGAACCCCTCTTCCGGGGTTCCTCAGCCCCTGGGGGGTTTCCACAGGGTTACACACACACAACTGGGGTTCCTCAGCGCCCTTGTAGGCCACTAACCAAACACTAGTGGTGGTTAGCGAATGCTTTAAGGAGACTTCACTGACACCCTTACCGACCAAAGTCACCTATTATCTTAAGTTCGGAGACTCATCTCTACTGAAATCAGTTCAGAAGCCCCCCCCCCTCGTTATAGGGGACTGTAGCGACGCCACTTTGGACCAGAGACACCTATAATTCTACGGTTAGAGACTCATCCCCACTGATCATCATCTACTTTCTACAACGACACTGTCCCCAAGGACAGAAGCGCTGGCGAAACGAACGCAACGCCCAGCTTGGACTGTCCCCTTCGAAACGATACACGAGCTTATACACTTCGGGGAGCCCATGTGAAGTAAAGCTTTCGTGAACTTTGGCAAGACCTATGACTGGGTCTTCGGGTTCGATCCCGCCGGCGACGTCACCGAAGTACGTCTCTTCTTCTCAGAGAAAGAAGACAAACGAGGAAGAGAAGGGAGATCGGTGAAATGGCAAATGAACTTCAATATCTCTAAGTGTAGCGTGTTAAACGTAGGGTTACACAACCCCGAAAATAGATACAACTTAGATAACACGTTTTTAGAAAAATCTGAGTGCGAGAGGGACTTGGGAGTTCTGGTGAGTCCGGACCTTAAAACCAGGAAGCAGTGCATTAGCGCTAGAAATAAAGCTAACAGCGCATTAGGCTTCATTACTAGGACGGTAACAAATAGAAGTACAGAGGTAATCATTAAACTCTATCTAGCGTTAGTTAGACCCATCCTTGACTATGCGGTACAGTTTTGGTCTCCGTCCTACAGAATGGACATAAATTCACTAGAATCAGTACAGAGAAGAATGACCAAAATGATACAAGGACTCGGAAATTTGTCTTACGAAGAGAGGCTTAGGCACCTAAACTTACACTCTCTGGAAAGACGCAGAGTGCGGGGTGATCTAATAGAAGTGTTCAAGTGGATCAAAGGCTATAACAAGGGTGATGCAAACAAGGTCATCATAATAAAACAACAGGGCAGGACTCGCAGTAATGGGTATAAACTGGACAAATTTAGATTTAAGAAGGAAATAGGCAAGAATTGGTTTACTAATAGGGTGGTCGATGAATGGAATAAACTTAGTAACCATGTAGTAAGCGCTGAAACTATCAGTTGTTTTAAAAAACGATTAGACAACTTTATGGATGTGGATGACAGGTGGTGATGGATACGGAGCTGCCTAGTGTAGGCCTTATGGTCTTTTGCAGTCTCCTTTATTTCTTATGTTCTTATGTTCTTATGTAGATAACGAGAAGGAGAGAGACAAGGAGGAAGACCAAGGGAAAAGATAGAAGGAGGAACTATAAGAAGGGGAAAAGGGGGAGGAGGAGGTGGAAGGGGACAGGAGGAGGAGGAGGAGGAGGAGGAGGAGGAAGAAGAATTGTAATGGGGGGAAAAGGAGGAGGAGGAATTGTAGGAGGGGGAAAATGAGGAGGGGAGAAAAGGAGGAGGTAAAAGAAGATGGACAGTCGGAGAGAGATAACCAGGAGAGGGAATTGGAAAAAAAGAACAAGGAAAACAGGAGGAAAAAGGGGAGATGAAGGGAAAGGGAAGAGATGGAGGAGGAAGAAGAGGAAAAGGAGGAAAAGGAGGAAGAAGAGGAGAAAAGGAACAAAAGAAGAAGGAGGAGGAGAAGAAGAAAGAAGAGGAGGACGAAGAGGAGGAAAGGGAGCAAAAGAAGAAGGTGGAGGAGAAGGAGGAGAAAGAAGAAGAGGAGGAAAGGGAGCAAAAGAAGGAGAAGATGGAGGAGGAGAAGAAGAAGAAGGAAGAAACGAAGAAGGCGGTGGCGGAAGGGAGGATGAGGAGGCAGACAGCGAAGGTAATAGAGACACACACATATATATATATATATATATATATATATATATATATATATGAATGTGTGTGTATGTATATTGTACGGAACTTTTATGTGACTATAACCTTCCCTAGTTTTCTTATTTCTGTATAAATATTGTGTTCTATGTCTCTTGTACTATGAGGATGTCGTAATAGACGAAAACGTTTAGTATTCCGACTTTATTTTCCCTGTGGTTTCTGCAATATTATTTAGTCACGTGTTATTGTGATTATTTTTGCATATATATATATATATATATATATATATATATATATATATATATATATATATATATATATATATATATATATATATATATATATATATATATATATATATATATGCAACATCATGCCCAACAAAAACAACAAAATCAAGGTGCATCCGAACCCCAACTAGACCAATACCTTCACCAAAACCCTCAGCAGCTTCAAAATTCCCAGCCCACAGGACCCATAACCAGAAGTCGAGCGAGACTTTCCTCCACAAGCTCCGGAACAAGACTGGTGTCCTTGCCTACCTATCCTAGTGACCTCACCCAGGGCCCCCTTCCGACTTCGCCCGCTTCTCCAAGTGACCTACCCCAGAGACTCCTGTCGTCCTCTCCTTCCACTAGTGACCTCACCCAGAGATTTCACTTGACATCTCCTCCTTCTAGTGACCTCACCCAGAAACTTCTAACCTCCAGTGACCTCTCCCAAAAATTGGGATGACCTCTCCCAATACCCTTACCATCCTGCTTTTTAAGGACTGACAGTCGGCCACAGACCATTCACATTTCCCTTCATCTTCGACGATAGCAGACCTAGTTCTTCTCACCCTGAAGAAGCCTCCGTGAGAGGCGAAAAGATTTAAGTTTTCGGTGATTGTGTCAACAGCTTTTGTACTATTACCTTGTGTTATTATAACCATTGGCATTCAGCAGCGCCTTTTACTGCACCCTCTTCTCCATGATTTTGAAATCATGAATGATTATGTTCATATTTTGAACTGTGAAGACAAATATTATTCTTCAAACTGAAGAATTTGAACCTCAAGATAGCCAAAGCTATTAGCGCAATTGATTTTAATCAAAATTGTCTACGTGAAAACCTGTGCCCTAGAAATAGACACACACACACACACATATATATATATACCAAAGGCTTTTTCCCTCTTACACGGGAGATAGCCAAAAGACAAAGGCATAGAAACCACTCCCACCCATTCCGTCCACTACATACTCCACTCCCCCCCTACCCTCTTCCTTTCCTCTTATCTCGGCACCTCCTGGATGACGGGTCATCCCTGTATCTTGTCACACTTGTGTGTGATAGTAATAATACCAATGACAACAACAATAATAATAATAATAACACACACACACACACACACACACACACACACACACACACACACACACACATATATATATATATATATATATATATATATATATATATATATATGTATATATATACACCAAAGGCTTTTTCCCTCTTACACGGAAGATAGCCAAAAGACAAAGGCATAGAAACCACTCCCACCCATTCCGTCCACTACATACTCCACTCCCCCCTACCCTCTTCCCTCCCTCTTATCTCGGCACCTCCTGGATGACGGGTCATCCCTGTATCTTGTCCACTTGTGTGTGATAGTAATAATACCAATGACAATAACAACAACAACAACAACAATAAATAATAACAATAATTATAATAATAATAATAATGAAAATAATAATAATAATAATAATAATAATAATGATAATAATAATAACAATAATAATAATAATGATAATAATTCATACATATATAATGATACTTATACTACTACTACTATTCTACTGTCATTCTTTGTTACACTATCAATCTGTGTCGTGAGGAAGCTTGTGCCCAGGAGTGGTCATGCTCCGCGGAAGAGGAAGGAAGTTGGGGGAAGAAGATTTTTATTTTTGAGCTCAGAAGAAAGCTGTCCCTCCTGGGGATAAGACGCCACCGAAGAACGTCCCTTCGAAGAATGGCTTGGCAAGCCATGCAGTGACTGGCGCTCCCCCGAACTCTTGCGGACAAAGACTCAAAGTCCCTTCAACACGACGCCATGGCCCGGGCACCCGACGCGTCTTTGTCAAGACCTTTATGGACATTGAAGAACTTACGGGCTAAGAAAAAGGGCCAAAAGGTCATTGAAGAGACCATACGGTCCTCGAGGAGAAAATCATGGGCTTTTCCGAACAGGCTTCCGACGTACGAGCCAAAGTTGATGTCAAAAGGTCATTACAAAGACCTTATAGGCTCTGAAGATTGATTATGGGCTTTTTTGAATGGGCTTAGTAAATGGACAGACTCGGTGCGAAAAAAGACATTGAAGTCTTGATGTGCAAGTTTTTTGGGCTTCATAATAAGATGATATAATTGGGCAAACCACAAGGAAAACGATCTTTTGTTCTTTGGAAAGAAATTTCGGACTTTTCGAATAAGCCTCGCGAGGCTGGAGCATTTTCACTTGGGCTAAAAGAAGCTTTTAGTTGCAGGCCAGCAGGAGCCATAAGACAACAAATCGATGGAAGTTACTTGGGCGTCGTTGGGCTAGCCCTCAGCTGAATAAAGTCCTTTGGTTTTATATTAGACAAAAAAATTCCTACATTGTTATTAGTTCAGTGACATTGGCAGTGTTCTCTATCATGTTATTTTGTCTAAAGGTACAGTTATACTAGTCAACGGAATGGTTGGATTCCAAAGATTCAATTGGATTTCGTCCAAGGTTGGAGCATAACTGTAGCTTCACCCTCCAACCTTGAACGAAATTCAATGTAATCTGTTGCAATCCAACCATTCCGTTGACTAACGTAACCGTATCTTAAAGTAAGCTTTGTATCTGTATATAATCATCTTGATGATAAAAAAAAAAAAAAAAATTGTGACTCCGTGATTTGCCGCTTCAGAATTGAGGCTTGCTGTTGAGGGTGATTGATGCTGCAACTTTCCCTACCAATTCCTGTGGTTCTCAATTCTAATTTTGTTCTGGTTTCTAACGCCAGATTATTTTTATTGACCTCAAAGTAATTGATCTAGGAGCTAACGAGTCAATTTTCGCTTGTCAGATTACATTAAAATTGACAAATCTATATATGCATATAAAAACAAAAGATGACAAGGATTATATTCAATACGGGATGACCATCAATTTCTATATAATTTTGATGCATTTGAAAAGTAAAGAAAATTATGCCATATATATATATATATATATATATATATAATTTATATATATATGAATATTTATATATATATATATATATATATATATATATATATATATATATATATATATATCAGATAATCTCTTTTGGCAGTAGCACACGGAATTCGAACCCGATGCGCTTGGAAGTAAACTCCCAAACCGCACACACGCCCTAGACCGCGTGGTTAATGGGTGTAGTAAGCGCCCTCCCCAATCTCGAGAGTCAGTTAGACAATGAGTTCCCAAGGTTTTATGCTGTTTAGTGGTCGAGCGGTCTAAGGCGTGTGTGCGGGATGGGAGTTTACTTCCAAGCGCATCGGGTTCGAATCCCGTTCGCTACTGCCAAAAGAGATTATCTGATGTCGCTGTCCACTAGCGAATTTCTCAAATATATATATATATATACATATATATATATATATATATATATATATATATATTTATATGCAGAAAAACAATAGGAAAATAACAGAAAGGAGACCGAGCGCTTTCTTCTATCCTTTATACGAAAGCGCTCGGTCACGCGCTCAAGTGATTTCTGCATATATATATATATATATATATATATATATATATATATATATATATATATATATATATATATATATACACACATCATTTTATTCTAATCTTATTAATTTATTCATCTATTTATTTATTTCTATTTTCTGGTTGTGCGATAACAACGGGTGCACAATGTGTTCTCTCAAGTTCCCCCATACTTATACACTGCTGTTCATTAACCTCAGGAGACTGAATTTGACTCAAATAGTCGTGTTACATCCAATAACTCTTACCAGGTTTACGCCTGTGGATTACACTGCGAGACTCTGGTCCACTGGGGGAGTTCATTATGGTCCACGCGTTGTGACCCACCAGTGTAGACTATGAGATCTGCATAATCTTTTTTTCCTCGGTCAGTTTTAAGTTCTTTCAGGGGATGTGTGCGTGCGTGCGTGCGTGTGTGTGTGTGTGTGTGTGTGCGTGTGCGTGTATGTATGTGCGTGTGTGTGTGTGTAAATGGATAAACCCTTAGTTCACTAGGTTTTTTCTTCTGGTGACCTATACATACATACATATAAATGTCTGTATATGCACTTATACATTACGCGAGAGAAACCCTAGCAAGATGTTCCCAACATGTAACTTCTTGGATTTGGTGCCTCATTCATCCAGTTGCTCTTTGCCCACGCGATCTAACAGCACACTTTGAACGTCTCGGACGCTTTGCCGAAGTAGACTTCGTGAGCGGCGAACTCCCAAGATTCTTTGACGAGGGAAACCACCTCGTGAGCGGCAGACTCCAAAATTCTTTGTCGAAGAGGGCCTGCCAAGCAGCAGACTTCGAAGACTCTGAGCGCTCTGCCGAAGATCTCGTAAGTGGCAGAAGGCATGCAGGTATCTGGGGGAAACGCCAAGAGAAGTCTGTACAAATGGAAGGCGACTCTTCCCACGATGGGGATGACAGGTGGTGATGGATACGGAGCTGCCTAGTGTAGGCCTTATGGTCTCTTGCAGTCTCCTTCATTCTTATGCTCTTATGTTCCCACGACACTGGATGGGGCAGAGACTTGGATTTCAAGGATGAGTCGGGTAGTCCAGCAAATACAGTTCTTTAACACATAAGCAAGTGGCCATGTGTTCGATTCCCCGGGCCCACTGCGTGCTTGCCGAACCGATTCCCGAATGTCCTGGCTAGGCGGGGAGGCGACCCAACATCGGCCTAGGAAAAAAAAAGACAGCGGCTTGTCGCAAGTGAAAGGGCTTTGCCATAACAGGGGTCTCTCACTAACTGTAAACGGGATGGTGGGTTTTTAGACAAGAATCAAAATGTGTTTAAGGTCAAATATTTAAGGAGTGTGGTGGGGATTCCGAAGATGTATAGAGAGAGAAATGAAGAGGTGAGGCAGAGAGCGGGGGTGGAAAGACGGCTGGTAGATAGGGTTGACCAAAGAATACGGAGATGGCTAGGGTATATGGAAAGAATGAAGAAAGACTAACAAAATGAGTGTAGAAGGCGGAGGTGGATGGAATGGACTTGAGGGGAAGACCGACAATGAGATGGATAGGGTGAAATAGGGCCGTGGGTACAAGGGGCATGTCTGCCGAGCAGGGAAAGGAGAGGGGAAGAGATAGGTATGAATGGAGAGTGGTTATGAATGGGTGAGAAAGGCCAAGGATGATTTCTTCTTGACGGCTCTGTAATTGCTTCTGTGGACGAGGGGGGAGGGTTGCCATGTAAATGAAGCTGTGTGGGTAAACCAGCCCCGGCTGTCGGGCCCTGGTGTGAGGGTGCTGTGCCTTGCTGGATTGCTTTTCATGCAGGCAGTTTGCAGTCCGTAGAGGTGACACTTCATCCACTAAAAGCTAAGATACAAATGGATGTGGGGTGGGTGTTGGTATGGTTGAAGGGTGTGTGTGTGTGCCTTGGTTAGGCTACATCTTTGTATGGGGGAATAAGCCTTCTGGTATGTGCATGCACATATGTATGTATGTATGTATGTCTGCATGTAAATATGATTATGTTTGTATGTACCTTTGTGTATGTTAGCCTTACGGTGCTAGGCCACACATAAGGACATCTTTTGGCATTCCTGTCCTCCGGAATTACGGTCGGAAACCCGGGAACTCCTTCTGGCATTGCAGTCTCCCGATGGACCACATTTCTTGAGGCCGGGGGCTGGAAACACATTTATTAATTGTTCGAACGCTCAAGACATCCCCTGCCGTAACTCCTCTTTCTTCTTCTTCAGTTCGAAGTTTCCGAAGTCTGGTTGCCAGACATGTCAGAACCTGTTGGAAGGTTACCGCAAGTGTCGCATTTTTTCTTTCTTTTTGGTCTATTTCCTCACTTATTTTCCTCTCCCTCTCTCTCTCTCTCTCTCTCTCTCTCTCTCTCTCAGACTTGGGGTCATAATCCATCCAGCCAAGGACGTTGAATGGTCCTCCGGTCTTTCCCTTCTGTGACTACACCAACCTCATGCATTATGACTTCGACCAGACCGCCAGCAGGGCCCGACAACTCCTCCGGTCCCTGTAGTGACTGCTCAGGAACCCCTCTTCCTGGGTTCCTCAGCCCCTGGGGTTTCCACAGGGTTACACACACACAACTGGGGTTCCTCAGCGCCCTTGTAGGCCACTAACCAAACACTAGTGGTGGTTAGCGAATGCTTTAAGGAGACTTCACTGAACATAAGAACATAAGAAATAAAGGAGACTGCAAAAGACCATAAGGCCTACACTAGGCAGCTCCGTATCCATCACCACCTGTCATCCACATCCATAAAGTTGTCTAATCGTTTTTTAAAACAACTGATAGTTTCAGCGCTTACTACATGGTTACTAGGTTTATTCCATTTATCGACCACCCTATTAGTAAACCAATTCTTGCCTATTTCCTTCTTAAATCTAAATTTGTCCAGTTTATACCCATTACTGCGAGTCCTGCCCTGTTGTTTTATTATGATGACCTTGTTTGCATCACCCTTGTTATAGCCTTTGATCCACTTGAACACTTCTATTAGATCACCCCGCACTCTGCGTCTTTCCAGAGAGTGTAAGTTTAGGTGCCTAAGCCTCTCTTCGTAAGGCAAATTTCCGAGTCCTTGTATCATTTTGGTCATTCTTCTCTGTACTGATTCTAGTGAATTTACGTCCATTCTGTAGGACGGAGACCAAAACTGTACCGCATAGTCAAGGATGGGTCTAACTATCGCTAGATAGAGTTTAATAGTTACCTCTGCACTTCTATTCGTTACCGTCCTAGCAATGAAGCCTAATGCGCTGTTAGCTTTATTTCTGGCGCTAATACACTGCTTCCTGGTTTTAAGGTCCGGACTCACCAGAACTCCCAAGTCCCTCTCGCACTCAGATTTTTCTAAAACGTGTTATCTAAGTTGTATCTATTTTCGGGGTTGTGTAGCCCTACGTTTAACACGCTACACTTAGAGATATTGAAGTTCATTTGCCATTTCACCGACCATGTTAACAGCTTATCAAGGTCATCCTGCAGAATCTGGGCGTCATCTCCTGACCTAATTAGGCGTCCTATTTTAGTGTCGTCCGCAAACTTACTAACATCACTATTTAACCCTTCGTCTAAGTCGTTTATATACATAATGAACAACAAGGGACCCAAAACCGAGCCCTGGGGGACCCCGCTAGTAACATTGCCCCACCTAGATTTTATTCCATTTATGGTGACCCGCTGTTTTCTGTTACTAATCCAAGCTCTAATCCATTGTAACACTTTTCCTCCTATGCCATGGGCTTTGATTTTATTTAGTAGTCTCTGGTGTGGCACTTTGTCGAACGCTTTGCTAAAGTCAAGGTAAATAACATCGTAATTTTCATTGTTGTCTGCCGCCTTATATACCTTAGTGTAAAAGGATAGAAGATTAGTCACACATGACTTACCCTTGGAGAAACCATGCTGTGAAACACGAATTAAATTATGCCCTTCAATGTGTTCTCTGAGTCTATTTACTATTATTGATTCAAGTATTTTTCCTATAACCGATGTCAAACTGATTGGCCTGTAGTTGCATATAGACGATCTATCTCCCTTCTTAAAAACAGGAACAACGTTTGCCTGCCTCCAAGCAGTAGGAACAGAACCAGTGTCTACCGATTTATTGAATATTTCAGTTAACTGATCGCAGATTTCAAATTTACACTCTTTAAGCATTCTTGGAAAAATTTCGTCTGAACCCGGAGATTTTGTAGCTTTAAGTCTGTCAATCTGCTTGACTACTTCCTCTTTACTAATGCTGATATTAGTTAGACTACTTTCTTCATCCCCTCTGAAAATCGGATCGCAGTCAGGTACACCCTTACCGACCAAAGTCACCTATTATCTTAAGTTCGGAGACTCATCTCTATTGAAATCAGTTCAGAAGCCCCCCCCCCTCGTTATAGGGGACTGTAGCGACGCCACTACGGACCAGAGGCACCTATAATTCCACGGTTAGAGACTCATCCCCACTGGTGATCATCATCTACTTTCTACAACGACACTGTCCCCGAGGACAGAAGCGCTGGCGAAACGAACGCAACGCCCAGCTTGGACTGTCCCTTTCGAAACGATACACGAGCTCATACACTTCGGGGGAGTCCATGTGAAGTAAAGCTTTCGTGGACTTTGGCAAGACCTATGACTGGGTCTTCGGGTTCGATCCCGCCGGCGACGTCGCCGAAGTACGTCTCTTCTTCTTCTCAGAGAAAGAAGACACAAGAGGAAGAGAAGGGAGGTAATGTAGATAACGAGAAGGAGAGAGACAAGGAGGAAGACCAAGGGAAAAGATAGGAGGAGGAACTATAAGAAGGGGAAAAGGGGGAGGAGGAGGTGGAAGGGGACAAAGGAACACAAAGGAAGAACAAACAACAGCAGGCCTACTGGCCCTAACGAGGCTGTTTGTGTTAACTAAACTACACTACAGTTAAGGAAACAGGGCAACTTTCTAAACTACACTACAGTTAAGATCTTAACAAACCTCGACATCCGTTCCGTTATCACCTTTTACAGTGGAGCTAAAGCCTATAACTGTTCCTGCGGTCACAGAAGGAGAAACAAAATCACACTTTTTAATTTCACATAAATATTATCAGATGCTAGTTATTAAGATGAGAAGTTAGAGTTTGTAGTGAGAATGGGTGGTACACGTCCATTCAAATGCGACAATTATTGTTTCACTTTTCCATGGGAATTGCGCGCCGAGAATGACGTTTAGATAATAAATACGATTTTATTTTTATATTTTGATTACTCCCTAAACATTGTAGCCCGCATATCAATATCAATATTTTTTATAAGAAATAATGAATGAACCAATAAATAATAAACCAATTAACAAACAAACAAATAGAATAAGTAGAAACAATGAAATTAAAATGGGCTTTCGCCATTGATTTAGCAAGAAAAGGTAAATTGTAGCCGGCTTATATTCATTTCATTTACTATGCCTAATTTCTTATCTAGTTCATGCATTTGCGATGTATACTTGTGCAACAACATATTTGCGATATAAAGTAAACACTGTAACATACTTCATATTCTGCAAAGAAATACAACTGACGTTAGTCACTTTCGAATATACAAATGGCACTCGTGAGAGCAAGAAGTTTAGGTATCCGTCATCTAATTTCTACTCTTATGCAAGCTATATTGATGCTCATAATCTAATCTATCTCGTGCAGTGTGTAGATAATATCCAAAACAGTCTACAGCCATATCACGTACCTTAATTAAACCTAGTTGATAGTTTCCAAGATGACATGTCATTCCTCCACTATCACCACACACTTCTCCATGCTTTATTACCGTATGAACACAAACAAACTGATCACACACACACACACACACCAATTTCTCACCAAAGCACAGGTAATACTGGGCTTGAGTACAATCTCGTGGGAAAATGTTTAACGCACGGAGGAAGAGTTGCCAATGAGTAATGTTGTCTTCACGACATCCCTTATTTTTACTGCGCGTCTACGTGAGATCGACGACTGACTCTTAAACGTTTGTGTTACTCTGAGATTGTCACTTATCATATACAAACAAGAAATACTTTTTACCTCTTACGGAATGGCATTTTAATTTCAACAATCTGAAAATTCGTTTTTTCTACGAAATATAAATTTCTGTATTGAACGACAACAACAATGCAGAGCCGACAACCTCAGGCTTACT